>NW_028274807.1:121281205-121605580 GCF_037043125.1 Eumetopias jubatus | reverse complement strand
CAAATAAATAATCTTAAATAAACAAAATGAAATAAAATACTACTTTGTTGTGGAGTGTGATTCTCACTTTATTCATTTATACAACCCACATTGCTTAACTGTCACAAGTGAATTATTGAGAGAGAAAATAAAATGGAAAATGTCATTAGTTCAATTTCATATCACTAATACAAAAGCTAAACAAAAACGTTTCCTGATTGAATTCAGCTCTTAAAACCAACCTAACTCTTCCTCTTGATGTCTTTTTTTTATTATTATTATTAAAGAAAAAGTTATGGGGTGCCTAGGTGGCATAGTAGGTTAAGCATCTGCCTTCCTCTCAGGTGATAATCCCAGGGTCCTGGGAGGGAGCTCCACATCAGGCTCCCACCTCAGCAGGGAGCCTGCTTCTCCTCCTCACTCTGCCCCTCCCCCCGCTTGTGCGCGCTCTCTCTCTCTCTCTCTCTCTCTCTTAAATAAATGAAATCTTTAAAAAAAATAAAGGAAAAGTTACTATTAGAGGTTCATTTGACTTTATTTCTCAGCTTCAAAAAAATGACACCATCCGGAAAATGAGGGAATACTCTCAAGGAATTTAAAATGGACTGGCTAAAACGTTAGCAATGAAAGAAAGCTTTAAGAAGCAAAACAATCTAATAGAATATTTAAACACTAGCTGCAGGGGCACCTGGGTGGCTCAGTCGGTTAAGTGTCTGCCTTCGGCTCAGGTCATGATCACAGGGTCCTGGGATTGAGTCCCACATCGGGTTCCCTGCTCAGCAGGGAGCCTACTTCTCCCTCTGCTTGCCACTCACCCTGCTTGTGCACTCTCTCGCTCTCTCTCTTTCTGACAAATAAATAAGATCTTAAAAAAAATAATAAAAGGGGCGCCTGGGTGGCTCAGTCGTTAAGCGACTGCCTTCGGCTCAGGTCATGATCCCAGGTCCTGGGATCAAGCCCCACATCGGGCTCCCTGCTCAGCGGGAAGCCTGCTTCTCCCTCTCCCACTCCCCCTGCTTGTGTTCCCTCTCTCGCTGTGTCTCTGTCAAATAAATAAATAAAATCTTAAAAAAAAAAGACAAGACACCATTTTGGGGCGCCTGGGTGGCTCAGTCGTTAAGCGTCTGCCCTCGGCTCAGGACATGATCCCAGCGTCCTGGGATCGAGCCCCACATCAGGCTCCCCGCTCAGCGGGAAGCCTGCTTCTCCCTCTCCTGCTCCCCCTGCTTGTGTTCCCTCTCTCGCTGTGTCTCTCTCTGTCAAATAAATAAATAAAATCTTAAAAAATAATAATAATAAAAATAAAATCTTTAAATAAAAAATTGAAAAAAAAATAATAAAACCTAGCTGCAAAACACTTATAATTACATGACAGAGTTCTGCCTAGTGACCTGCAATGATTTTTAAAAAGGCCCCAAGATTCCCTTACTTCTATTCCTCCTTCTTTATTTCTCCTATAACTTCCTACTATTCTTTACTTTTTTTCCTTCTACTGAGAATTGAGGACTATGCTCTTTCCTCTTATCTGAGCTCTCTTTGGCCAATTAAATAAAGCAGAGGTAATGCTATACTAGTATCTGGACCTAGGTTTACGAAATTGGTAGTTTCAACATAGCAGGGATGTCCACTATCGCCACTGCTGTTCAACATGGTCTTAGAATTTCTAGCCTCAGGGTGCCTGGGTGACTTAGTCAGTTAAGCGTTTGCCTTTGGGTTAGGTCATGATCCCAGGGTCTCTCTGTCAAATAAATAAATAAAATCTTAAAAAAAAATTAAAAAGAAGTCCTAGCCTCAGCAGAGACAACAGAAAAAATAAACAAAAGGCATCCGAATCAAATTCTCACTCTTCGCAGATGACACGATACTCTACGTGGAAAACCCAAAAGACTCGAACACAAAATTGCTAGAACTCATACAGGAATTCATCAAAGTGGCAGAATATAAAATCAATGCACAGAAATGCATTTCTACACACTAACAATGAGACAGAAGAAAGAGAAATTAAGGAGTCAATCCCATTTACAATTGCACCAAAAACCGTAAGATACCTAGGAATAAACCGTAAGATACCTAGGAATAAACCTAATCAAGGAGGAAAAGGATCTGTACTTAGAAAACTATAGAACACTCATGAAAGAAACTGAGGAAGACAGAAAGAGATGGAAAAATGTTCCATGCTCATGGATTGGAAGACAAATATTGTTAAAATATCTAATGCTACCTAGAGCAATCTACACATTCAATGCAATCCCTATCAAAATACCATCAACTTTTTTTTCATAGAACTGGAACAAATAATCCTAAAATTTGTACGGAACCAGAAAAGACCCCGAGTAGCCAGAGGAATGCTGAAAAAGATGGTGGCTTCACAATTCCAGACTTCAAGCTCTATTACAAAACTGTAATCATCAAGACAGTATGGTACTGGCACAAAAACAGACAAATAATCAGTGGAACAGAATAGAGAACCCAGAAATGGCCCCTCAACTCTAAGGTCAACTAATCTTTGACAAAGCAGGAAAGAATACCCAATGGAAAAAAGACAATCTCTTCAACAAACAGTGCTGGGAAAACTGGACAGCCACATGCAGAAGAATGAAACTGGACCATTTTCCTACACTACACACAAAAATAGACTCAAAATGGATGCAAGCCCTAAATGTGAGACAGGAATCCGTCAAAATCCTAGAGAACACAGGCAGCAACTTCTGTGACCTCGGCTGCAGCAACTTGCTAGACAGGTCTCCAAAGGTAAGGGAAACAAAGGCAAAAATGAACTATTGGGACTTCAAGATAAAAAGCTTCTTCACAGCAAAGAAAACCAAAAACAACTGACAGAATGGGAGAAGATATTTGCAAATGACATATCAGATAAAGAGCCAGTATCCAAAATCTATAAAGAACTTACCAAACTCGACACCCAAAGAATAATCCAGTCAAGAAATGGACAGAAGACATGAACAAACATTTCTCCAAGAAGATATACCAATCGCCAAGAGACACCTGAAAAAAATGCTCCACATCATTCGGCATCAGGGAAATACAAATCAAAACCACAATGAAATACCACCTCACACCAGTTAGAATGGCTAAAATTAACAAGTCAGGAAATGACAGATGTTGGCATGGATGCGGAGAAAGGGGAACCCTCCTATGCTGTGGGTGGGAATGCAAGCTGGTGCAGCCACTCTGGAAAACAGTATGGAGGTTCCTCAAAAAGATGAAAATAGAGCTACCCTATGACCCAGCAATTGCACTACTGGGTATTTACCCCAAAGATACAAATGTAGTGATCTGAAGGGGCACCTGCACCCCAATGTTTATTAGCGGCAATGGCCATAAGAGTCAAACCATGGAAAGAGCCCAGATATCCATTGACAGATGAATGGATAAAGAAGATGTGGTATGTATACAATGGAATATTATGCAGCCATCAAAAAATGAAATCTTACCATTTGCAACAACGTGGATGGAACTAGAGGGTATTATGTGAAGCAAAATAAGTCAGTCATAGAAAGACAATTATATGATCTCACTCATATTGGAATTTAAGAAACAAGGCAGAGAATCATAGAGGAAGAGAGGAAAAAATGAAACAAGAAGAAACTAGAAAGGGACACAAACCATAAGAAATTCTTAATCACAGGAAACAAACTGAGGGCTGCGGCGAGGGGGGGGAGGCAGAGGGGGAGAGGGGTAACTGGGTGTTGGAAATCAAGGAGGGTATGTAATGTAATGACCCCAGGGTATTATACAAGACTGATGAGGGGCGCCTGAGTGGCTCCGTCGATTAAGCTCTGCCTTTGGCTCAGGTCATGATCTCCAGGTCCTGCGATTGAGCCCCATATGGAGCCCCGCAGGCATCAGGCTCCCTGCATCAGGCACCCTGCTCAGCAGGGGGTCTGCTTCTCCCTCTCCCTCTGACCCTCCTCCCTGCTTGTGTTCTCTCTCTCTCACACATAAATAAATAGATAAATCTTTTAAAAAAAAAGTGATGAGGGACACCTGGGTGGCTCAGATGGTTAAGTGTCTGCCTTCGGCTCAGGTCATGATCCCGGGGTCCTGGGATCAAGCCCCGCATTGGACTCCCTGCTGCTTCTCCCTCTGCCTCTGCGCCTCTCTCTCTGACTCTCATGAATAAATAAATAAAACATTTAAAAAAAAAGTGATGGGGCGCCTGGGTGGCTCAGTTGGTTAAGCGACTGCCTTCGGCTCAGGTCATGATCCTGGAGTCCCGGGATCGAGTCCCGCATCGGGCTCCCTGCTCGGCGGGGAGTCTGCTTCTCCCTCTGACCCTCTTCCCTCTCATGCTATCTCTCATTCTCTCGCTCTCAAATAAATAAATAAAATCTTAAAAAAAAAAATAAAAAAATAATTAAAAAAAGTGATGAATCACTGATCTCTACCTCTGAAACTAATAATACATTATATGTTAATAATTTGAATTTAAATTTTAACGATTTAAAAAAAGAAAAAAACAAGAATTTGGTAGTTTCCACCTGCTACCTCTTAAGACACTTATGAGATGCTCATTCTAAAAGCCATGTGTAGGTGGTTTGACCAAGCCCAACTGACTGCCAGCACCAAGAGCCAGATTTCTGAGTGAACAGGCCTTCATGACTCCAGTCCTGATTATGAGTTTCTTCATTCGAGGCCCAGATATTATGGACCTGAGACAAGATGACCCTGCCGTGCCTTGTCCAAATTCCTGACCACAGAAGGGCATAACAAAATGGATGTTTTACACCACTATGTTTTGGGGTGGTTTGTTACAGGAATAGATAATTAGAATATAATCTATTAGACTAAGAGATCAAATTACAGGTGGCTCAGTTGGTTAACTGTCTGACTTGATCTCAAGATCTTGGGATCCAGCCCTGCACTGGGCTCCCTGCTCAGCCGGGAGTTTCCTTTTCTCTGCCCCTCCCCCCACCCTTGAGCATATGCACGCTCTCAAGTAAATAAATAAAATCTTTAAAAAAAAGAGAGATCAGGGGCGCCTGGGTGGCTCAGTAGTTAAGCATCTGCTCTGCAGGAAGCCTGCTTCCCCCTCTCCCACCCCCCCCACTTGTGTTCCCTCTCTCCCTGTGTCTCTCTCTGTCAAATAAATAAAAATCTTTTTAATAAATAAATAAAAAATTTAAAAAATAAGAATAAAAGAGATCAAATTACACTATTACAGCCAAGAGTTAATTCGTTACTTTTTAAAAAAAATTACACACATATACACACCATCTTCTTAAATAGTATTTTTCACAAGGGCATTTCTTGTAAGAAATATCTTCTTCTTATATACAAATAGCTTCAAAAAAAAAAAAATAGCTTCAGAATATTAGCGAACCAGTTAATCTCTGAAATTACAACAATCTCCAAATCAAAATTCTACTGAAATTTAAATGGAACTGAGAACTAAAAGCTAAAATTAAATTACCTGTGATAATCTTAATGTTGCTATCAATTCCCCCGAAAATGAGGTTTATGTTAAATGAGTTTTTAAAAATGTCTTTATATACTAATGAAGTAATATATGATGATTAACATAACAATAAAAATTTAAAAAAGTCTTTATATAAAAATGAAAATTCCTTAAATCATAATTGCTGAAATTAGACTCCAAATTTATAAATTAATACAAACCATAGTTAACTTCCTTAAATGTTTATAAATTATTTTAAATTCTTATTTTTCCAAAGAAAATGCAGAATATTTAAACAAGTTCTTAATTTAATATTTCTTTCCTTTTTATTTTTTAGATTTTATTTATTTATTTGAGAGAGACAGAGCATGAACAGGGGTGGGGCAGTGGGAGAGGAAGAGGGATAAGCAGACTCCCCGCTGAGTGGGGAGCCCGACATGGGGCGGGGAGCCCAAGGTGGGACTCAATCCCAGGACCCCAAGATCAGGATGTGAGCCAAAGTCAGTCCTTAACCAAATGAGCCACCCAGGCTTCCCTTAACTTAATATTTCAAAGCCAACTAATATTTTGTTTACAACTTACCACAAACATAACCCCAGAATTATTTCATCTCACATTATAAGTTTCCATTCACTATAAGAACATTATGCAGTTTGTACCCACGATCTGGATAAACCTAGAGACCTATGAGTAGCCTGGCTGTTAAAATAGAGAGTCAACATTAACGAAAGCAGCTTTAGCATCTAATATTCCTTCAAAATTGCAGTGGAGGGACGCCTGGGTGGCTTAGTCAGTTCAGCGTCTGCCTTTGGCTCAGGTCATGATCCCAGGGTCCTGGGATGGAGTCCCCCGGCAGGCTCCTTGCTCAGCAGGGAACCTGCTTCTCCCTCTGCCTGTTGCTCCCCCTGCTTGTGCTCTCTCTCTGACAAATAAATAAAATCTTAAAAAAAAAATTGCAGTGGAACAAGGTGAATGGAGACACAATGGAAACACTTTCCTTATAGCTTTTAAAGTTCAACTCTAAGGGAAGAAGAATGTGTGTGTTACAAACTTTTGGAGTATAGATCCCTTATTTGATACATTCAGAACCGAGACCTACAGAAATAAAATGACTTTCACAAGGCCACTGTGGCAGACACTGCTTTTCTCCTTCCATATTATGGGAATGTGGCTGGGCACTAGATCTTCCAACCTCCTGTGCAGTATGAAGTGGTCATGTATTAAGTTCTCCCTAGTGGAATACTGAGTGGAAATGACCTGTGCCACTTTAGGTGAGGGATTTTAAGAAAACTGTTGTGCCACCTATACCTTTTCTTTCCTCTTCCACTGGTCATAAAGGATGAAGAGTCAAGAGATGAAGAAACCACCTGGAAGAGAGCCACCCACCAAAGAGGACCATCTACCTTAGATTATCCCGTGAGTAACAAATAAATATCTATTGTGTTTGAGCCATTACTCATTTTCATTCTCTTAGAGCAAATTGGACTTCACTAATCTAGTCAAACACATAGTTTAGGTAGCTGCAAGGCCATGATTAAAAACCGCATATCCTCCCTCAGTCACATTCAATCCAATGCTCTGCCTACTCTACAACTGTATTTTCCTCTCACCCTACTCCAAACAGAAAACAGAATTATGAAGAGGAGTGGGGGAACAACAATGAGACTATGTTTATGACACTAGCAAATCATTCACTCCTATTTAAACTCAACAGCGTTCATCTTTGTTTATTACTTTTCACAATGCATTTTTAATCCCCTCGTAAAAATGAACATAGCTACAGCCTTCTTTCTCCTCCAGACTAGTCATCTCACTAGAATTACTATATTTTGGGGGGCACCTGGGTGGCTCAGTTGTTGAGCGTCTGCCTTCGGCTCAGGTCATGACCCCAGGGTCCTGGGATCGAGCCCCACATCGGGCTCCCTGCTCCGCAGGAAACCTGCTTCTCTCCCACTCCCCCTGCTTGTGTTCCCTCTCTCATTGTGTCAAGTAAATAAAATCTTTAAACAAAAAAAAAAAGAATTACTACATTTTTAATTCATAAATACAGAGGCAGAGAGTATATGAATTTGAGGCATGTATATGAAAGAATGCTAAGGGAAGGGGATATTTTAACACAGACTTGAAGGAAGAGAGGAAATTAGCTAGGCAAAATGAGAAAGAACATATCCAAAGACCTAAGACACCTCAAACATTTGAGGAATTCAAAGACAGCCATTAGGAACATGGAGAGGCAGAATGATACTGGAGAAGCTAGCTACATCTAGATTCTCTGGCAAGCCATATTGAGGTGTTGCCCTTGATATTAAAAAAAAAAGAGGAAAAGACTCAATGAAGAATGTTAAACAGGTGAATAAAAATAGATCAAATAGGTGGGCAGGGGTGAAATAGGTAAAGGGGATTAATAGTACATTTTTTTGATGAGTACTGGATAATGTATAGAACTGTTGAATCACTTTATTTTATACCTGTAATACAACACTGTATGTTAACTACACTGGAATTAAAATTAAAAATTGACCAAATAAATGATTTTTATAAATTTTAGTGAGAAAATAAATATGTAAAAATCATAAACCCAATAGAAAAATGGGCAAAATAATTAAACACAAACTTCAAAGCAGCCCAAAAAAAATCCGTAAACATATGGGGGAAAAGATGTTCAATCTCATTATTCATCAAGGTAACATAAATTAAAAACCACAAGGAGATACCATTTCATAGATCACTGCTGGTGGGAAAATAAACTGATTCAACCTCTTTCAGAGTCTGGCATCAAAAATTCCATTACTAAGTATATATCCTTGAAAAACTCTTAACCAATGATGTCACATGTACATGAATGTTCAATGTGGAATTGTTCATAATATCTGAAAACTAGACACAACCTAAATGCACAATAGAATGGATCAGTAAGTTGTACTGAATATTTTACAATATGGAAAATTAGTATAATACAGCTATACTCATCACCATGAATGAACCTTACAACGTTAAGAGAAAAAAAAGAATATACACAATATGACTCCATTTACATAAATACAAATACAGTGTTAAATATTTTTCAGATATATACATATAGATGGTAAAGCTATAAAGAAAAACAAGGTTGGGGCACCTAGGTGGCTCAGTCGGTTAATTGTCCGACTCTTGATTTAGGCTCAGGTCATGACCCCAGGGTTGTGAGACTGAGCCCCATGTAAGGAGCCATGCTCAGAGTGGAGCCTCCTCAAGATGCTCTCCCTCTTCCCTCTGCCCCTCCCACCCCCCCAAAAAACGAAAGAAAAAAAAGTAAGGAAATAAAATATTCATCTAAGTGTAGCTTGGGGAAAGGAAAAAAAATAAGACACACAGGATTGGCCTGGCTATTATGCACAGAGGTTTTATTTTTTATTGTTCTTTAAATTATAAATTTGGGGTTTTTTTTAAGGTTTTATTTATTTATTTGAGAGAGAGAGAGCATGAGAGGGGGGAGGGTCAGAGGGAGAAGCAGACTCCCTGCTGAGCAGGGAGTCTGACGCGGGACTCGATCCTGGGACTCCAGGATCATGACCTGAGCCGAAGGCAGTCACCTAACCAGCTGAGCCCCGCATCAGGGTCTCTGCTCGGTGGGAAGCCTGCTTCTCCCTCTCCCACTTCCCCTGCTTGTGTTCCCTCTCTCACTGCCTCTCTCTGTGTCAAATAAATAAATAAAATCTTAAAAAAAAAACTTTGAATAAAAAATTAAGATATTTTTTCAAAGTAACATAAATTATTAAAGTTTTCGTTTATTTATTTTTAAGTAATCTCTTTACCCAAAGTGGGGCTCAACCTCATGACCCCATGCAAGCCTGGCGCCCCACATAAATCATTTTCTATTTCAGTTTTAACTATTATATTTATAATTATACTTAAAATATACTCTGTATTATGCATGAAAATTGTTAATCCTCCACAAAAACAAAACAATGATATTTAATAACATGTGGCATAAGAGCATGCTCTTATATTCGAAAACTGTATTGACATCAACAAGGCAGCCATTTATATTGCCCTTTATATACTACTTCCTCTGTCATGTGGCAGTCAAAAGGCTAAGTGAGATGCTTGCAGCAAAGAAAACAGTTTTGAAAGGTCATGCTACACAGATAGCCAGAATTTATTTCACAATATCCTCACTGTCTACGGTAGACTATATGGGCAATCTGAGCACAGTTATTTTCTGACTAAAAGCAAAAACCATGTTATCAAAGGACCAGGAACAGTAGGCACTCAACAATATGATCTTTATGAACATTTTTTCTAACTGCATAAACATTCAATATACATTAAAGAAAAAGAACCCTGAGGCAAAGACAAGAATTGGAGGAAGAGGAACTAATAAAGAACGAAAGCAAGTTTAAACCACTCAGTTTATTCACAGTGTTCATGTAACATATTAAGAAGCTTCTGAAGTAAGCTTTTTTTAAAGATTTTATTCATTTATTTGACAGAGAGAGAGTGAGCTAGCATACAAGCAGGCGGGGCAGCAAGCAGAGGGAGAGAGAGAAGCACACTCCCCATTGAGCAGAGAGCCCGATGTGGGGCTCAATCCCAGGACCCTGGGATCATGACCTGAGCCCGAAGGCAGACGCTTAACCGACTGAGCCACCCAGGCGCCCCATAAAGTAAACTTTTTGAAATTAAAATATGTCATTTACCAACAAAAAGCATAATTATAACAATACTTAAGACAATGAATACGACCTACTTCAAAATTTCAAAATCTTAATGACAATTACAAACAAGGTGCAAAGCTTCAAAAACCTCTGAAAGAGCTATAATCCCATCAACAGTTTTTCCTTTAATAATTCTTATTGGTCTATCATCCATCTAAACAGACAACATCCTTCCTGAACTATTACACAGACAATGTATTAGTCAACAGCAAGATGAAAATTTCCCAACCTCCTTATAAAATTTCCAATCTCGGAAGTTAAAAAGTGTACTCTTTGGGGAAAGAAAAAATCATTCTAGCTCATTTAATCATCTTGTCCTATCCTGGGAAATTATAATTATTCCTACCTACTAATCAAAACACAAAGCTTTCTCCAGAGCAAATGAAGATACTAGTATATTAGATATCACAGCCAAGTTACATAGACACAGTATGCATAAGTTTCTGGCAACATATTCTTTTTAAGCCTCCAGATTTTAATTCCTGTGAGACTCTCCCACTAAAATTTAACTAGAACACAACTTTCTTTACCAGTTCTGATCTTATAGCAGAGCATGAGGATTTGTGTTTCATCTGTAACTACTAAAAACAATCTATGATATACACTTCTAAGATAATACACATACTTAAAACATTCCGCTATTCAAAACCAAAAGTAAACTACAAATTGTAACCCTTGTATATTAGTGGTAGAAAGGTAAAATAGTGCAACGACTGTGGAAGAATATGGCAGTTCCTCAAAAATTTAAACACAGACTTACCATATGATCCAACAATTCCACTACCCAAAAGAATTAAAAGCAGGGGGGCACCTGGGTCACTCAATCAGTTAAGCATCTGACTCCTGATTTCGGCTTGGGTCGTGATCTCAAGGTCATGAGATCAAGCCTGACACTGGGCTCTGGGCTCAGCAGGGAGTCTACTTCTCTCTCCCTCTCCCTTTGCCCCTCGCCCCCCGCTTACACTAAGATAAATAAATCTTTAAAAAATAAAAAAGCAAGGGGCATCTGGGTGGCTCAGTCATTAAGTGTCTGCCTTCAGCTCAGGTTATGATCCCAGGGTCCTGGGATCAAGCCCCACATTGGGCTCCCTGCTCTGCAGAAAGCCTGCTTCTCTGTTTCCCACTCCCCTGCTTGTGCTCCCTCTCTCGCTGTGTCTCTCTCTGTCAAATAAGTAAAATCTTTTTAAAAAATTTAAAAACTTAGAAATTAAAAAAATTAAAAAGCATTAAAAGCAGGGACTCACACAGATATTTGTACACCCAAGTATAAGTAATATTATAGTAGCCAAAAGATTGAAAAAAATTCAACCAATAAATAGGATAAACAAAATGTGGTATATACATACAATGGAATATTATCCAGCCTTTAAAAAGGATACAGTGACACATGCTACAACATGGATGAACCTTGAGGACATTATGCGAAATAAACCAGCCACAAAAGGACAAATATTGTTTGATTCCACTTACATGAGATATCTAGAAGAGGCAAATTCATAGAGACAGAAAGTAGTATGGTTATCAGAGATTGGAGTGAGAGAGCAAAGAAAAGTTACTGTTTACTGCATAGAGTTTCAGTCTGGGATGATGAAAAAGCTCTGGAGATGGATAGTAGTGATGGTTGCACAACATTGTTGAATGCATTTAATGTCAGTGAATTGTACACCTAAAATCAGTTAAAATGTTCAACTGTGTTATGTATATTTTACAGTTAAAAAAAAAACCTAAATCCAAATAAACTTATTCATCAAGAACTAAAAGCCGTCCATGCCTCTAACTTACCTTTGTCTTCCTACCTCCCTGTTATACTAAAAAACTGTTTTATTGTGCACCCCCTTCTGTTACCAGCACTTTCAGATACTCCAAACACCTGGCCTCACCATTCATTAGCAACAAGTTACACTTCTCAGCTATAGCTTTGCCTTTCACTCCTCCCACATCCTCATCTCTAGATCCACATTCCCATCACCACTCAAAAGAAAATGCAAAGGCTGAACACTGGTCTACAACTAGACTCAAGCAAGCCTCCTCTACCTTCACAATGTCAGCTTCCACTACCTCCTCCCTCAATGACCCCATTCAGGCCACACTGGCCCTCTTACTGCTCCCAGAACAATAGTCCAGTCTCAGAGCTTTGTATTTAGGTGACTTCAGCCTGGAACACTCCGCCATCCCTAACCCAAATATCTACCTGGCCTGTTCCCCTACTTTACATTTGTCAGCTAAAATGTCACCTAATCAGAGAGATCTTCCCTAACCACCCCTTATGAAGTAGTAAATCTACCCCATCAATATTTACTTTTCTCTAATATATTTCCCTAATATACTTTTCTTAATAATCATCACCACCCAACACAGTATATATTAACTTATTATCTTCCCCATCCTCATGAGAATATCCATTCCATGAGAAAGGGACCTCTGTTTTTGTTCACTGTTGTAACCCTACCAGCTTGATATATTAGATGTTCAATACATATATATTGACTCAATCATGGCCTCCAGTCCCTTAATATATTCCCTTTTACCAAGCCTGCATCCTATAGATAATTATTTCAACCACCAATGTCATATTCCTCATTTCCATCTAAATGACTGTGAGACCTAAATTCACACTGCCTGCCAGATCATGCTAGCTTATCTTAAACTGGGCCTTTACTGATTGCTCAGCAATCCTTTCTATTCTATCTTGGTAATCATATTAAGTTTCTCCACCATCACCTCTGGCCTGATCAATTCTGGCCAACAGCTGCTTATCTGACCTTTCTGATTCCCCTCTATTCCTATAATCCATTTTCAATAAAGTAGCCAGAGAAATCATTAAAATATGTAACATATCAAGACTTTTTTTTTTTAAGATTTTATTTATTTATGTGACAGAGAGACACAGCGAGAGAAGGAACACAGCAGGGAGAGTGGGAGAGGGAGAAGCAGGCTTCCTACGGAGCAGGGAGCCCAATGCGGGCCTCGATCCCAGAACCCTGAGATCATGACCTGAGCCAAAGGCAGACGCTTAACGACTGAGCCACCTAGGCGCCCAGGACACTTTTCTGCTTAAAACCTTCCTTAAAAAACTTCCTTGAGGGGGGTGGCTGGGTGGCTCAGTCATTAAGCGTCTGCCTTGGGTTCAGGTCATGATCCCAGGGTCCTAGGATCGAGCCCCGTGTCAGGCTCCCTGCACAGCGGGAAGCCTGCTTCTCTCTCTCCCACTCCCCCTGCTGTGTTCCCTCTCTCACTGTATCCCTCTCTGTCAAATAACTAAATAAAACTTTAAAAAACAAAACAAAACAAAAACCTTCCTTGAGCACCTGGGTGGCTCAGCCAGTTAAGTGTCTGCCTTCGGCTCAGGTCATGATCCCAGGGTCCTAGGATAGAGCCCCATGTCCTCAGTGGGGTACCTGCTTCTCCCTCTGCCCCTCCCACTTGCTCATGCTCTCACTCTCTCTCTAATAAATAAAATATTAAAAAAAAAAAAAACTTCCTTGAGTCTAGACTCCTTACCATGGCCATAGGGACCAACACGGCCCAGCCCTACCTACATGAACTTCATCTCATGATACTATGGTCCTCTTCCATTCTGTTCTAGAGTATGGGACTTCTTTCTGTATCTCCAACACAACAAGCTTGTTTCCAGTTGAAGGTTCTTATTTAGCTTGATTTTCAAGTGACGGAATTTTTGTCTTTCACACCTTATCTTAATGTCACCTCCTCAGAAGTAAACACCGAGGGGTGCCTGGGTGGCTCAGTCAGTTAAGCGTCTGCCTTTGGCTCAAGTCATGCTCTCGAGGTTCTGAAATCGAGCCCCCCATCAGGCTTCCTGCTCCGTGAGGAGTCAGCTTTTCCTTCTCCCTCTGTCCCTCACCCCACTCGTGCTCTATCAAATAAATAAATAAAATCTTAAAAAAAAAATAAAGGGGGTGCCTAGGTGGCTCAGTCATTAAGTGTCTGCCTTCGGCTCAGGTCATGATCCTAGGGTCCTGGGATCAAGCCCCACATCGGGCTCCCCGCTCAGCAGGAAGCCTGCTTCTCCCTCTCCCTCTGCCTGCCACTCCCCCTGCTTATGCTCTCTCTTTCTCTGTCAAATAAATAAATATTTTAAAAGAAAGAAAGAAAAGAAGCAATCACCCAGCCAATCTACCAAGTGTTCTGTTTTAAAATTCTCTTCGTTATCACATTACAATTTGGTATTTTTCTGGATCTTATCTATAAGAATACCTGGCACAAAGCAGATGTTGAATAAATATTCAGTGAATTTGGTGATTACAATGTTTTCCCTAAATATTTTCTTCTCCCAGGATCCCAACACCCCTGCTAATTAACTATATACCTAGCAGATAACCTCAATCCCTACCTTATTAACAAAGTAGGATAAGGAATTACACAGTTTTCTTCCTTTTTGCCTAAAAATTCCTTGATTTTCTTTCTTCTTTTCCTCTGGTTTCTAAGCAGAAATGTTGCTACTTTTCTGTAAGAATCAAGCCCTTTACCCACATCCTTGATCTCAAACCTTTCTACCTCCTCCTGTCAATTAACCACTCTAATATTTAAACTACTTATGTATTTAAACTACTCTAATGGATCATTCCCCTTTACCTAAAATATACTACATGCTAATGCAAAAATATCTCCTATATGGCTAAGTCCTCACAACCGCACAAACTTCTTGAAAAACATTCTACTTTATTCTTCACGCTGTGTAGTTTGTAAAACCATTTACTTAACTCTTTTTTTTAAGAGAGAGAATTTTAAGCAGGTTCCACACCTAACACGGAGCCCGGATTTGGGGTTCAATTTCATAACCCTGCGACCATGACATGAGCGGAAATCAAAGAGTCGGGACACTCAACTGACTAAGCCACCCAGATGTCCTTAAGTAACTTAATAGTTAAATTCAGTGATGCTTTCCAGGGTATTAAAATCCTTATCTTTCTAGAGCATCTCATCCCTCTAAAGAGCCTCTCCCTGAAATTCTTTACTACGCTTCAAAGAAAGATGCTGCATGATTCTGGTCTCCTTAATACTTTTCTTATTTCTCCTTTACAGATTCTTTTTAACAACATCCACTCATTTACCATAGGCATTTCCTAAAGTCCTGCACTTAACATTTTTCTCTCAGCTGGGGCCCTGGAAATGTTACCTACTTTCAATTGACATTCTATGTGAATTACTCCAAAATCTATTATATCCAGGTCCTAAAGTATCTTTTTCTAATTTCCAGTTTCATATTCCCACAATTAAGGAAATACTCTAAAACTTCTACCTATAACTCAAAAAATGTGTCTAAGAAAATTCATCATGTTACAGTCCCACCCACTAGACCATTAGTACCAGTCTTTCCTCATAGTTTCCTTATTTCTTCTGTTCATGGTACCATCATACTTCAAGCCACCGTAACTCAAAATCTTGGGATTCGTTTGTATGACTCCTTTCTTCCATATTCTCTGCCAAATCTAATTCTGAAATCTCTGAGTCGAATGAACTCAATCAGGTACTCTTTATTTCACTTCTACAGCCCTGATCACAGCTGTAATTAGCCAATTCATTTCATGAATATTTGTTAAGCACTTAACTTGCCTGCAAGACTAGAAGCCCAGTTTGGCTAGCAAAATAAGCCCAGGCAGGTAATGTCTGTCCTTGTTAATATAACATAGACCATATAATTTATCACTGGATGAACCATGTAATTTATCATCCAAACCAGTAGACTTAAAAGCAAAAGAGGGCATTAAAAATAGGTGAACAGGGGCACCTGGGTGGCTCAGTCGTTAAGCATCTGCCTTCAGCTCAGGTCATCGTCCAGGGTCCTGGGATCGAGCCCCGCATCAGGCTTCCTGCTCAGCAGGGAGCCTGCTTCTCCCTCTCCCACTCCCCCTGCTTGTGTTCCCTCTCTCGCTGTGTCTCTGTCAAATAAATAAAATATTTTAAAAAATAAATAAACAAAATAAAGTAAAAATAAAAAAAGAAGGGCGCCTGGGTGGCTCAGTCGTTAAGCGTCTGCCTTCAGCTCAGGTCATGATCCCGAGGTCCTGGGATCGAGCCCTGCATCGGGCTCCCTGCTCGGCAGGAAGCCTGCTTCTCCCTCTCCCACTCCCCTTGCTTGTGTGCCCTCTCTCGCTGTGTCTCTCTCTATCAAATAAACAAAATCTTTAAAAAAATAAAATAAAATAAAACAAAAATAAAAAAAGAAATTGAAGACAACACAAATAAATGGAAAGATATACCATGTTTACAGACTGGAAGAATTAACATTGTTAAAATGTCCATACTACCTACAACAATCTACAGATTCAATGCAAACCCTATCAAAATACCAACAGTATTTTTCATAGAACTAGAATAATCCTAACATTAGTAGAGAACTACAAAAGACCCCAAACAGCCAAAGCAACCTTGAGAAAGAACAAAAACTGAAGTATCACAATTCTAGATTTCAAAATACACTAAAAACCGATAGTATTCAAAACAGCATGGTACTGGCACAAAAGTAAGACCCACAGATCAACGGAACAGAATAAAAAGCCAAGTAATAAACCCATACTTATGTGGTTAATCTACAACAAAGGAGGCAATACACAATGGGGAAAGGACAGTCTCTTCAATAAATGGTGCTGAGAAACTGGACAGATACATACAAAAAAATGAAACCAGACCACTTTCCCATACGGTACACAAAAGTAAACTCAAAATGGATTAAAGACCTAAATGTGAGACCTGAAACCATAGAACTCCTAGAAGGAAACACAGGCAGTAAATTCTTACACATCAGCCTTGGTGGTATTTTTCTGGATTTGTCCTCCCAAGCAAAGAAAAGCAAAAATAAATAGTTGGCAGTATGCCAAAATAAAAAGTTTCTGCACAGCAAAGGAAACCATCTACAAAATGAGAAGGCAACTTACTGAATGGGAGAAGATATTTACAAATTATGTATCTGATAAGTAGTTAATATTCAAAATAAATAAAGAATTTATACATGTCAACACCAAGAAAACAATCTGATTTTAAAAATGGGCAGAGGCACTGAACACATTTTTCCAAAGAAGACATACAGATAGCCGACAGATACATGAAAAGATGCTCAACATCACTGATCATCAGGGAAATGCCAATCAAAACCACAATATCACTTCACACCAGTCAGAATGGTTAGTACCAAAAAGACAAGAGGTAACAAACATTGGTGAGGATGTAGAGAAAAGGGAATCCTCGTGTACTGTCAGTAGGAATGTAAATTGGTGCAGCCACTTTGGAAAACAGCATGGACTTTCCTCAAAAAATTAAAAATAGAAATACTGGGGCGCCTGGGTGGCTCAGTTGGTTAAGCGTCTGCCTTCAGCTCAGGTGATGATCCCAGGGTCCTGGGATCAAGCCCTGCGTTGGGCTCCCTGCTCATCAGGGAGTTTGCTTCTCCTCACTCAGCCCCTCCCCCAGTTGTGTTCACTCTCTCAAATAAATAAAATCTTTAAAAAAAAGAAAAAAGAAATAACCATATAATTAGGTAATTTCACTTCTGGATACTTATGAAAAGAAAACAAAAATGCTACTTCAAAAAGATACATGCACCCCTGGGCGCCTGGGTGGCTCAGATGGTTAAGCGTCTGCCTTCAGCTCAGGTCATGATCCCAGGGTCCTGGAATCGAGTCCTGCATCGGGCTCCCTGCTCCTTGGGAGCCTGCTTCTCCCTCTGCCTCTCTCTCTCTCTCTCTGTCTCTCATGAATAAATAAAATCTTTAAAAAAAAAAAAGATCTATGCACCCCTATTTTTACTGCGGCATTATTTACAGTAGCCAAAATATGGAAGCAGCCTAAGTGTCCACAGATAGATGAATGAATAAAGATGTGATATACATATATAAAATGCAGTATTACCCATAAGAAAAGTGAAATCTTGCCATTCATGACAACATGGATGGACCTACAGGATGTTATGCTAAGTGATATAAGTTAAAGGCAAATACCTTATGATTTCACTTACATGTGGAATCTAAAAACAAGGAAATAAACAAACAGACCCCTAAATATAGAACAAACTGAGGGTGGTCAAAGGGGAGGGTAGTGGCAGGGTGCATGCAACTCTTGATCTTAGGATTTTGAGTTCAAGCCCCATGATGGGCATAGAGATTACTTTAAAAAAAATAAAAATAGTAAAGATCAATAAAAATTTAAAAAAAATAAAAACTGGGATGCCTGTGTGGCTCAGTTGGTTAAGCATCTGCCTTCCGGTTGGGTCATGATCCCAGGGCCATAGGATCGAATTCTGCACTGGACTCCCTGCTCAATGGGGAGCCTGCTTCTCCCCCTGCCTGCTGCTCCCCCTGCTTATGCTCTCTCTCTGACAAATAAATAAAATCTTTAAAAAAAAAAAAAGATAAAAACTAAGTCATGGGGATAAAAAAGTACAGCGCAAAAAAAAAGTTGGGCGATTACAGAATGATATATGCCAATTATATTTCAAAGCTAGGGGAAAAAGTTTGGCATTAATTGATCTACAAGAGGCTTAAACCAGGATATATGGTCACGCTAACTGAACTCCAGTACTTAGGAAAATGATTGCTGCAACCTAAGTACATTCTACCTACTGATTTAATAAATGAATTCGAATGAAATATTCACTTTATCACCTCCTCTTCACTCTTTATTTTGCTGCAACCTTATTTTCAGCCACAAACACTGTCTTGAAAGGGGCAAACAATAACCTCCTAACTACCAACTCCAAAAAAGCTCCAAAAAGCTTGTTTTCAATTAACCTCTCTAAACAGCTTTCAACAATACTGTCCCCTCCTCTGTCCTTCATGAAGCTCTGTTAACAATGGGATAAACATAATCCTAACTATCAGACTATTTTAAAACAACGCCTAGGATTTCTACCTAACACAGAGATTTTAACTAAAAGATTTAGAATCTAGGGGTGCCTGGCTTGCTCAGTCAGGAGAGCATTCAATTCTTGATCTCAGGGTCATGACTTCAAACCCCATGTTGGGGGTAGAGAATACCTAAAAATAAAATCTTAAAAAAAAAAAAATTTAGAATCTAACCAATATTCCCATTTTCCTTCTATTTTTCAACTTCTGGAAAATGAACATAAGTAATTAAAGATACAAAATTAGATACTTACCTCAAAATGACAGCCCCCATTTCAGTCTTTTAAGATATCAGATGATGACATTACTTATTTTTTTAAACTGAAGTTTTCGTGGAAGACTTTCAAATTAGAAGACACACTACAAAAAAGGGTGAAGATAAAAGGTATTAACACCTAAATGAGCTAAATTAAAAATAAATGTATTACTTGTATGACATGATTGTTTATAACTGTTTTTTTAAATATGGGGAAAAATATAAAAAACATATGAACTACAATATTAAAATTGTAGAGCATTAGAACAAGAAGGGAACTAAGTAGACATCCTATACAACTATCTAAATCCTTTCATTCAGATCACCTCTTTTTGAAACCTCTTTTCTGTAACATGTTAATTTTCTTTCAACTTCTCAACCTATTCCTCTATCTACATCATAAGCTACTATGGATAGCTTATTTCATTTTCCCCTTCTTTAATATTTGAAACACACACAATATATGGAAAGATGCATGCAAGCAAACATAAGATGTACACTATAAATCACCATCCCACAGATGATGGGGATAACCAATAACATTACATCTACCTACATGCCCCTCTCATCCCAACCTTTATCCTGAATAATTATTCCATTACTGTTTAAAACAGAACTTTGTCATACATGTATATATTCCTAAATAATGTTTTGTTTAGGTTTGTATCCCTGACTCCCTTTTTCAGCTTGATAAATTCATATGCTGATGGAGTCTTCAGGGATGTGAATTTTGTCACTCAAATATTTTTCTAAGCTTTATCCATGTTACCTTTTAATTGCTCTACAGTGTTTCATTATGTAAATATGCCACAATGTATTTATTCTGTTTTCAAGCATTTAAGATGGTTTAAAGTTTTTTGCTTTGATCAACATTATTATACAAGTCTCCAGGTGCACATGAACAAGAATTTCTTTAAGGTATGCTTTTTTTTTTTAGATTTTATTTATTTATTTGACAGAGAGAGACAGCAAGAGAGTGAACACAAGCAAGGAGAGTGGGAGAGGGAGAAGCAGGCTTCCCGCGGAGCAGGGAGCCCGATGCGGGGCTCGATCCCAGGGCCCTGGGATCATGACCTGAGTGGAAGGCAGATGCTTAACGACTGAGCCACCCAGGCGCCCCATCTTTAGAGTATGCTTTAAACCTAGAAGTGGAATTGGTGGGTTATAGGACATGTAAATTCCCAACTTTACCAAAAATGCCAAACTGTCTTCCAACTGTATCACTCTACCAACTCACCAGCAGTATGTAAACTGGTAACACAATCCTTTCCAATACCTGGTAAATTCAGATTTCTTAATTTGAGGCAATACAGAACTTATACCATGATTTCAGTTTGTATTACTTAATGAGGTTGAAGACCTTTTCACATGTTTATTAATATATATGTTCCTTTCTACATTCCTTTGTTCATAGTTTTGGTCATTTTTATTGGGTTGTGTTTTTCTCATTACTTACAAGGCTTTATATTATGTAGCCACAACAGGCTACATAATTTGGAGGCCCAGTGTAAAATTAAAAAGCAGGGCCATGGGGTGCCTGAGTGGCTCAGTGGGTTAAGCTTCTGACTTTGGCTCAGGCTGTGATCCCAGGGTCCTGGAATGGAGCCCCACGTCAGGCTCAGGCTCTGTGCTGGGTGGGGCATTGCTTGTCTCTCCCCTCTCCTTCTGCCCCTCCCCTCACTCAGGCTCTGTCTCTCAAATGAATAAATTTTTAATATCTTTTTTTTTAAGATTTTATTTATTTATTTGAGAGAGGGAGACAGAGGTGGCTAGAGAGAGCACAAGCGGGGAGGAGAGGGAGAAGCAGTCTCTGCAGAGCAGGGAGCCACACTTGTGGCTTGATCACAGAACCCTGGGATCATGACCTGAGCTGAAGGCAGGCACTTAACTGACTGAGCCACCGAGGTGCCCCTCCAAGTCAGAAATTTTAATAAAAAATTCAAGCATCTGGTTAGAACATTTTTACATTTAAAGATGTAAAAGAAAGGAGAAAAGACTTAATCTTCAAGTTTCATAAAATTAGTAGGAATTAAAGGAGAGCATAATTGTTGCTATAAAGGTTGAAAATCTTTTTCATTTTGTAACTTCAAAATAAAATTCTGTGAGAAGCAAGTAATTTAATTCTAGTCTTGGTTTGTTTTTGTAATAAGGTCAATAATATTCTTTATAAAATTAGAAGAATGTTATAAAACATACTTTAGACGATGTTAAAATATATCAAACTGCTTACTTTTCCAAAAGTAAAGGACTCAGTCAATTCAAAAATAACCACAATTTGTTGGTGCAGGATGTTGACAGTCAGGGAGGCTATGCATGTCGGGGCAGGGATATAAGAGAACTCTCTGTACTTCCTACTTAATTTACTATGAACCTAAAACTGCCAAAAAATGATGTCTAGGGGGGAGTCTGCTTCTCCCTCTGCCCTTCCCCCTGCTGGCGCTCCTGCTCTCTCTCAAATAAATAAATCTTTAAAAAAAAAATTTACTCTTAAAATTCCTACTAAAGGGCGCCTGGGTGGCTCAGTCATTAAGCGTCTGCCTTCGGCTCAGGTCATGACCCCAGGGTCCTGGGATCGAGTCCCACATCGGGCTCCCTGCTCAGGGGGAAGCCTGTTTCTCCCTCTCCCACTCCCCCTGCTTGTGTTCCTGCTCTCACTGTCTCTCTCTGTCAAATAAATAAATAAAATCTTCAAAAAAAAAAAATTCCTACTAAAACTTGGGCACCTGGGTGGCTTAGTTGGTTAAGCGACTGCCTTCGGCTCAGGTCATGATACCGGAGTCCCGGGATCGAGTCCGGCATCGGCTCCCTGCTCAGCAGGGAGTCTGCTTCTCCCTCTGACCCTACCCCCTCTTGGGCTCTCTCTCTCTCACTCTCTCTCTCTCTCAAATAAATAAATAAAATCTTTTAAAAAATAAATACATAAAAATTTAAAAAAATTCCTACTAAAACTTTAGGTAAAAACAATGTTATTAATAACTTTACACATGAAGATCCACTCTCACAGAAAGGAAAAAATTCTGGACAAACAATAAACATCCATTAAACTTTAAAAAGACGTGGGGGAAGATTTCAAAAGCTTAACCAAGCACTGAGAATGGCATATAAACGAACAAAAACCCCTATACAGAGTCTATCTCTAGTCCTTGTTCAAGTAAAAGTACTTTTCTACAAAAACAGAAACAAAAAAGATACTATGCCTCAATCATGCAAGTTATATTATAATTTAAGAGCTGGCTATCTATTCTATTTAAGTAACAGTGATTTCAGCCTCCCAATCTCCACCCACAAATAAGCAAGCAAAACCAGGTAAATTCAAAAATCACTTCATGGTGTAAGTATTCATCTCTTTCCACTTCACCTTCTTCCTACTGAACTCAGAGTACTCCTCACATACTAGCACAAAGTCCTAGCCCTACATCAAAGGATAAAGTAATGTAATTTCTACCACATTTTTTTTTTACAAAATGCAATTAGAAGAGTCAAAAATATTCTTTAATACCTAGTACCCAGTAAAGAACCAGATTAAGACAGCTAGTATAACTGTCTGTTTTTCTTTTTGTTTAACAAATGGAGATTATATATTCAGGGTTTTTTAAAATAAAGTTTTCAAAAAACCAATATAGCCACAAGCATAGGGAAAAAACGGACACTCTCATTAGGGGATAAAAATAAAAATTAAAACCACAATAAGATACTTTGTAGCCACCAAAGTAAGTCAAATTTAAAGAAACTAAGAATACCCAGGCTTGCTGAGAATGTGGAGCAATGGAAATTCACATACCCTATGACATAGGAATTCCATCATAGATTATACATCCAAAAGAACTATGTACACATTTCACCAAAAGATATTTACTAGAATGATAAATAAAACTACAGAGACACCATTTTCCACATATCAGTTTAGCAAAAATCCCTGTTTGCCAAGGTACTTTCTATGGATTTATTTATTTTAGAGAAAGAGAGAGTTCTTGGGTGCATGCGGGGGTCGGGGGAGGAGCAGAGGGACAGGGGTAAAGAATTTCAAGCAGACTGCATGCGGAGCATGGAGCATGATAGGGAGCTCCATCGGAGGACCCTGAGATCACCACCTGAGCCGAAAACAAGAGTCCAAGAGTCCAACGCTCAACCAACTGCACCACCCAGGCACTCTGCCAAGGTACTTTCGTGTAAAGGCTGTGAAGAAATGCCTATTATCAGGGTGCCTGGGTGGCTCAGTTGATTAAGCATCTGCCTTCAGCTCTGGTCTTGGTCACGCTTATTCTCTCTCTCAAATAAATAAATAAAATCTTAAAAAAAAAATGCCTATTATCCACCATAACAACAAAATGGTAATTATGTGAATTATGTGAAAGATGTAGTAACTAGCCTTAAATGTGGTAAATATTTTGCTATATATACATATGTCAAATCATCACACTGTACACCTTAAACTTATACAATGTTGTATGTCAATTAAATCCGAATAAGCTTGCAAGAGAAATACACATTAGCTCTTATAATCAGTGGAAGAGTCTGGGTCCAAACATGAGGGCATTTTGGCAGTATCTTTGTAATCTATCAAAATTACAAAGATATATGGCCTTTGATTAGTAATACCTCATCTGAATTGATTCCATAATTTTATACTTGCTTATGGACAAAATGACATATACAAGGTAATTCACTACAACACTGTTATAATAATAAAAAACTGTAAACAACCCGGGGTGCCTGGGTGGCTCAGTCCGTAAGCGACTAACTAGATTTTAGGTCAGGTCGTGATCTCAGGGTCGAGGGATGAAGCCCTGCATTGGGCTCCACACTCAGAGTGCAGTGGGCTTGTCCCTCTCCCTCTGCTCCTCATCACTCCCCCCACCACCACATGCTTGCACTTTCTTTCTCTCTCTCAAATAAATGGAATCTTTTAAAAAAATTTTTTTAAAAACTAGAAACAACCCAAATGTCTACCAACAGAGAACTGATTTAAAAAAGTATCCAAAAGGAAACCATACAAACTAAAAAAATAAGAAGAAAATAAAATAAAAGTATGCATACTCTATGGAAAATCTTCTGTGAAGATTTCCATTGTTAAGAAACACAATATGTAAAGGGAAAAATGGGAAGACCAATTTGCAGAATAGGTATAATATGCTGGCTTTGGTGGGTTTTGGACAGCAGAGATAGAAAGAAATAAGAATCTGTATTTTTATTTTCTTTATTTACATAAAGAGACTCTAGAAGAATACATAAACTAATAAAAAGTTTCCTGGGTGGGGTAAATGTGCTGGAGGAATGGGGTAAGACAAGAACAGGATGACTGAGGGCTAGGGTGGGAAGGTTTACATTGTTTAACATTTTTATGTTTATTTTAAATTTTTTTGTTTTATTTATTTGAGAGAGAGCAAGAGAGAACAAGGGGGGGGGGCAGGAGCAGAGGGAGAAGCAGACTTCCTGCTGAGCAAGGAGACCGATGTGGGGCTCGATCACAGGACCCTGAGATCATGACCTGAGCCGAAGGCAGATACTTAACTGACTGAGCCACCCAGGCGCCCCTAAATTTTTTATGTTTAAAAAGTTTTTAATCCCACAGGAGTTACTACTAAATAGATCAGTAAACTAATAAACCAAAATAGGGTCCAAATACTATCAACATACACACATGATGACAAGAACTATTCTTTACCATCTCTGTAACTGAGACCCCAGCACTGCCCATCTATCTCACTGAAGTCTGTAGTATCACTACGTCCATCTGGCTTAAGTCATCAGTCCAAGATCCCTAAAACTTAGTCTTCTAAAGATATTTTCTCTATAATTCCATTCTGCTTCTCTTAGGTTTAAGGTCAACCTCTTCTCCCTTAGTATGTGTATGCACACACACACACACACACACACACACACATTTGTCTAGTCTCTTCAGAACAAAAGCCTCACCTAAGGGTTCTCACAAGTCCAGAGGTTAGTCTTTTCTACTCACCAGGAATTCACCCCAACAACTAAGTCATGGTCTAATAAATAAGGGAATCTACAAAATGAAGCCATCCAGATTTTGCCAACCAAATGAGACTAAAGAATGAGATAACCCCTATCATGAATTATCCTTCTTAACAAATTATATCATCCACTACTCATTTACCTAAAGTGCAAAACACTATGGTATCTATTAAGATGCTGCTCACTCCAAGAGACTTGCTTTAAATCTCATTTTCAGTGCTCAGAAACCAGCTGCGGTTACTTTAAGTGCATGAACAGAATGATCACTAGTGGCCTGAGGCCACCATATTACACAGGTATTTGCCACAGACTTCCCCTCTGTCTTTTCTCAGGAGGGCTAAAGATTATTCAGACTGTTAAATCTTCACATATGTCTGTGCCACCCCTGCCCGTTTCTCTCTGTATTTAACCAAGGTGTTAAGCATGACTGTCACAACTATAACTGTCACAACTGTTATGTTTTCCATTAGGCCAGAGGGATATCATTTGATATTTATCATATTATTGTAACCTGAATTTTACCACCTAAATGTAATGTTCACATGTTGCTACCTACATTAAAATATTTTTTGGTTAGAAAAAAAAAGATGCTGCTCACTCCAGCACCCTGTCCATCAGGCCAACTCCTATGCATCTGTACCAATTCAGGTGACATTTTTCTCTAGAGCCCTTCCTAATTCCCCAAGGCTCACTTCCATGGGATCCTGCTGTGACCTGTGTCAGTGTATTATTAGCTTTAAATCATTACATTACAAATATTAGTTTGCTTATCTTCCCTACTGGACCGTGAATCCCTCAGGACAAGGAGAGAATCATATTCATATTTATAATCCAAGTACTTAGCAAAGTGCCTTTACAAATGGCAGGTAATCAAAAGGGCTCACTAAATGAATTAGAGAAACTACACATGTAGGGCGCCTGGGTGGCTCAGTTGGTTAAGCGACTGCCTTCGGCTCAGGTCATGGTCCCGGAGTCCTGGGATCGAGTCCCACATCTGGCTCCTGGCTCAGCGGGGAGCCTGCTTCTCCCTCTGACCCTCTCCCCTCTCATGCTGTTTCTCTCTCTCTCTCTCTCTCTCTCTCTCTCTCTCAAATAAATAAATAAATAAAATATTTTTTAAAAAAAAAAGGAAACTACACATGTAGGCAAACTGTGAGCATGGTTGAAATCCCACTTAATCTTCTCTTAGACCCAAAGGCATTTTACTTCATTCAGTCTCTGCTTTGAAGGAAACAGCAACTCCAATAACACTCTTCCTTACTGAAATTATTAATATCTTACATTAATATGAAACACTTGAAAATATTATTTCAATCACTTCATGAATGTTGCATAAAACTATTTCAAAAATATGTGTGTCTCGGGGCACCTGGGTGGCTCAGCTGGTTGAGCATCTGCCTTTGGCTTGGGTCATGATCTCAGGGCCCTGGGATCGAGCCCCACTTGGGCTCCCAGCTCAGCAGGGGAGTCTGCTTCTCCCTCTCCCTCTGCCCACACTCGTGCTTTCTCTCTCGCTCACTTTCTCTCTCAAATAAATAAAACCTTTAAAAAAAAAATGTGTGTTGGGGCACCTGGGTGGCTCAGTCATTAAGTCTGCCTTGGGCTCAGGTCATGAACCCAGGGTCCTGGGATCGAGCCCCGCATCGGGCTCCCTGCTCTGCGGGAAGCCTGCTTCTCCCTCTCCCATTCCCCCTGCTTGTGTTCCATCTCTCGCTGTTGTCTCTGTCAAATAAATAAAATCTTTAAAAAAAAAAAGAAATTATGAGTTATAATGACAACAAAAAATAAGAATATATAGCATCTTCTAAGAAGGTAGCCAGGATTATAGGGATCAGACATTTCTCCACATACAAGCTTTCCATTTAGGCTGTCCTAAGTGGCCTAAGGAAGAGGAAGCAGAGACTAGAATAATCAACTATTCATATATACCCAAGAACTATATGGCAGGTGTTTATCATTCAGAATATGTTTTCAAATTTTATCAAATACTGGTGAAAACTAGGAACTAAGGAGAAAAGCAAATTTTAAGGATGCCTGTTAAATACATCCTAGTTAACTGTGAACCTGTCTTCCAAATCCAGGAACTCCACAGAGCTCTCTATTTTGTCAGAGAATGGTAAGGAACAGCAGACAGAAAGAACGAGGAAACAAATGCCTGTATACTGTTCCATGCATACACACATCTATATTTATTTCCGTGTCTATCTAAAAAGACCAGTAATTCATACTGATCTCAGATTCTAATCCAATCACAATGGCACTGAAGCCATATTTACAACTCTCTTTACCACAGTGATAAATCTTTATCTTCAATATATTGAAGATATGTTCGACTCACCTACTCCCAAAATATATAAAGTAGTACGGAATTCCTAATTCAAACAAAAAACAATTCTAATAACAATAGTTCAGTATTTGTTTACAGATTTTTTTGTTTTGAGCTTGGGGTTTATAGTCAAAATTCTGTGTCAATTGGTTTTTTTATTCTCTTTTTTTTAAGATTTTATTTATTTATTTGACACAGAGAGAAAGAGAGTCAGAGAGAGAGCACAATCGGGGCAGAGGAGGAGAAGCAGGCTCCCCGTTGAACAAGGAGCCCCAACACGGGGCTCGATGATCCCAGGACAAAGGCAGATGCTTAACTGACTGAGCCACCCACGCGGCCCTCTTCTCCCTTCAATGTGGTTGTTATTTATTAGAAATCCAATTAGGTTCATTTGTTTGTGTTTTTATTTCATTTGGGTTTCTTCCTTCCCATCCTGATAGATTTTAAGTATTTATTTTTGATTATGTGAAACATTAATATGGTTCCAAAGTCAGATCTACACAAAAAGATAACATTCACAAAAGAACCCCTCTCTCCATCCCTACTACTTTCATTCCCATCCCCTTCCTTTACACAATGTTCCCACCCTAATCCTGTAAGAAACCAATCTCATTAGTTTCTGGATTACCTTTCCTTGTGTTCATTTTTGCACAAATGTGCAAATACTTATCTATATTCTTATTTCCCTCTTTTCTTACATAAAAAGCAACATGCTTTTTTCCATTAACTGTATGTTCTAGAAATTACTTTGTATCCGTTCACAGAGCTCTTTCACATTCTTTTCTTACATCTGCACTGTACTCCATTGTGTGGAATTACCACTGTTGATGGGTATTTATATTGTTTCCCATATTTTTACAATGCTACAATGTAAACTATTGACATCCTCCTGTTCTGCTCCCCCTCAAACACCATCTCAGACAAAACCAAAAACAAACAAAAAAAACTGGCTCTACCTCCAAAACATATCAAATTCACTCAACACTACCACTGTTCCTGACACAGCCTCAGTCTAAGTCATCATTAGTATTTCTTGGCTGTTTGGGGGCAAAACCCTCCTAATCAGTCTCTCTGCCTCTACTCTAGCCTCTCTACAATTCAACTGTGCCCGAGGAACCCAAAATGTACTTTGTAGAGCATAAATCAGATAACTCCCAATTCCTTGCTTAAAAACCTGAGTTGCACCTATGACCTACAGAAACCCTACATCATCTCTTACCTGTCTACCTCTGCCCTCATCTTCCACTCTCTTCCTCATTAACTACTCTTTAGTCATACTGGTTTGTTTTCCATTCCTCCCCACACTTTTTCCTTACTTAGGGCTTTTTTATACTTGTTGTGCTTTCAGCTTAAATGTTCTGCCCCAGGTCATCTGTCACCTTCTAACATTCATGTCTCAACCAAAAGTTACCTCTTCTAAGAGATTTTATGTGTACAACCACAGTTAAGATATAACCTGGGTCATTTTCTACTACTTTATCACCGTCATAATACTTGTTAATTAGTACTTGCAATTCTCATTTATTATTTATATGTTTGTTTCTTCCACTGGAAAAGAGGGAAAGATAGCTTTTTGGGTTTGTTTTTTTTTTTAAGATTTTATTTTTAAGGGGAGCCTGGGTGGCTCAGTCATTAAGCGTCTGCCTTCGGCTCAGGTCATGATCCTGGGGTCCTGGGATCGAGCCCTGCATAGGGCTCCCTGCTCCGCGGGAAGCCTGCTTCTCCCTCTCCCACTACCCCTGCTTGTGTTCCCTCTCTCAGTGTGTCTCTCTCTGTCAAATAAAAATTAAAAATTAAAAAAAAAGATTTTATTTTTAAGTAATCTCCACACTCAATGTGGGGCTCGAACTGTGGAGCCCAATGCAGAGCCCAACGCAGGGCTCAATCTCACAACCTTGAGATCATGACCTGAGCTGAACTCAAGAGTTGGACAGTTAACCAACTGAGCCACCAAGCCACCCCCAAAAAATAAAATCTTAAAAAACAAATTACTGAGAACTCAAAAGCTCGTCTACGTAAGTTATATCAACATTTGTTGAATTTGAAGTTAAAACTGAGGATTTTAAAATATTTACCATGTAAAAGTTAATAAGCCTATTAAACGGGGGCGCCTGGGTGGCTCAGTCATTAAGCGTCTGCCTTCGGCTCAGGTCATGATCCCAGGGTCCTGGGATCGAGCCCCGCATCGGGCTCCCTGCTCTGCAGGAAGCCTGCTTCTCCCTCTCCCACTCCCCCTGCTTGTGTTCCCTCTCTCTCTGTGTCTCTCTCTGTCAAATAAATAAAATCTTAAAAAAAATAAAAATAAACCTATTAAACGTTTACTTAAAACATTTTATTTTTAGGTGCACCTGGGTGGCTCAGTCAGTTAAGCGTCAACTTTTAATTTCAGCTCAGGTCATGATCTCAGGGTTGTGAGATGGAGCCCCACGCTGGGCTCTGCGCTCAGCATAGAGTCGGCTTGAGATTCTCTCTCTCTGCCTCTTCTCCCCCTGCTCGTGCTCACTCTCTCTCTCTCTCAAAATGAGTAATAAAAGCTTTAAAAAAAGTTTATTTTTAAACATATTTTAGCTTTAAAAAACATTTTTCAAAATAAAACTTTTAGTGAGAACAGTAATACAGCTTTATATTTCTGCAAATCTCCTAATGTCTGGCTTAATAGAAGACAGCCAGGGGTGCCTAGGTTTTGGCTCAGGGCGTGACTTCATGGACATGAGATCAGGCCCCACATCAGGCCCCACATTAGGCTCTGCACTCAGTGTGGAATTTGCTTGAGATTCTCTCTCCCTCTCCCTCTGCCCCTCCCACTCCTGCTCTCTCTCGCTCGCTCGCTAAAATAAATAAATAAGGGCACCTGGGTGGCAGAATCAGTTAAGCATCTGCCTTCTGCTCAGGTCCTGGGATTGAGTGCCACACGGGGCTCCCTATTCAGCAGGGCATCTGCTTCTCCCTCTCCCTCTGCCCCTCCCCTCCACTTGTGTTCTCTCTCATGTTCTCTCTCTCAAATAAATAAAATCTTTAAAAAATAATAAATAAATAAAGACGACGACGATGATGACAGCCAGATTCTCATTTCTACTTCTGAATTCAATCTATTGTGATACCACAAGTTATATTGCCTCTTGAAAACTTTCATATTTTGTAAGTGAATGAGAGCAAACTAGCAAATAATGTCTTAAGTTATGAAAACAGTTCTGACCTTACATATCTGTTATGAGTTCAGGGACCACCAGGGTGTCCCCATACTTTGGAAAACTACTGCTCCATTCTGTACTCCTACAATACCCTGCTAGGCTCTATCATTTGCACTTACTACAAGGCATCAGAATTATCTGTACATTTGTCTGTCTTTATCTTAAAGTTCCTTTAAGCCATGAACTATGAGCCTTCAACCTTGCATCCCCAGTACCTCACAAAGCATATTCCATATATCCTTCTCAATAAACACTCCATGAATAAATGATAGAGGAAAATACTCACGCCTTAATATAAAAAGGTATATGCGAATAAAATAGATTTCCCATGTCCAGTTCTTTAGCTAACATAAATGCATAAAAGAAAAATCTTACAATACACTTATCCAGACATAGAATAAAGGATACCTAGTATGACCATACTAGATTACACCTTTTCAAAGTTCAGCACTGAGGGAACTAGGAAAGCAGATCCTAAAAAGTATCTTAGAATGTAAACAAACACCCACTGCTCCAGTCTTCTGTCTAAATATAAGTATCCACCTCTGCAACAAAACAATTTAACCACTGTTTTAAAAAAAATGGGTGGGGAGGAGTGTTGGTGTCTAGGTAGGGAGAGTGCCAGTGACTGATGACTAATACTGAAACAGGTATTCTCAGCTTATGTATTTCCTGAAATTTTGTCAAATTAGAATATGAAAAAATATATTTCCCTGTATTTATTTGTAATGTTTTTCAAATCAATGCCACCTTACATTTCTATGAATGAACATCTTCCTCTCAATCAAATTAAACAACATCATAACATTACTGAAGATAAGACACATATGTGTATGTCTTACTTAACCTAGCCCAGTACCTTGATGCTCAACCATTATGTCTAGGTTCATCCATTAATGGGATATCAAAGTACCGGCACCAAGGAAAAAGAGATCCTTTTGCAGTAAGACTTAGGATGGGGTTGGGATCAAGACGAAGAGAAAAGCTCTTAGAACAATTCTCAGGAGTGATGGGGAAATTCAATGCAGAGCTAAAGGAGTTTGGGGCTCTAGGGGAGCAGCTTGCACACACTAGAGTGATGGCCTCCTTCTCTAGGTCTGTACACTAAGCCATAAAATCAAACTCTAAAATGCAGAGGCTTTCTCCCACACTCTTCAGGAAGTCTTGGTAGCTTGCATGCCCAAGAAAGTCCCAACCTCTTGGCAGAACAAATCTGACATTCCAAAGGTCTGAATTTTGACCAGTCAGCTCACTAGTATTTCACATATTGGCAAAGCGTTAAATTGCTTACAACAAGCAGGTTAACACTGTTACTGTATTTTCTAGATAAGGAAATAGGAACAGAAGTAACCTGACAAATTACTTGATCTCTTATGGAGAAAAAGCCATGTGAATATTTTAGAAAATAATAGTCATCAAAATAATTTCCTAGCCCCATAAAATTTTATAAAAGCAGAACTCTTTAAACTTTTAGTACTTAAAATCACAAATTATTTTTGCATTAGCAACACAACTTGTAAATACAGAACCATACTAAGACATTCACTTTGGATAACCTTAGAACATTGTTTGTAGAACCGTAATATTATGGTTTAGAAAATAAGCTTTTCTTATTTTCTTGAGACAGTTTTCCTTAGAACCTTAGAACATTGTTTGTAGAACCATAATATTATGGTTTAGAAAATAAGCTTTTCTTATTTTCTTGACACAGTTTTGACACAGGAAGAGAAAGTATTATCAATTATGTTCACTAAAATTTCACTATATTTTCAATTTTATTTATTTTTTATATTACCTATTCAAAGAGCCTTCTATGGCCTTTAAATCGATATAACATTATTCTCATTTGATAATCTCACCAACTGTTAAGAACAGCTCTACAGGGGCACCTGGGTGGCTCGGTCGGTTAAGCATTTGCCTTCAGCTCAGGTCATGATCCCGGGGTCTTAGGATGGAGCCCCACTTCCGGCTCCCTACTCAACGGGGAGCCTGCTTCTCCCTCTCCCTCTGCCTGTGGCTCTCCCTGCTTGTGCTCTCTCTGTGTGTGTGTCAAATAGATAAATAAAATCTTTAAAGAGAACAAGAACAGCTCTACAAAATAAACTAAAATCTGGTCATTAAATGCAAGACATACAATTCCTTAGGAATTCTTTTTCTTTCCTAGGTATACTGTGAGCAGCCTTTAGCAAACTCATTTATTATTAAAAAAAAAGATCAGCATTAGGAAATCCACTTCCCATTTTAAAAGGATTTTTCTTTCCCCTTACAAAAAAAATCAGAATTTCCTTAATTAGATCAGCAGAACAAGAGTTTCTATACTGACTAAGAGAAAGATGGATTAACACACAATTATAAACACATCAGTGCTTTGTTTATAAAACCTTCAGTGGTTTTTTCAGGCTTGAAAAGAAACCTTACAGAGAACCACCACTGTACTCATCCAGCCACATAACTAAACATGCTCAGAAGACAGAGGAGCCCTAGTAATGACTAAACTGGCATCCTCTCTGGTTAAGGCTAGAACTGAAGAGAAGGATCTGAACTCCAGAGAATCTGGCATCTGTTTAATCAAAATTACTCTGGAGTTAGACTTGAAGAGCCCAATAGGAGGTAAAGAGCTGGAATGGCCAGGAGAAAAACTGACATTAGGGAACTAGTGAGAAGATTGGCGATTTCTGGGATTACCCTGGAAAACAAGTCGAAAGGCCAGTGATGATGTTGAACATGCTGGACAGTGAAAAGCACGATCATCAAAACACAAGAAACTGGGACATTGCAGGGATCCCTAGGCAGGGGAACAGAGGCTTACTTTTCAAGACAAATTTTTGTACATTTAAGATTTATACTATATGCAATCATTCCACAACTCCTATAGCTCTTTGTGGCAGTGCCCTCAAACACATAAATTATATCCTTACATATAGATGTGTTAACCACTATTCTGAATTTGAGCCATTTATTACAGTATGCCAATTTGCCTTCACTGTTTCTTTCAGTGGTCATAAACCATATGTTAGATCATACAGAATCTGAACCAAATGTTTCAAAGTAAAATCTAAATCTTATTTATTCATTACAGGAATGCTTGAAGACTGAAAACCTAAAAGTCTACCAATAGGAGGCCAGTTAGGTACATTACGGTACATCCACATAAGGGAATGCTCTGCCTTCAACTATAACAAAACAAAAGTCCCGGGGCGCCTCAGTGGCTCAGTTGGTTAAGCGTCCAACTCTCGGTTTCAGCTCAGGTCAAGATCTCAGGGTCATGAGATTGAGCCCCACATCAGGCTCTATGCTCAGGGTGGAGTCGGCTTGAGAGTCTCGTTCTCCTCTCCCTCTGCCCGCCCCCATGCTGCACACGCACATTCTATCTCCCTCCCTCTCTCTAAAATAAGTGAATAATGGGGCGCGTGGGTGGCTCAGTCGTTAAGTGTCTGCCTTCGGCTCAGGTCATGATCCCAGGGTCCTGGAATCAAGCCCCACATGAGGCTCCCTGCTCAGCGGGAGGCCTGCTTCTCCCTCTCCCAATCCCCCTGCTTGTGTTCCCTCTCTCGCTGCCTGTCAAAAAATAAAATTAAATTTAAAAAAATTAAGTAAATAATCTTTTTTAAAGTCTTTAAAAATTTGGAATGATCACAATAAAAAAAATTGGAAAGATCTCCAAGACACGTTAAATGAAAAAAAAAAAAAACAACAATGTGCAGAACAATGTTTGGAGTATTCTCTCATTTTTGTTAAAAAAAAAAAGGACGGGGATATATACATAGATATGTATTTGTATATATAAGCACTCAGGAAAAATGCATTTGCAACCACTGGTTGCCTCAGGGAATGAAAACTGCAGGGCTGGACAACAGAAGAGAGATTTTTCACTGTATGCTCTTTGTTTCCTTTTGAATTGTGAACCACGGAAGTTTATTACCTGTTCAAAATCAATAATTAAAAAATAAAAACTAAATCCAGCATCTGAGGCATCTAATTCATGTACTTATCTCACTCGCTAGCATTTTCAATCCCCTCATACCAACTACATCTTTCCCTCTGACTCCAAAAACATACACACCTCACTTGTCCCTCCCTCCCTCCCTTCCTCCTACCCTTTTTTTCCTTCCTTAACAGCCAAGATCATCTATTTGTCTCCCTACTAGCTCCCTTACTGCCTACAATCTAGATTTTGTCCCATCCCTCAACTGAGAAAGTTTCAACACCAATTCTTGCCCGAGATCACATGGCTAATAACTCAGTCTGGTTCCAAGACGGTAAAAGAAAGGCTGGGTCTTGGGTTTCAGTACTGCCTTGGGAAGACCCCCAGAGATATTTCACTCCTATCCTTTATTCCTCTAAACTTAACTTCTTTCCTTCCCTTCATTCTTCTACCTTTCCCTGGATTTTCTCCTGCTCATCTTCCTTCCTTGGCTCAATCAGTATCATGGCCTTTCTCTTTGTCTCCACACATACCCTACACAGGATGATATCAAACCTGGCCACTTTCAAACTAATCAAAAGGGGCACTTCAGTAGCTCAGTAGGTTAAGTGTCTGACTCTTGATTTCAGCTCAGGTTGTGATCTTGGGGTCATGAGATCAAGCCCACATTAGGTTCATGCACTGGGCATGGAACCTGCTTAAATTAAGAGTCTCTCTTGCTATGAAACTGGACCATTTCCTTACACCACACACAAAAATAGACTCCAAATGGTTGAAAGACCTAAATGTGAGACAGGAGTCCATCAAAATCCTAAAGGAGAACACAGGTAGCAACCTCTTCGACCTCAACTGCAGCAACTTCTTCCTAGAAACATCGCCAAAGGCAAGGGAAGCAAGGGCAAAAATGAACTATTGGGATTTCATCAAGATAAAAAGCTTTTGCACAGCAAAAGAAACAGTCCACAAAACCAAAAGACAACCGACAGAATGGGAGAAAATATTTGCAAATGACATATCAGATAAAGGGCTAGTATCCAAAATCTATAAAGAACTTATCAAACTCAACACCCAAAGAACAAATAATCCAATCAAGAAATGGGCAGAAGACATGAACAGACATTTTTCCAAAGAAGACATCCAAATGGCCAACAGACACATGAAAAAGTGCTCAACATCACTCGGCATGAGGGAAATCCAAATCAAAACCTCAATGAGATACCACCTCACACCAGTCAGAATGGCTAAAATTAACAAGTCAGGAAACGACAGATGTTGGCGGGGATGTGGAGAAAGGGGAACCCTCCTACACTGTTGGTGGGAATGCAAGCTGGTGCAACCCTCTGGAAAACAGTATGGAGGTTCCTCAAACAGTTGAAAATAGAGCTACCATACGATCCAGCAATTGCACTACTGGGTATTTACCACAAAGATAGAAATGTAGGGATCCAAAGGGGTACATGCACCCCAATGTTTATAGCAGCAATGTCCACAATAGCCAAACTGTGGAAAGAGCCAAGATGTCCATCGACAGATGAATGGATAAAGAAGAGGTGGTATATATACACAATGGAATATTATGCAGCCATCAAAAGGAATGAGATCTTGCCATTTGCATCGACGTGGGTGGAACTGGAGGGTGTTATGCTGAGTGAAATAAGTCAATCAGAGAAAGACATGTATCATATGACCTCACTGATACGAGGAATTCTTAATCTCAGGAAACAAACTGGGGGTTGCTGGAGTGGTGGGGGGTGGGAGGGATGGGGTGGCTGGGTGATAGACATTGGGAAGGGTATGTGCTATGGTGAGTGCTGTGAATTGTGCAAGACTGTTGAATCACAGATCTGTACTTCTGAAACAAATAATGCAACATATGTTAAGAAAAAAGAAAAAGAAGAAGATAGCAGGAGGAGAAGAATGAAGGGGAGTAAGTCAGAGGGGGAGACGAACCATGAGAGACGATGGACTCTGAAAAACAAACTGAGGGTTCTAGAGGGGAGGAGGGTACGGGGATGGGTTAGCCTGGTGATGGGTATTAAAGAGGGCACATTCTGCGTGGGAGCACTGGGTGTTATGCACAAACAATGAATCATGGAACACTACATCAAAAACTAATGATGTAATATATGATGATTAACATAACAATAAAAATTTTTTAAAAGTCTCTCTTGCTCTCTCTCCCCCCCCGTAATGCCCCCAACAAATAAAAATTAAATAAATAAAACAAAACTAGTCAAAACTACAGCAAAAGATTAGATAGAATTTAAATGTCCATTCATACACTAATAGAGAAAAATTACATTACATTGACAAAACAGAATGCTTAAGCCATGAAAAAAACAGTTCTAAACCTACAGATACATAATATCAAATATATTAAGTGACAAAGAAAAGACATGAAGAACAATGAGTATGCTATGCTACCTTTGGTGAGGGTGCAGATTTTGGGTGTGTATATAAGTAAATACATTGGCTATTTAGGGAGAAACACTCCCAAAAAACTTAAAAGAATGAATACCTCCTGAGAAGAGAATTGGGTAGCTGGCAGAAAGAAACAGGAGATTTAGGGGCACCTGGGTGGCTCAGTCAGTTAAGTGTTTGCCTTCGGCTCAGGTCATGATCCTGGAGTCCCAGGATCGAGTCCCACATCGGGCTCCCTGCTCAGCGGGGAGTCTGCTTCTCCCTCTGACCCTCTTCCCTCTCGTGCTCTCTATCTCTCATTCTCTCTCTCTCAAATAAATAAACAAATAAAATCTTTTTTAAAAAAATCTTCTAAACAAGATCTAAGCTAAAGAGCTCCTATTTCGGGCGCCTGGGTGGCTCAGTTGGTTAAGCGACTGCCTTCAGCTCAGGTCATGATCCTGGAGTCCCAGGATCGAGTCCCACATCGGGCTCCCTGCTAAGCAGGGAGTCTGCTTCTCCCTCTGACCCTCCCCCTCTCATGTGCTCGCTCTCTCTCTCATTCTCGCTCTCTCAAATAAATAAATAAAATCTTTAAAAAAAAAAAGAGCTCCTATTTCCTTATTTTCAGTCTTACTTAAAAGTACAGTCTTCAGGGGCGTGTGGGTGGCTCAGCTGGTTAAGCATCCAAATCTTGATCTCAGTTCAGGTCTTGATCTCAGGGTTCTGAGCTCAAGCCCCACACTGGGCTCCATGCCAGGCATGGAGCCTACTTAAAAAAAAAAAAAAAGTACAGTCATCAAATTATGTTGCTGGAGATGAGCTTTGCTATAGAGAGCATGAACCCATCTTTGCAGGCAACCATAAGTCTTCTGAACCAAAATACATAACCAGGTTAAAAAGTCAATGCACAAAGATAAAATGAAGATTCTAGTAAACTGGCGGCCTAATTCAAACCTGATACTGGGGCAACTTAAAGTAAAACTCATTACTTATAAAGTATTTGAGCCAGAACGTATAGGAAGTAAAAAGTAAAGGGCCCTTTACTAGGAGACAAGCACACTAACAAAAAAACAAGCAATAGCATAAGTCAAGATCAGAACTCATAATCAGTGATTCAGTTTGACCAGAAGATAAAATCAGGGGGGCAGGGAGGCTGACTCTGTGGCTTCCCAATACCCACTGCCTCCAGCCTGCACATAGCCATCCAGCCATATCCATCCTAGAATTCTCTTGGTGAACCCTGAAATGCTCCCAACTATCTAAAATGTAATCCCTGTGGGGGTACCTGGCTAGCTCAGTTGGTGGAACATGGGACTCTTGATCCTGAGGTTGTGAGCTCAAGTCCTATGCTGTGTGGAGAGATTACTTAAATATAAAATTTTTTAAAAAATGTAATCCCTCTGCCTGGCAGTCCAGTGTAAACAATGAACTAGCAAGGTCAAGTTATAGCTCCAGCTCATCCATTATTTGTCTAACCTTGGGAAAATTCCCTTAGCTTCCACTTTCTGACTTATAAAGTGGAATGGTTAAGTTATATGATCTTTAAGTCCATTTCAGCTATAAATTGCCCTTGGTCAAGCAATTCATACCTCAAAACTCCTCAGTTTTAGTTCCAGTAAAACAACTCTCCAAGCTTCTTCCTACAAGGTCACACGTGGCCCCTGCCTCCCTGGTGGGACTCATCCTACACATCCGTCTCACTCACTCTCTTCTCTCAAACTATATACAGCCTCCTTTCAGTTTCTCCAAGATGCCAACCACCTTCTCACCAAAGAGTTTTCCCATGCACTGTACCACCAAATCCCACCTATTCTAGGGGTGCTCAGTCATGTCAGACCCAATGGTCCCTTTTTTTAGAGTAAGAAGTATTTCATAACAACCTCTTCACCACTTACTACACTGAAGTCAAATTTATAGATAATACAAACAAAACATAATTTTAAATAATTACATGTATGTATATGTTACGTACAGTCCTAACTATATTATAAAGGAGAAGTTAAAGGAACATAATTTAGTACAAAATAATAAATATGCTAATGGTAAATACGCTGGTACAATTAGATCAGAAGGGAGTGGAACAGTATACTACTATTATTTTTCATTAACAAACCTTGGAGGACTATTTGACCATTCAAAACATACATATGAAAGAGTAGCCTAATTTATAAAAACAACAAAAAACCAGTAATCAAGAAACCTGAGTATCAATAACAGCTTTGCCAGTAATAAGCCTAAAATCACTATTTTTTTTGTTTTGTTTTTATTTAGGTAATCTACACCGAACATGGGGCTGGAACTCATAACCCAGAGATCAAGAGTTGCATGTTGACAAACTATGAGAGACTGTGGACTCTGAAAAACAAACTGAGGGTTCTAGAGAGGAGGGGGTTGGGGGGATGGGTTAGCCTGGTGATGGGTATTAAAGAGGGCACGTTCTGCATGGAGCACTGGGTGTTATATGCAAACAATGGATCATGGAACCCTACATCAAAAGCTAATGATGTAATGTATGGTGATTAACATAATAAAAAAAAAAAAAGAGTTGCATGTTCTCTGACTGAGCCAGCCAGGCACCCCTTTTTCAAAAATTTTTTAATGTTGGACAACCCTCTCGGGTACCCTTCCTCTTTGGGAGCTTTGTACTATCCCTCAATAAACTTTACTATCACTCAATAAACTTTGCTTTGCTGCCCACCAAAAAAAAAAAAAATTAATGTCATTTCACCTGTCTGGCCCTCAGTTCCAGCCTGGGTGAAGAGTGCACACAATGCTGGCAGAGTCACTAGGGAGTGATCAAGCAGGTGGAACTCCCAAGCTTACTTCAACCAGAACAGCAGCTCAGCTAGGATTTCTTTACATACTGCAGCTAGCTTCTGTTTATATAAGGCTTCTCTGTTACCCCTTTTATGATAAAAGGGACTGTGGCAGTTTCTTATAAAATTAAACATGTAATTACCAGACAATGAAGCAATTGCACTCTTAAGCAATTTATCAGAGAAAGGAAAATTTCTCTTCACACAAAAAAATAAATCTTCATACTTGCTTTATTCATAACAGCCCCAAACTGAAAACAATCCAAATCCAAACTAAACAATCAAAAAAAAAAAAAAAAAAAAAAAAAAGCTGAATGGAGCCAAAAAACAAACAGAATACTTCAGGAACCAACCTCTTTCTAAAAGACAACACATGGCAGTTTAATGTTCTTTTAAGCCTCATAATAACTGAGAAATCATTCTTCAAAATATACACACGGTTAAATATCTGAGATGATTAAAGTAAGGCAATTCAAGGTGTTCTGTAAACTCTGTGGGAGACTAGTCTGGACTGGGTTTCAGGATAGAAGTGCTCTGAATATGAAACTATCTCTTTCCAACACTCCAATTCTACATCTGATTACCTTTCTCCTTAATTTAGGTTCAAGTGTAGATATAATACACAGTTGATATAATACACATTAGTTCAAATGAATGTAAGATACAATAGGAATTGAGAAACACCATAAAAAGTAAAATCTAGGACTATTTTCCAAATTTCGCTTAATTTATCCCATAATTTCAAACTCCTTTTAAAATTCTTGCCAATGATACTAAGAGATAAACTCACTTTAAAATTTACACCATTTCCCTCTCTCTGCCAATACTTTTACAGTTTAATAAATATGTAGGAAAATGTTAACAACCAGATGATATACAGAAGGAAAACCTAGGTCATGGACAATCCCCTGATTAACAACCCTAATACTTAGCAAAACACATTTACTAATGGAATCTAAAAAGAAAACAGAATTATTCAGCAAAAAAGAAAATAATGATGCATGCTACAATATAGATGAACCTTTAAAACATTATGCTAAGCAAAAGAAGCCAATCACAAAAGACTTCATATTATATGGTTCCATTTATATGAAATGTCCAGAACAGGAAAATCTATAGAGACATAAAGTAGATCAGTCATTGCTTAGGGCTGGCAACATGGATGGGATTGAACAATATAGCTAAAAGGTTAATTTTTTTGTAGGGATAAAAAAAATCTTCTAAAACTGTTTTTTTTTAAATTGGTATAGGAATATACAAAAAACTACTGAATTGTACATTTTCAATGGATGAATTGTATGGTATGTAATTACATATACATGTATATACATATACAAATAAAATCAACAAAGCTGTTTCCCCTGAAATTAAGAAAAAACTCCCACCACTTCTATTCAACCTAGCACTGGAAGTTCTAGCCACAGCAATCAGACAACAAAAAGAAATCAAAGGCACCCAAATTGGTAAGGAAGAAGTAAAACTGTCACTATTTGCAGATAACATGATAGGACATACAGAAAACCCTAACGACTCCACCAAAAAAATTTTAGAACTGATAAACTGAGTAAAGTTGCAAGATACAAAATCAAGATATGAAAATCTGTTGCATTTCTATACACCAACAACAAAATAGCAGAAAGGAGGCACCCCTGGGTGGCTCAGTCAGTTAAGTATCTGCCTCCTGCTCAGGGTCATAGTCCCACATCACATTGGGCTCCTTTCTCAGTGGGGAGCCTGGTTCTCCTCCTGCCTGCCACTCCCCCTGCTTGTGCGCCCTCTGACAAATAAATAAATAAAATCTTAAAAAAGTAGCAGAAAGGAAAATTAAGAAAACAATCCCATTTACAAGTACATCAAAAAGAATAAAATACCTAGGAATAAATTTAACCAAAGAGATGAAAGACCTATACTCTCAGAACTGTAAGACATGGAATAAGAAATCAGATGACACAAATAAATGGAAAGATATACCTGCTGACAGACCAGAAGAATACTGTTAAAATGTCCATACTATCCATACTACCCACAGCAATCTACAGATTCAATGTGATCCCTATCAAAATACCAATAGTATTTTTCACAGAACATGAACAAATAATCCTAACATTTGTATAGAACTACAAAAGAACCCAAATAGCCAAATTAATCTTGAGAAAGAATAAAACTGGAGGTATCAAAATCCCAGGCATCAAACTATACTACAAAGCTATAGTAAAACATGGTACTGGCACAAAAACAGACCTAGAGATCAATCAATCACAGAAAGCCCACAAATAAACCCACACTTACACAGTCAATTAATTTACAACAAAGAACACAAAAATATACAATAGGGGAAAGACAGTCTCTTCAAAAACTGGATAGCTACATACAAAAAATGAAACTGGCCCACTTTCTTACACCATACACAAAAACAAACTCAAAATGGATTAAAGATGTTAATGTGAGACCTGAAACCATAAAACTAAACTTAAGTAGTAATCTCTTGGACATCAACCTTGGAAGTATTTTTCTGGATCTGTCTCCCCAGGTAAGGGACACAAAAGCAAAATAAACTGGGACTACATCAAACTAAAAAGCTTTTGCACAGCAAAGGAAACCATCAACTAAACAAAAAGGTAACATAATGAGTGGGAAAGATTTACCTGCAAATGATGTATCTGATAAGGGGTTAATACCCAAAATATATAAAGAACATGGGGCATCTGGCTGGCTCAGCCAGTGGAGCATGCGACTCCTGATCTTGGATCATGAGTTCAAGCCCCACATCGGGCACACAGACCTCACTTAAAAAAAAATAAAAAATAAACAAAAATTTTAAAAAACAAAATATATAAAGATCTTCTACAACTCAACACCAAAAAACAATCCAAACAAAAAATGGGCAGAGAGGGCACCTGGGTGACTCAGCTAGTCAAGTGTCTGCCTTCAGCTCAGGTCATGGGGGGATGGGGTTCTGGGATCTAGTTGTCTCTTGAGTCGGGCTACCTTCTGAACGGGGAGTCTGCTTCTTCCTCTGCCCTCCCCCCGGCTTATGCTCATGCACGCGCTCTCTCTCTCTCTCACAAAAATAAATGAATACAATCTTAAAAAAAAAATGGTGGTGGGGCACCTGGGTGGCTCAGTCATTAAGCATCTGCCTTCGGCTCGGGTCATGGGTCCTGGGATCGAGCCCCGCATTGGGTTCCCTGCTCTGCGGGAAGCCTGCTTCTCCCTCTCCCACTCCCTCTGCTTGTGTTCCCTCTTTCGCTGTGTCTCTCTCTGTCAAATAAATAAATAAAATCTTAAAAAAAAAAAATTGGTGGCTCAGTTGGTACAGCATGCAATTCTTGGTCTTGGTGTTGTGAGTTCAAGCCCCACAATGGGTGTAGAAATTACTTAAAATCTTTAAAAAAATAAATACAATTTTAAAAATATATATATATTTTTTAACTGGACAGAGAGGAGTGCCTGGGTGGCACAGTCAGTTGAGCGTCTGTCTGACTCTTGGTTTCATGGGTCAGGAGATCAAGCCCTGCATTGGGCTCCACACTGGATGTACAGCCTGCTTAAGTTTCTCTCTCTTCATCTCCCTTTGCCCCTCCCCCGCCACTCACCTACACTCTCCCCGCATCCCCCCCCCCGCAAAAAAAGTTCCGAGTGTTAAATTTCAAGGCACCTGGCTGGCTCAGTTGGTAGAGCATGCTACTCTTGATCTCAGGGTTGTAAGTTCAAGTCCCACATCAGGTGTAGAGAGTACTTAAAAGTAAATCAAATTAAGGGCACCTGGGTGGCTCAGTTGGTTAAGCCACTGCCTTCGGCTCAGGTCATGATCCTGGAGTCCCAGGATCGAGTCCCGCATCGGGCTCCCTGCTCAGCGGGGAGTCTGCTTCTCCCTCTGACCCTCTTCCCTCTCGTGCTCTCATTCTCTCTCTCAAATAAATAAAAAAAAAAAATCTTTTAAAAAAAAGTAAATCAAATTAAAAAAACAAAAGTGTCAGGGTGCCTTGGTGGCTTGGTTAAGCATCTGCCTTCAGCTTGGGTCATGATCTCAGGGTCCTGGGATTGGGCTCCCTGCTCTGCGCGGAGTCTGCTGTTGCTTCTCACTCCCCCTCCCCCGCACTCATGCACGCCCATGTTCTCTCTCTCTCTCTCAAATAAATAAGAAAGAATCTTTAAAAAAAAAAAGTGCTAAATTTCATTTTGTAGTTTTAGTCTGTTCTTTTGAACACTTTAGAACTTAGAACCCTTTATTCAACCTACAGAAGTTATCTCAGCTATGATTCCCAGTTGTGTCACCTGAAAATTTTACAAGCACTTCTTCAATATTGGTCCTTAATCACAAATTTATAAAATTGTCAAAGAAGCACTGTGTAGAAAAGTGTGTAGACTGTGTATGTGTGTAATTCTGGCTATCATTATCAATATGCCTAACAAAGGGTTGTACCTAAAGCAGGTGCTCAACAAATATTACTTCACATCCAGGGTTCAATTCCTTGCTCAAAATCATGTACTGACTGGTAAATGTTAAAGCTAAGATAACCGATTTTTTTTTGTTTTGTTTTTGATGCTAAGCACAGAGCTATTTCTACAATGTAAAAACTTCCAGTAGCAGGGAGGTGGTGGAGGAGGTGTAGTTTTCAACCCATAATAAAATTTATGTGCATACTGACCTCCATTCATCCACCTATGCAGTAACTGCAGTACAGGTATAATACTAGTCAATGTAGAAAACAGAATAAATACAGTATTTTAAAGTTCTTAACGATACTTAAACTAAACATGATAGTGTCCATTTTAATTTTATGGTACCTTATAGAACGTTATCTTTTCTAATCTTCAAACTAGTTGAATTTCTCTACCTTTTAAATATATGCATTCACCTTTTGTGGTGAATATGTTATTCAAAATTCAAAAGCATATAACGCTGTGTGTCAACTAGATTTTTTAAAAAGTACAAAAGGGGGGGAAAAAGGCACAAAAGGCAATTCAAAAGCACAAGGATATACAATAAAGTATCCCTACCACTCATGTCCCTCAGTAACCCAGGTTCCTCTCCCTAGAGGCAACCAACACATACCACTTCATTGGGTATCCTTTCAGAAATACTGCATTTATAACCAAGTAAATAAATACATACAGTCTACTGCCTTCTTTTTTAAAAACTAGTAATGGGGGGCACCTGGATGGCTCAGTCCTTCAAGCGTCTGCCTTCAGCTCAGGTCATGATCCCAGGGTCCTGGGAACGAGCCCCGCATCAGGCTCCTTGCTCCGCAGGGAGCCTACTTCTCCCTCTGCCTCTGCCTGCCGCTCCCCCTGCTTGTGTGCTCACTCGCGCACGCACTAATAAATAAATCTTAAAATAAAAATAAATAAATAAATAAAAACTAGTAATGGTAGGATTCTACACATACTGTGGCCACATCTTTTTGTTTTTTTAACTTTACCCATTTATGTGGTAGAATTATTCCACAACAGTACTTAAAAACTTTCCTCCAGCTGGCTCAGTCAGTAGGGCATGTGATTCTTGATCTTAGGGTCACTGAGTGGGAGCTCCATGTTGGGTGTTGAGGAAAAACTTTCCTCATCTGTTTTATGGCTACAGAGCATTCAATCACATTGGTGTATTACTTTTTTAAGTCAATCCCCTACTGAAGAACATTTAAGTTACTTTAAAATTTTTGCCATTATAGGGGCACCTGGGTGGCTCAGTCAGTTAAGCATCTGACTCAAGATTTCAGCTCAGGTCATGATCCCATGAGTCGTGGGATCGAGCCTGTATCCGGCTCCATGCTCAGTGGGAGTCTGCTTGAGATATTCTCTTTCTGAACCTTCCCCCACTCACATACTCTCTCTCTATAATAAATCAATCTTTCTTTAAAAAAATCATTATAAACAATAATGAAACAACCTTGTCTATGCATCATCTTGCATGGAAAATAACTCCTATAAAAAGAATGGGTCAAAGATATGCATTCATAATTTTCATAGATATTGCTAGCTATCCTCCTTTGAAGTTGTACCAATTTATACTTTGAGTAACAAAGTAAGATAATATCTTTCCCCCAATCCTATTCAAAGGTATTAAAATATATTATCTCTGCCAAGCTGACAGATGAAAGTTACCTCAGTGTCATTTTAAATAATTTGGATTTCTCTTAAAAGTAAAGCATTTCACTATGTAACTTCACCAAACTGCTACCTTTTTTTCAAACTTCTACCTTTTAGGATTATACTTTAAAGCAAACATTACTGACACTGTCAGTAAAATACAAAGACTTCAAAGAGCATTGGGCTCCTTAAAAAATTTTTTTATTTACTGAAATCAGATCCCAACCTTAGCATGTAACTAGATATAACCAAGTGCAAAACTTCTCTAATTTATTAAGTAGTCATTCTCAAAATGTATAATACTTCAGTGGCTTTAAGTCTCCACATCTAGTAATGAAGAAATAATACTTTTAACTTTTATAACTACACAGTCTTCATCTATAGAAATCATTGCCTACAGATAAATTCAAAATTCATGGTTAGCTCAAAATAATTATGGAACTAGACAAGACAGGATTTTCTTGTTCTAAGTGCTTGCTTTTTTTTTTTTTTTTAAGTAATCTCTACACCCAACCCAGGGCTCGAACTCACGACCCTAGGATCGAGTCAGATGTTCTACCAACTGAGCCAGCAAGACGTGCCTAAGTGCTTGTTTTGTTTTTTTTTTAAGATTTTATTTGAGAGAGTACAAGCAGGGGGGAGGGGCAGAGGGAGAGGGACAAGCAGACTCCCTGCTGAGCAGAAGCCCCACCCCCACCCCCCATGATACCAGGACCTAGAGATCATGATCTGAGCCAAAGGTAGAAGCTCAACCAACTGAGCCACTCAGGCGCCCCTAAGTGCTTGCTTTTTATTTTGGAAAATAATACATAGTTTGGGAAATAATGTTAAATAAAAGAGAAGTGGGTAACTAAAAATTACAATGGCAAGTTACTGAGACTACTGTTAATAGAAAAAGTTCAGATTACTTAGAGGGTAAGTAACTGCCCCAATTTAACTCCACTCACAGCTTGGCAGAGGTAGACAGAAAACCTCGTGCATCTGGGCACCTGGGCATCTCCTTCTATATGTCTGAGTACTATTAATGGCAGATATAATGTTAATACTCATATTCTTCTCTCATGTGAATATGGGGAGAGGGAGACCAAATAATAAAAATGCAATGCTTCTCTATTCATTTTTTTTTAAAGATTTTATTTATTTATTTGAGAGACAGAATGAGATAGAGAGAGAGAGAGCATGAGAGGGGGGAGGGTCAGAGGGAGAAGCAGACTCCCCACTGAGCAGGGAGCCCGATGCGGGACTCGATCCAGGGACTCCAGGATCATGACCTGAGCCGAAGGCAGTCGCTTAACCAACTGAGCCACCCAGGCGCCCCTCTATTCATTTTTTTAAGTTAAAGGATTAATAACTGTAATCTGTTAGTTCATTTATTCAAAAGTAAATTTATGTCTACCTTCCTCTATCCCCTAACACTTTAGGATCAAGTTTAGCAACACGTTTCAATACATCACCCAAACAAATTACCTGAGTAGGAGGGGAAAAAATACTTTTGAGTATTCTTATTTGAAAATTCTGGGGGCGCCTGGGTGGCTCAGTAGTTAACCATCGGCTTTCAGCTCAGGTCATGATCCCAGGATTGTGGTATTGAGCCCCACATTGGGCTCCCTGCTCAGCGGGGAGTCTGCTTCTCCCTCTGCCCTTCCCCTCGCTCGCGCTCTCTCTCTCTCAAATAAATAAAATCTTTAAAAAAAAAAAATTCTGGGCGCCTGGGTGGCTCAGTTGGTTAAGCGACTGCCTTCGGCTCGGGTCATGATCCTGGAGTCCCGGGATCGAGTCCCACACAGGGCTCCCTGCTCAGCAGGGAGTCTGCTTCTCCCTCTGACCCTCTTCCCTCTTGTGCTCTCTATCTCTCATTCTCTCTCTCTCAAATAAATAAAATCTTTAAAAAAAATAAAAATTTAGGGGCGCCTGGGTGGCTCAGTTGGTTAAGCGACTGCCTTCGGCTCAGGTCATGATCCTGGAGTCCCGGGATCGAGTCCCACATCGGGCTCCCTGCTCAGCAGGGAGTCTGCTTCTCCCTCTGACCCTCTTCCCTCTCGTGCTCTCTATCTCTCATTCTCTCTCTCTCTCTCAAATAAATAAATAAAATCTTTAAAAAAATAAAAAATAAAAAAATTTAAAAAATTAAAAAAATAAAAATTTAAAAAAATTCTGTAAAGATGATCTACACCAGCTTACTAGAACATCTACTACACTAGGTCATACTTTAACCATTTTTGTTAGTTACATATATATAATAAAGCATGAAAACACAAGACTTTCTAATTATAAAGCCAAGGCAAAAGGAAAAGCTTATCATACATTCAAAACAAAAGCATACTACATCAAATACTAATTTATTGTTTAACATTTAACTTATTGATAAAACGAGGCTATATCCATATCAACTTTAAGAGTAGTGAGAAAAAGAAAGTTAATGGTTGGGAGGTGAGTGGGGATAGGTAAAATAGATAAAGGAACTAAAAAGTAAAAACTTCCAGTTATAAGTCAAGGAGATGAAAAATACAGCATAAGGAATACAGTCAATAATACTGTAATAACACTGTTTGGTGACAGACAGTGACTACACTTATCATAGTGAGCAGTGAGTAATGTATTGAATTGTTGGATCAATATGTTGTACACCTGAAACTAATACTTCATTTAAAAAAAAAAAAATTATTGGGCGCATGGGTGGCTCAGTCGTTAAGCGTCTGCCTTCGGCTCAGGTCATGATCCCAGGGTCCTGGGATCGAGTCCCACATCAGGCTCCCTGCTCAGCGGGAAGCCTGCTTCTCCCTCTCCCACTCCCCCTGCTCGTGTTCCTGCTCTCGCTGTCTCTCTCTGTCCAATAAATAAATAAAATCTTTAAAAAATAAAAAAATAAAAAAATAAAAAAATAAAAAAAAAATTATTGGTTAAATGACCAGAAAATTGCTTCCTGTTTCCAAATACTACACAAGTACTATAATATGAAGTTAGTGATTATTATACTAAAAAATACTTTAAACTGGGGCGCCTGGGTGGCTCAGTCGTTGGGCATCTGCCTTTGGCTCGGGTCATGGTCCCGGGGTCCTGGGATCGGGCCCCGCATCGGGCTCCCTGCTTCTCCCTCTCCCATTCCCCCTGCTTGTGCTCTCTCTCTCTCGCTGCATCTCTCTCTGTCAAATAAATAAATAAAATCTTAAAAAAAAATTTTTTTTAAATACTTTAAACTTACATAGTCTTTTTCAATCTTCCTCTGAAGGACCTAAAAAATAACGAACTGTATGAGGTAATAAGTTAAAAATATAAATTCTCAGGGCACCTGCCTGGCTCAGTGGGTGAAGCATGCGACTCTTGAACTAGGGGTCATAAGTTCGAGCCCCATGTTGGGTGTAGCGATTACTTAAAAACAGAATCTTTAAAAAAAAAAAAAAAAAAAAGGTATAAATTCTAGAGTCAGAGAGACCTGAGTTTGAAACCTGACTTTTCCCAAACTATATGCTGCTTGGCATGTTAACATCTCAGGGCTTCAGTTCCCTTATCTCTTAAGCAAGGATATCATCAGTGTCTTTATTACAATTTTGCTATGAAGATAAAATCCAGAAAGAGCACTTAGCATAATACACACAAGGAAGCAACCAATAAATGTTAACTGTTACTATAGTCTAATTCCATATAGTAAGCACAAAAAGCAGTTTTTCTTTTTTTTCTCTCCCCTTATTTTCAAAACATTTTATCTGAATTTCATATGGTACAAAAGTATTACATGCCTGAAAATGTTGTTCAAATAGAAGGTTCTTTCAGTTCTTTGGGTCAACCTTCCTTCAGAGGTAAAAGAGTACTTTTTCTAATGGGGTATATTGACAGCCACAACTTTTTTTTTTTTAAGATTTTATTTATTTCAGACAGAGAGAAAGAGGAGTGAGAGAGCACAAGCTGGGGTGTGTGGGGGATGGCAGAGGGAGAAGCTGACTCGCCGCTGAGCAGGGAGCCCTATGTAGAGCTCAATCCCAGGACCTGGAGATCATGGCCTGAGCTGAAGGCAGATGCTTAACCAACTGAGCCACCCAGACACAACTTTAAAAGACAAAAGAAAATACGGGCACCTGGGTGGCTCAGTGGGTTAAACATCTTTTTTTTTTTTAAGATCTATTCATTTTATTTGAGAGAGTGTACGTGAACACTTGAGCAGGGGGAGGGGCAGAGGGAGGGAATCTCAAGCCAACTCCCCACTGAGTGTAGAGCCCCCTTGGGGTCTGATCCCAGGACCCTGAGATCATGACCTGAGCCAAAATCAAGAGCCAGATGCTCAACTGACTGAGCCACCCAGGCACCCCTCTTTTTTTTTCTTTAAGATTTATTTATTTATGGCGTGCCTGGGTGGCCCAGACAGTTAAGCAACTGACTCTTGGTTTCGGCTCAGGTCGTGATCTCAGGGTCTTGAGATCAAGCCACTAGTCAGGCTCTGCAATCAGTGGGGAGTCTGCTTGAGATTCTCTCCCTCTGCCTCTGCCCCTCCCCCACTTGCTTAAGTGCGCGTGCTCTCTCTCTCAAATCAATCTCTGAAAAATAATTGCCTGGGGGCTTAAGGAGAAGATAATGAATTCTTTACAAATTAAAGGTAAAACCATTATTGCTGGTTGGCATGGCATATACAGCTACTGTACACACACACACACACACACACACACACACACACACACACACAGAAACACACACACACTAGACATTCCTGGTAGATAGAATCACGACCTAAAACCCAGAAGAATCTCAGTTAGTTAGGAAAAATATTAATGGAATGGTGGGTGGTAAAGTATATTAAGAGTTAAGGGGGGGCGCCTGGGTGGCTCAGTTGGTTAGGCATCTGCCTTCAGCTCAGGTCATGATCCCCAGGGTCCTGGGATCCAATTCCAAGTCGGGCTTCCTGATCAGAGGGGAGTATGCTTCTCTCTCTCTCTCCCTCTGTCCCTCCCCACCACTCGTTCTCTCTCTCTCTCTCTCTTCCTCTCAAATAAAATCTTTGAAAGAAAAAAACAAAAAGAGTTAAGACAAGGGGCGCCTGGGTGGCTCAGTCAGTTAAGCATCCAACTTGATTTTGGCTCAGGTCATGATCTCAGAATCCTGAGATCAAGCACTGAGTTGGACTCCCATGCTTAGCCCACAGTCTGTACCTCTCCTTCCCCCAACTTGTGCACTCTCTCTCAAATAAATAAAAATCCTAAAAAAAAGACAACTAATGATTTTCATTGAAAATGTGAAATTTTCATGGCCAACGAAAGAACAAAAATAATTTCAATTGATCACTACCTTATCAAAACCAACAACCATCTATCTATTCCTATGGATGTTTCCTTAAGCTCTCATGCAAAAAGCATGTTAAGAGAATGCCAGCTGGTTCTCCCCAGGACACCCTCCCTCAAAAAATTATCTATAATGAATCTCAATTAAGGGGAATGATATCTGTATTTTTTGACATCTATATATCATACATATATACATTTACCTAGCTGATAAATATGGAACCTAACTTTTTAAAATATGCAACTGTAGAGGTAAGTTTTATTTTTTAGTTTTAATTTATTTATTGGGGCACCTGGGTGGCTCAGTCTGCTAAGTGTCTGCCTTAGGCTCAGGTCATGATCCCAGGGTCCTTCGATCAAGCCCCAAGTTGGGCTTCCTGCTCAGTGGGGAGCCTGCTTCTCCCTCTCCCTCTGCCTCTCCCCCACCAACTCGTGTTCTCTCTCTGCTCTCTCTAATAAATAAAAAAATCTTAAAAAAAAAAAAAGGGAGGAGCACCTGGGTGGCTCAGTGGTTAGGCATCTGCCTTCGGCTCCAGTCATGATCCCGGGTTCCTGGGATCAAGCCCCACATTGGGCTCCCTGCTCAGGGGGAAGCCTGCTTCTCCCTCTCCCACTCCCCCTGCTTGTGTTCCCTCTCTCGCTGTGTCTCTCTCTGTCAAATAAACAAATAAAATCTTTTTTAAAAAAAGAATAATTGAAAAAAAGATTTAGGGGCACCTGGGTGGCTCAGCCGTTAAGCGTCTGCCTTTGGCTCAGGTCATGATCCCGGGGTCCTGGGATCAAGCCCCGCATCAGGCTCCCTGCTCAGCGGGAAATCTGCTTCTTCCTCTCCCACTCCCCCTGCTGTGTTCCCTCTCTCCTTGTGTCTCTCTCTGTCAAATAAATAAATAAATAAAATCTTTAAAAAAAAAAAAAAGATTTAAAGATTGAGAGAGAGAAAGAAAGAGAGCAGGCACAAGTACCCATGGGGAGGGAAGCTGAGGGAGAAGGAGAGAGAATTTTAAGCCAACTCCACTCTGGGTGCAGAGTCCAATGTGAGGCTCAATCACAGCACCCTGAGATCACCACCCCAGGCAAAACCACAAGTCGGATGCTTAACTGACTAAGCCACCCAGGCACCCCTGCAGAGGTTAAGTTTTAGCTAACAAATTTTAATTTTTGTTCTGATAACAACAGCAATTTGCAATGATTTCTAAAGCCTAGTGAAAAACACTGATTTTAATAGTATCCAAATACAAGACCTACAATAAATCAGTAGTTCAAGAATACACAATTTTAGGCAGCTGTTTCTGCCCACAGTTCCTGTCCCCGTACTTTAATAAAAACACATTTTTGGGGGCACCTGGGTGGCTCAGTCGGTTAAGCATCTGCATTCGGCTCAGGTCATGATCTTAGGGTTCTGGGATCAAGTCCCACATCAGGTTCCCTGCTCAGCAGGGAGCGTGCTTTTCCCTCTCCCTCTGCCACTCCCCCTGCTTGTTGTCCTCTCTCTGTCAAATAAATAAAATCTTTAAAAAAAAAAAAGCACATTTTACACCAAAAAAAAAAGAATACACAATTTTAAATGACCATATTTCAACTATTTAATAGAAATTACAGCGTAACTACATGTAAGTCATTTGTCAGAGGTAGTAGTGGGTAGCCTGGCTACAAAAACTGAGCATCTCTTATTTCGAATTGCAGTTTTTCTGTTTAATTCCTATGAAAATTGTCAATAGGTTAAATTATTAAATAAACATTAAGGAAAACTTCAAACTGCATTAAACTTATAATTCTGATGCTCTGAAATTCTGATTATTTAAGTCATGAAAGCTCAATCATTTAAACTAGTAAAGCGCAAATATCTCAAAATGAGTTTGACCTCTTGCTGACAGTCACCTCAAATTTCTTCCAGTGGCTCATCAGGTAAGGAATTCATGGAATTCAGGTCTTCAGGGTCTAGTAGGCACTGTGGTTAAACCACCCAGTCAAGACCAAATTATGTAGGGCAATGCCTGTTCATTATCTAGCTCCTTTGACCCCTCCCTATCCTTTCCTTACTTCACAATTGCCAATACTTCTAAATGATAGGAAATAGAAATGAAATCAGTAAATATTATAATTATTAGAAATGAAAGGAAAAACTATGGTCAGGAATGTGGTTAAACTGCAGTTTAAATAAAGCTTCTAGATTATTCATGGATTTCTTTTAATCCACATAATCCTCCTCCTGAACGCAGGGATAATCAGGATCCCATTTCCCTTGAAGGCAAATGAGCATTTGCCTGGTGGTCCAAGTGACTAGAGCACCCGGGGAGGACAACCTACAGCGTCAGACACAAACCCATAGTTCTTCCCGAATTTGCACTAGAAGACTGTGAGCTGCACACCTGGCTCTAGCAATACCACAATACAGGGCACTGTCCAGATTAACATTCTTTATTTCAGCAGTAAATACACCCAGTTAAAGGGTCAACTGATAATAACCTCAAGTGAGCTGCTTTAAATATGCAGGAAATGAGGTATACATTCTTGGTGAAGAGGTAGGGGAAAAACAGATCCTGGAGCCAGGACTCAGAATAAGGATTTGTCAATTTTGCAGAGAAACGATGGAGTTTTTAGATTATTAAATGCTCTAGGCTTAACTAATACAATAAGATGACTGAAAGCTATATTAGCAATATACCTCAGTTATACATATAGCATATCCTACCCTCAATCCCTAGGAAAGCTGAATAGCTAAAACAACTTTAAGTGCTGGGAAAAAATACGTTAGCAGAAAGTGACAATGCTAGAGAGAAACTAGGGAGAAAAACTGAGACTTCATTACATAATCCTTGACAAAATTAATCTCTAGCTAACTCTGCAATAGCAGTCAATGGGAAGTCTAGATTTACGAAAAGAGAGATGAGCAGGTATGTGATGCCACCCATCATGATTTTATCACAGACTTAGCCCCCAAATTCTGTTAGATGGTCTCTGCTGTAACGTGACATTATGGGATTAGTCTCCCTTTAAAGGTTCCAGAAGTTATATGATACTTTTTTTTAATTTAAAAACTTTATAAACATTCCTCCATCTACAAAGATAACTACTCTATTGCATGTTGAAGATTGGAATTATCTCATTTATATTTCGCGAAGAAAACCAACAATTAGGGTGATCAGTTATGCACTCATTCCAGTTTTAACATATTTAGCCATGAAAAATTTTCTCTTTAAAAAACAAATAATCCCGGGGCACCTGGGTGGCTCAGTCATTAAGCCATCTGCCTTCGGCTCTGGTCATGATCCCAGGGTCCTGGGATGGAACCCCACATTGGGCTCCCTGCTCCGCAGGAGGCCTGCTTCTCCCTCTCCCACTCCCCCTGCTTGTGTTCTTTCTCTCACTGTGTCTCTCTGTCAAATAAATAAAATCTTTAAAAAAAATTTTTTTAAATAAATAAAAAACAAATAATCCCAGGACGCCTGGGTGGCTCAGTCAGTTAAGTGTCTGGGTTAAGCCTAAGCCTTTGGCTCAGGTCATGATCCCAGTGTCCTGGGATAAAGCCCGGCATCGCATGGGGCTCCCTGCTCAATGGGGAGCCTGCTTCTCCCTCTGCCTGCTGCTCTCCCTGCTTGTGCTCTGACAAATGAATAAATAACACCTTTTTAAAGATGTTATTTATTTATTTGAGAGAGCAAGAATGAGAGAGAGAGAGAGAGTACACGAGAGGGGGGAGGGTTAGAGCGCACGAGAGCAGGCTCCTCGCTGAGCAGGGAGTCCAACGTGGGATTCGATCCCGGGACTCCAGGATCATGACCTGAGCCGAAGGCAGTCGCTTAACCAACTGAGCCATCCAGACGCCCCTAAATAAAATCTTTTTAAAAATAAATAAATAAGGGGGTGCCTGGGTGGCTTGGTTAAGCATCTGCTTTCGGCTCGGGTCATAATCCCAGGGTCCTGGGATCGAGCCCCACATTGGGCTCCCTGCTCCGCAGGAAGCCTGCTTCTCCCTCTCCCACTCCCCCTGCTTGTGTTCCCTCTCTCTCTGTCAAATAAATAAAATTTTTAAAAAATAAATAAATAAATAAATAAATAAAATAAAAAACAACCCCAAGTGTTAAGAATGGGGAAGGAGGGGACTACAAAAGGGTAACACAAGGGAATTCTCTGGGGTGTTGGAATTGTTCTGTATACTCTTAGTGGTGGTTGTAATTACAAAAATCTATGCATGTGTTAAAACTCAGGATTATACATGAAAGAAATTGAGTTTTGACAAACCAAGAAACAAAATTTTAACTATGGAGACCAAACTGATGGTTAACAGAGGGGAGGGGCTGGGGGATGGGTGAAATAGGTGAAGGGCATTAGAGAGTAAACTAAAAGAAAAAAAAAAAAGAGTAAACTAACTTCTCATGATGAGCACCGAGTAATGTATAGAATTGCTGAATACTTTATACTGTATACCCAAAACTAATGTAACACTGTACATTAACTGTACTGGAATTTTTTTTAAACTAATTTAAAATTTGAGTTTTATTGTATATAAATTTTTTTAATTCAATGTCACCCCCTTTTAGAAATGTCTTTTTATCAAAATCTCTTTAATCATCTAAAAAAAATAAGTCTACTGAAAAAGAAAGGTCTAAATTAGATACACAATCTGCATTATCAGAGCAACTCGAGCAAACACACTATACACACCCAACCACACATCTAATCCCTTTCATTTTCCCTCTCAAATAGAAGCTTGTGACTCAGAACTATTTAACCTGGAGATGATAACATAAAAGCTACCATGGAATATATGGTAGAACAACAACTTAACAAGGAAATACACCAGTTTGGAGCCAGTCTAAAGGGAAAACTGGACCTAATGGGTAGAAAATCCAGGAAGACAGACTTTGACTAGGAGTAAGGAGAAAGGTCTCTCCAAGAAAAGGATAGTTTCCTCTCACAAAGCATTCTAGCAGACACTGGACTACTAAAGGCTCATAGGCACTCCTTAGAAAAACAGCCCATACCAGTCACGGAATGGAGAGGGAGCAGAGGGAAAAAAATCCAAAAGACAAAATTTGGGAAGGGAAGTGAGGAGTGGTAAGGAAAGTTGTCCCACACAAGCCTAAAAATTGATGACATTCTCTATCTTCCTTTTCTTCTGCTCTTCTACTAAATGTTGTTTCATTCTTCTAATCTAGGAATTTCTTCTCCAACATATTTTTTCCCAGTATTTCTACTTTGACAATGGAATTGCATGCTTCTAATTTTTCCATACCCTTCTTTGTTCACATACCTCCAAGTCTTTAGGGCTACAGACTCAGGTCTCAGGTGGGAGTAAAAATCCTAAGTTTGTTTCCCTCCTTCTACAGCATGACAAAGTTCTCAAATGAGCAGTTAATAGAAATCAAATGAGGGGCACCTGGCTGGCTCGGTTGGTGGAGCATGCAACTCTTGATCTCAGGGTTATTAGTTTAGGCCCCACACTGGGTGTAGAAATTACTTAAAAATAAAATCTTTAAAAAAAAAAAAATGGGCACCTGGGTGGCTCAGTTGGTTAAGCGACTGCCTTCGGCTCAGGTCATGATCCTGGAGTCCCAGGATCGAGTCCCGCATCGGGCTCCCTGCTCAGCAGGGAGTCTGCTTCTCCCTCTGACCCTCTTCCCTCTCGTGCTCTCTATCTCTCATTCTCTCTCTCTCAAATAAATAAATAAAATCTTTAAAAAAAAAAAAAGAGGGGTGCCTGAGTGGCTCAGTCAGTTAAGCATCTGACTCTTGATGTTGGCCCAGGTCATGATCTCGGGGTTGTGGAATCCAGCCCTGTGTGGGGCTCCACACAGAGCAGGGAGTCTGCTTGGGATTCTCCCTCTCTCCCTCCCTCTGTCCCTTTCCCAGCTTGTAGGCATGCTCACGCTGTCTCCCTCTCAAATAAACAAACCTTAAAAAAAAAAAGAAAACAAATGATAGGGACTTATCCCCCAGATGTGATCATTCCAAATCAAATGGCTCAGAGGATACATACATACATACTCACATGCAGGAGCGAGGTCTCAGATTTTATTAAAAATAGTGTTATTGAAATAAAAACACCTGTTCTCTGCAAAAATTCCAGTTGCTACCCTGTAGGATTTGGTATGTAATACTGGATGAAATTACCACACTCCAGAGCTGATCCCCTCGAGTCAAGACCAAAATTCAATGTCTCAAAAGAACCAAACAAGCCTGTTAAGCTTATTTGGTTCTTTATTTACAAAAATACAAATGAACCAGGACACGATGAATAAAATTCACATTTGCTATCAATGGCTTAATGTCTAAATGCTTAGCCTTTTCAGGAGGTACAATGTCTTAACCAAGACTGAGGGGGTAAGGATACCTAACAGGGTAACCCTAGGCCTTCTGATTACTTCCTCATTTGCACAAATTTGGGACCAAAAAGGGTAGTTTGTTCAGTACATATTGTACTTGGAATCAAAAGGTTGTGACTTATTTCATTCACAGATTCATTCATTCAACATTAGTTAAACGTTCCAGACACTGTTCTGGTAACCAAGAATACCATGGGGGGGGGGGCAGTTGGGTGACCCAGTCAGTTAAGGGACTGAGACTTGATCTCATCTCAGGTCTTGATATCAGGCTCCTGAGTTCCAGCAGGGCTGGGCGTGGAGCCTACATTAAAAAATATATATATATATCGTAGGGAAGACAGACAAGAACCTCTCCCTCAGAGAGTTTAGAGTATGCTGGAGGAAAAAAAGACCATAAACAAATAAATAAAATAAGCAAGATAATTAGCGGATAATGCAGGTAAAGAGTGTGGATTTACTTCTTAGTGTAATGAAAAGCCATTAGGCAGGAAAGTGAGTAAAGATCACTCTGACAGCTGTTTGAAATAGGAAAGCAAGACCAGAGGCAAGGAGACCAGTTAGGAAGCTACTGCCCAAGAACTGGGGTGGTAGCAATAACAACAAAGTGAAGTAAATATACTTGAAATGTATTTTGGGGGTGCCTGGGTGGCTCAGTCAGTTAATTGATTTCAGCTCAGGTCAGGATCTCAAAGTCCTGAAATAGGGCCCCACATCGGGCTCCCGCTGACTGTGGAGCCTACTTAGGATTCTCTCTCTCTGCCCCTCCCGGGCAACACTCACACACTTAAGTGTTCTCTATCAATCTCTCAAAAAAAAAAAAAAAAAAGTATTTTGGAGGTAAAATTGACAGGGTTTGCTGAAGGGCTGATTGTGTGTGGGGATGGGAGAGCAGTGAGGCAAGGGGATGAATTAAGGATGACCACCGTATGTTTCACTTGAGGAGGGTGGAGAATGGGGAGCAGAAGGGTGCTCTTATGAAATGGAGACTTCTGAGGAAGGAATGGGCTGAGGAACATAAATCAAGAGCTCCACTCTGAATATGTTCAATTTAAGATGCCTATAGACAAATGGAGTGAAGATACACACAGGCAGTAGAAGAAAACTGAAGTGCAAGACTTAAGATGAAAATGTGAGAGTCAACAGCAGACAGTGGACATGAGATCAGCCAGAGGGAGTGAAAGTAGAAAAAAGCAGAGGGAACATAAGGAACATAGTCAATGATATTGTAATAGCACTGTATGGTGACAGATGTTAGCTGCACTTGTAGTGAGCATAGCATAATGTATAAATTTGTCCAATCACTGTGTTGTACACCTGAAACTAATGTAACATTGTGTCAACTACACGCAAAAAAAAATTTTTTTAAAGAAAAAAAGTAGAGGGAACGGGGGCACTGGGCTGGCTTAGTTGGTAGAGCATGTAACTTTTTTTTTAAGATTTTATTTATTTGAGAGAGCAAGAGAGATCGCAGAGGGAGAGGGAGGAGCGGACTCGAAGCTGAGCAGAGAACCCAACGAGAGGCTCGATCCCGGGACCCTGAGATCATGACTGAGAGCAGATGCTTAACCGGCTAAGCCACCCAGGCATCCCTAGAGCATGCAATTCTTGAGCCATAGAGATTACTTAAAAAAAAAAAAAAGAAAAAAGTAGAGGTAATGGCTTGGAAGCACTAAGGCATGAGGATGTTTTTCAAAAGCTCGACCCCTGAGCTATACCCCCAGGCATTAGGATGTTTTGAATTCAGGAAGAGAAAGAAAAATCAACAAGAGAGAGAAAGAGAGTGAAGGAAAATCAGAGAAGTGTAGTATCCTGGAAGGTTCTGCTATATAATGTGATTCTCTAGTCCACCACCACCCTTCCAAACCTTGTGACACACACCCACTCACACACTATAAATAAAAAGACTGAGGCCCAAAAAGACTGTGTGACATCCCCAAAGCCCCAGCTAATAGGAACCCAGGTCCAGGCCCTAGAACGAAGCAAGATGTGACTTCTGACCCCCTAGCCTTTTCAAAGCAGCTAGCAGTGCTTCTACTGTCAAGTCACCAGTCTGAAATTAGCCAACAGAACAGGAAAGATCACAATTTAGGAAGAACATAACTTACAAGGCTTAATTTTAATTTTTTTCTATGTATTCTGTTCATATTCAAAAACAAGTTGGATCAAAAGCCTTTATGGATGGGTCCCTAAAGAAAACTAGGAAACACAGGCAAGAGGTACAAAATGGCTATAAATTAGCCAACTCAATTTTCTATAGTTCTAAAAACACCCTGGGGCGCCTGGGTGGCTCAGTTGGTTGGGCGACTGCCTTCGACTCAGGTCATGATCCTGGAGTCCCGGGATCGAATCCCCGGCTCCCTGCTCAGCAGGGAGTCTGCTTCTCCCTGTGACCCTCTGCCCTCTCGTGCTCTCTGGCTCTCATTCTCTCTCTCAAATAAATAAATAAAATCTTTAAAAAAAAAAATTAAAAATAAAAATAAAAAAATAAAAACACCCTGAAGGTGGAACACCCTCATCAGAGAATGAATCAGGGTGTGTAAAACAAGGGGTTTTTTTTTTTTAGTCAATTTTGCTTTAATGAATAATTTCAGTTTGGGTTGGTTTTTTTTTTAAGATTTTATTTGAGAGAGAGAGATGAGGAGCAGCAGAGGGAGAGGGACCAGCAAACTCCCTGCTGAGCTCAGAGCTCAACGGGGGGGGGCTTGATCCCAGGACCCTGAGATCATGACCTGAGAGGAAATCAAGAGTGGGACGCTCAAATGACTAAGCCACCCAGGCACCCCTACAATTTTAGTTTTTAACGTTTAAGACTTTTACTTGTTTTCACACTTGCCTTCTGAAACTATCTTTATCCTGACCACTCTCTCCTAAGCTACATTATCATGACTTAAACAGTTCTGCTTTTACCATAAAAATCTTAGTGTTGCATAAAAATCCCCAAATGATTAATGAACTGCTGAGAATTCTGACTCCTTAAAGATGATTTTATTAGGAATCATATTTCCAAACATTCATTCAGGGCTTCAAAATAAGTACTCATCTAACTTAATTATGATGACTTCACCAGACACTAACACTGCCCACAATGATGTTTACAAAAGCACTTGTCACTCCCTTCGGATGTAGCAATGCAAAAAAAGGAGTCTGTTTCCAGATTCCTCGTGTTTATACTATGTAACAAGTGACAGTTAAGTGTCACTTAAGATTATTTAAACAAAACACTTCCAGCTTGTGTGTCCCACCATCTTCTATCCTAAGCGAATCCTAAAATTCGTTCGGTCTTATTTACCACAATTTCCACTCAGCGCCTCAGACATGTATCCCAAGCCAGCCTTAGCAAAAGAGACTACAAGATTCTAGGATGGGAAATAATAGGATTCTATTTTGGCCCCTATAAGAGAACAGGATCCAATATTAAGCAACTCCAGTGGAGGTTATTCCAACACCAGAGCGGTTCGGAAATAAATGCGCCCCCAAATGTACACCCGCAGCCAGGTATCAGCAATAGCTAACAAGAAAAGATGCTGCACCAGGGTTGCTCCTAATAGCCTACCACTTACCGAGCGCTGGCTGATCGGGCATGCACATCATCCTGTCCTGGCCTCAAAACAACCCTGTTAAGTACATATTATTATTCCCATTAACAAATCAGGATACTTGGGCCCAAGGCCCCAAGGCTAGTCGGTGGAAGCGCAGGGATTTGAAAACACGCCCGTACCCCAACAGTCCAGGACCCCCGCCCCTAAAATGCACTTCTACGCAAAACGGCACCTGAAGGTCTGAAAGCCCCGGGGGTGTCCGCATAGGCTGAGGAGACACAGAGGGCAAGGGCGCCGCCTCTCCACAGAGGGCCCCTCAGGAATGCCACCAAAAGCGCCAGCGGCCCGGAGCGCCCGGTCTTGTCTCAGCCGCCCAGAGGCCGGGAAGCGCCTCTCACCTAAGAGAGCTCGGGGAGGGCCGCAGTCGAGCGAGGCGCCCCCGCAGGCCGGCGGACGGGTGTTCTCGGCGCCGGCAGGAAGCGCGCAGCGGGTATACAACTCCGCGGCGCCGCAGGCTGTGGCGGGCAAGGGCGCGCCGCCCGCCCGCGCGGGGGCACCTTACCCGCCGCCGCGACCGCGCCGCCACTCAGCTGCGACGCATCCGGGTCCCGCGCCGCCGCTCTCACCTGCCCCGTTCGCCGCCGCCGCCGCCGCCACCGACTCCTGGCTCCGGCTACGCGGTCAGCAGCCCAGGCCACCGCGACCATCCAGCTGCGGCGCCCCCATCCCCGCCTCTCTCGGTCGCCTCCCGCCTGCCCCGCGCGGCGCTACACCGGCCCGCCACCCACATCCATGGCCCGCTCCACCACAGCCGCCGCCGCCGCACCGATCGACGGAGCACGCGCGCGCCGCCGCCGTGCCCGCGCGCGCGCACCTCCCTGGTCGCCCTCCCAGCAGCCCTCGTCCCGCCCCGTGCGCCGCTCGGACCAATCCCCGGGCTCCCAGCGGCCGCAGCCAAACCTGCGGGACTGGACGAGCTGGGCAGGGGAAGAGGCCGCACGGTTGTCTGGTCCTCTCGGGCTGCCTACCGGTCCCGGACGCTGCTGCGTGGGCGTCTGGCTCCTCTTCGTGGCTCCCCGAGGACCTTGGGCTCGGGAATCTCCAACAAGCCGCCTTCAGCAGAGAACCGCCACCTGCCCCGGCTTTCGTAGACCCCTCCCGAGACGCTACTCTGTTCCTAGGTTTTCTTGTTGGCCTTCTTTTCGGTTCTGGAACTTTGAACAGACTCATGACTGGGCACAGCCCTTCGCTTTTCCCCCCTTCTTCTCTGTGTCCCCCCTTCTCTGTCACGCCAGTTCTGGAGATGGAGTGCTAGATTGACTGCTTCACAGCTGGTCCTTCACTTCCTACAATGTTAATGGTCATAAAAGCAAAAGTCCAGGGGCGCCTGGGTGGCTCAGTTGGTTAAGCGACTGCCTTCGGCTCAGGTCATGATCCTGGAGTCCCGGGATCGAGTTCCACATCAGGCTCCCTGCTCAGCAGGGAGTCTGCTTCTCTCTCTGACCCTCTTCCCTCTCATGCTCTCTCTCATTCTCTCTCTCAAATAAATAAATAAAATCTTTTAAAAAAAAAAAGCAAAAGTCCAGCCTTGTAAGCCCAAGATTAGTTTTCTATGTGTTTACTTTTGCAATAATAGCTAACATTTGTATGCAGTGCCTTAGAGTTCAGGCAACCGTTTTTGCATACCTTATCTCCTGTTATCTTTTAACCTCAACCAGGAAATTTTATGGCCCTCTTCCTCAGTGGCACACTTGAATTGCACTTGCACTTGCTGAAATCCTAACTTATTGTAAAGCTGCTATGTTGTAGATTTATTGTAACTTACTACTATAATAGCTCAGGCAAATAGCTGAGTAATCGAAAAAAATTAGAGGAAATTTTTTTAAAGAATAGTAATATGAGAGGCGCCTGGGTGGCTCAGTCGTTAAGCGTCTGCCTTCAGCTCAGGTCGTGGTCCCAGGGTCCTGGAATCGAGCCTCGCGTCCGGCTCTCTGCTTGGTGGGAAGGCTGCTTCTCCCTCTCCCACTACCCCTGCTTGTGTTGCCTCTCTCGCTGTGTCTCTCTCTGTCAAAAAAATAAAATCTTTAAAAAAAAAGAATAGTAATATGACTTTCCTGAGGGGGAAATTTTAAGCAAGACAGGAAGCTCAGAATCATTAATGAAAAAATAAAAACATTTGTCTACCTAAGTATTTTGAAAGTTTTGCATGACATCACAATGACAAGTTAAAAGAAAAATAGAACAGAACATTTGGCAAGCACATTGTATCTCTACCATAAAAGAGTTTCTATAAATGGACTTTTTTTTTTAAGTAAGTTCTACTTACTTAAGGTGGAGCTTGAACTCACAACCCAGAAATTAAGAGTCACATGCTCTACCAACTGAGCCAGCCAGGTGCCCCTATAAATGGATTTTTTTTATAAAAGCCAGCTGGATCAGGGGCCCCTGGGTGGCTCAGTCGTTAACTGCCTCCCGCTCAGGTCATGATCCCAGCGTACTGGGATCGAGGCCCACATCGGGCTCCCTGCTCGGCGGGAAGCCTGCTTCTCCCTCTCCCACTCCCCCTGCTTGTGTTCCCTCTCGCTGTCTCTCTGTCAAATAAATAAATAAAATCTTAAAAAATAAATAAAAACAAGCCAGCTGAATCAATGTTATTAAAATATGGGCAAGGTATGCAAGCAGGCAATTAATGGAAGAGAAAATCCAAGTGATCCATTAAAAAGATGCTTATTTCACTAATAGTTATGGAAAAATAAATTGAAACAATAATCCATTTTTCACTCATTTGATTGGCAAACATTAAAAAGAGCAATCAATGATACACAAGGAAAGGAGCCCTGGTACATCTCTGGTAGGAGTATAAATAGCCACAAACTTTCCAGGAGTAATCTGGGAATGTCTATTAATATTTAAAATACACATACCTACCCAGTGACCAAAAATTTTATTAACTTTGCCCTATAGAAAAGCTAAAGAAAATACCAGTTGTAAGGATATTCATAAGGATGCTGTAGTGAGTTGAATATTGGCCCTCCTACAGATATGTCCACCCAAAACCTGTGAATATAGCCATATTTGGAAAATGCATCTTTACACATGTAATTAAGGATCTTGAAATGGGATCATCTTAGACTTAGGATGGGCCCTAATTCCAGTGACAGATGTCCTTGTAAGAGAAAGGCAGAGGGAGATTTGAGATACAGAGACACAGAGACAAAGGTGATGTGAAGAATGAGGCAGAGAAGGGAGTGATGCATCTAAAGCCAAAGAAGGCCAAGGATTGCTGGCAGCTACTAGAAACTAGAAGAGGGGCATAGAACAGAGTCTTCTTCAGAGCATCCAGAAGCAAACAACCCTGACAACTCCTTGGTTTCAGCTTTCTAGACTCAGCAACTCTGAGAGGATAGATTTCTGTTGTTTTAAGCCACCCGGTTTGTGGTAATGTGTTAAAGTAGCCACAAGAAACTAAGACAGATGTTTATATTGTTTGTGGTGCATAACAAACACAAAGAAACTGGGAACCACCTGATTGTCCATAGGTAATGGAATCCATGAATCTGTTGTACTACCTCTGTACTATGGAATATTATGCTACAGGGGAAAATGCAAATTCTGTAGTGATAAAGAGTGTTATGACCCTTTTAGTATATTGCTGACCATTTATACATATGTTTATATGAGCATAAAGAAAGGGGTGGAAGGATTTATAGTAGGCTGATCATATTGGATAACTCAGAGGGCTGAAAGTAGAAGACTTGGGTGGGAAGGAGTTATCCTTTTTATTATTATTATTATTTGATGTATTTATTTGTCAGAAAGAGAGGGAGAGATTGCATGAGCAGGGGGAGCAGCAGGCAAGGGGAGAAGCAGACTCCCCTCTGAGCAAGGAGCCCGATGCAGGACTCGATCCCAGGACCCGGGAATTGTGACCCGAGCCAAAGGCAGACACTTAACTGACTGAGCCACCCAGACGTCCTTATCTTTTTTTTAACATACATAGATCTTTGAATTATCTTACTTATTATAACCCGTATATGGATTAACTTATTCTTTTAATTAAATAAATATAGTCTTGTCTTATTTATTTCTTAAAGATTGATTTAGTGGGGCACCTGGGTGGTTCAGTTGGTTAAACATCTGACTTCAGCTCAGGTCATGATCCCAGGGTCATGGGATCAAGTCCCACATGGAGCCCCCTGCTCTGCAGGGAGTCTGCTTCTCCCTCTGCCCCTCCTCCCACTCATTCTCTCAATCTCGCTCTCTCTCTTTCTCTCTCAAATAAATAAATAAAATCTTTAAAAAAAAAAAAAAGACCCCAAGGTCAGGAGTCTCATGCTCTACCAACTGAGCCAGCCAGCCACCCCTAATAAATACAGTTTTAAGAGAAAAAACAATTTGTGACTAGTTCTTAAATCATAATTAAAGTTGTGAATGTAGAGATGCCTGACTGGTTCAGTCAGAAGAGCATAAGACTCTTGATCTTGGGGTCATGAATTCAAGCCCCACGTTGGGTGTAGAGATTACTAAAAAAGATAAATAAACTTAAAAAAAAACAGTTGTGAACATAAAGAGAAAGTTTTATCTGTCCAGTTTTAGAAGACTCAAATGTTCTCCATGTCCCCCACTTTCCCATCACTGATTTCTGTGTTATAGTTTCAATATATAACCTTTTGATGTTTTTTCCCTATTTTCTTTCTAAGTACTTCTGAATATTTCCTAAGATCACAGAATTTCTTTTATTTTTCTTTTTAGAATTTGAATGCTTTCTTTTCATTGTATAAGCAATATATTCACATGATTTGAGATCCAAAATGTACAACCGAATGGGCAATGAGTCTCTTGGCTCTGAAGCTCTTCAGAAAACTGATGTTGTCAATTTCTTGAGCATCCTTCCAGAGGTATTGTATGCATATATGAGAAAATACGGATATATTTCCCTACTTTTTTTTTTTTACACAAATGGAAGTGTTTGACTCATGCTTGCTTTTTTCACGTAATGTATGTCAGGTTGTCTTTTATCAGTGCATATAGTTTCTGTGTTCTTTTAAACATTGGTTGGTGTATAGAATACTCACAAAAAACCCACACACCTCCTAAATTTTCACAAACTGAACACACTGTGTACAATAAAGAGACCATGAGGAACATCTTTTTTTTTTTTAAAGGTTTTATTTGTTTCTTAGAGGGAGAGAGAACACGAGCAGGGGGAGGGACAGACGGACAGATTCCCTGATGCTGGGCTCAATCCCAGGACCCCGAGAGCATGACCCGAGCTGAAGTCAGATGCTTAACCAACTGAGCCATCCAGTCTCCTTTGTTTTTTTAAGGAATCTCTACACCAGTGTGGGGGCTCAAACACACAACCCCAAGATCAAAAGTCACATCTTCTACCAACTGAGCCAGCCACGTGCCCCATGAGGAATATCTTAAAATCCACTTCTCTGAACCCCTTCCAGTCATGGCCCTATCCCCAGGGACAACCATTATCCCAGCTTCTAGCACTGGAGATTTCTTTTTTCTGTTTTGAACTTTTGTTGTTATTATTGTTTTTGAATTTGGGGGCACCTGGGTGGCTCAGTCAGTTCAGTATCTGCCTTCTGCTCGGGTCATGATCTCAGGGTCCTGGGATCGAATCCCACATTGGGCTCCCGGCTCAGTGCAGAGCCTGCTTCTCCCTCTGCCCCTCCCCCTCCCCCTGCTCATGTTCTCTCTCTCTCTCTCTCTCAAATAAATAAATAAAATCTTTGAAAAAAAAAAGATTCAGGGGCGCCTGGGTGGCTCAGTCGTTAAGCGTCTGCCTTCGGCTCGGGTCATGATCCCAAGGTCCTGGGACCGAGCCCTACATCGGGCTCCCTGCTCAGCCGGGGAGCCTGCTTCGCCCTCTCCCTCTCCCTGCCGCTCCCTCTGCTTGTGCTTTCTCTCTCTCTCTGTCAAGTTAATAAATAAAATCTTAAAAAAAAAAAGATTGATTTGGTGTGTTTTTTTTAAGATTTAATTTAATTGATTTATTTATTAGAGAGAGAGAGAGAGCATGAGCATACATGGTGGGGGAGAGAGAGAATCTCTCAAGCAGACTCCACTGAGCACAGGGCCCGATGCAGGGGCCCCATGACTCCAAAATCAGGACGCCAGCCAAAACCAAGAGTCAGGTGCCCAACTGACCGAGCCACCCAGGTGCCCCTGGTGTACTCCTTGACTTGCATGCTCCAACAACTGAGCCAGCCAGTTTCCAGAGGTGTGCTCTTTTTGTGTTTAGCTTCTTTTGCTCTACATTTCCCCATCTTGTTTTGATATTTATACACTACTGAATGTCACAATACTTTGTTCATTGTCGTTGCTAAATAGGATTTCATTGTATCTGCATTCTTTTTTATGGCTACATAATGTTCCATTGTAAGCATATACTAGAATTTATTTATCTGGTCACTTATTAATGGATATTTAGACTGTTTCCAGTCTTTTGCTATACAAACAATGCTACACTGAACAATCTTGAACTTATATCACCTTGTGCATATCCAAGTGTAACTACAAAAGAAATTCCTAGAAGTAGAATTACTGGATCAACAGCTATAGATATTTGTAATTTTGAAGGATATTGACCAATTACCATCTTAAAGGATATACTCTTTTTTTTTTAGATTTTTTAAAAGATTTTAAAGATGTATTCATCTGAGCAAGAACGAGAGAGAGAGAGCACAAGTGGGGTGAAGGGTAGAGGGAGAAGCAGACTCCCCGCTGAGCAGGGACCCCCCCCAATGTGGGGCTTGATCCCAGGACTCAGATCGTGACCTGAGCTGAAGGCAAATGCTTAACCAACTGAGACACCCAGGCGCCCCTTAAGGAATATATATACTCTTAACACTCCCACCAGCAGAGTATTTGAAAGTTTATTTTCTTAGAATTTTAGAGCTTGGAGCTTGGAGACTTAGAATCACATTATACAGCCCACTCATCTTACCCAGAGAAAAATCAAAACACTTAAAGGGGAAAAGAATTGCACAAAGCCATAGAGCAAGTTAGTTATCATTCCTAAATTCTGAAGGAGCCCTGAACACTGAGCTCACATAACAGAGAACCAACAAAGTCTCAAACATCCTGTTCTGCTCATGGCTATAGGCATGCTGCCTCTCTCTCCCTCCCTCAACTGCCTTCAAAGACCAGCATAGGGGGCGTCTGGGTGGCTCAGTCAGTTAAGCGGCCAACTCTTGGTTTCAGCTCAGGTCATGGGACTGAGCCCTGGGTTGGGCTCTGAACTCAGTGCAGGGTCTGCTTGAGATTCACTGCCTCTCCTTCTCCCTCTGTCTCTCCCCGACACACTCTCTCTCTCTAAAATAAATAAATAAAATCTTTCAAAACAAAACAAAAAAGAGGGCGCCTGGGTGGCTCAGTTGGTTAAGCGACTGCCTTCGGCTCAGGTCATGATCCTGGAGTCCCAGGATCGAGTCCCGCATCGGGCTCCCTGCTCGGCGGGGAGTCTGCTTCTCCCTCTGTCTCTCCCCCCTCTCATGTGCTCGCTCTCTCTCTCATTCTCTCTCTCTTTCAAATAAATAAATAAATCTTTAAAAAAAAAAAAAGAAAAAAACCCAGGGGCGCCTGGGTGGCTCAGTGGGTTAAGCGTCTGCCTTCGGCTCAGGTCATGATCCCAGGGTCCTGGGATCGAGTCCCACATCGGGCTCCCTGCTCAGTGGGGAGTCTGCTTCTCCCTCTGCCTGCTCTGCCTCTGCTCCCCCTGCTTTTCTCCCTCCCCTCATAAATAAATGAATGAATAAATAAATAAACCAAAAAAAAAAAAGAAACAAACAAACAGTGGTTGCCTGGAAGAAAGGTAGCTAGAGGCTGGGAAACAAGGGTGGAAGGGAGAATTAATTTTTATGGTTATTCTTTTATGCTATTTGAAATTTTTATCATGTTCAATTTATAAAATTGACATATACAATGTATATTGTATATATATATACAATATACAATAAAATTTGCAATGTATACAATGTATATTTTTATATATATAAAGAAAATATGTAAGAGGAGTGTAATTTAGTGAGAGATATGCCTCTCACTGAGGAAGAAGAGGCACAAAGCAAGAGAGGAACAGGTGGGGCGTAGTGAGGGAATTGGTGTGGCAATGAGGGCACTAGAAGGACAGGAAGTAGGTTCAGGGACTAGCTTTGCAAACTGAGAAGGCCGATCACACTGCATTTTCAGTGCAATTGGTCTTCAGTCCTATTAACTTGCAACTCGAGAATGCTGTCAAGCACTGAAGAAATGTAAGTTGAATGCTGAAAAACAATAAATCAGGCACTTTTAAAACCAGTTAGGGCTGGTATGCAGAGTTAGCTAGATCAAAGATTGTAGTCCCGGTTCCCAGGGGGTTTGGGTGTGACTCTCCCTTCTGGAATGAAAACTATTTATCAACAAAGGCACTGCCCTGTTTGTTGTTTCAAACAAGTTACCCAGGACTCCAATTTAACCTGTTTTTATATATAAGGAAGCTAATGTAATGTAATTAACATTAACATTAAAAATAATCTGTTACCTTGAACACATTGAATCAAGAATTTTCTAGCCCATTAGGAAGGCGTCAGAGGCAGAAATGTCTCAAACTCCAATGGCAGTGGCTTATTTGTAGTTTCACCCTGATTCATCCACTACTGAGTTTTGGGGGGGCAGCTTATTTTCAGCTCCTCAGACAGCTCAAAGGCCTTATATTTGCAAAACAAAGCCCTAATTTCAAAGGGAATTACTTTAGCTAAAAAGTGGGCTCCATCACATTTTTTTCCTTCAGGAAACACCAAAGTGAAGAGTTGGTTTACTTTAACTTCTTTTCACACCAACTTTTTTAAAAAAAGATTTTATTTATTTACTTGAGGGAGAGAGAGAGAGTACATAAGCGGGGAGGGGGTAGGCAGAGGTAGAAGCAGAGGACCCTGGGATCATGACCTGAGCCAAAGGTAGATGCTTAACTGACTGAGCCACCCGGGAACCCCTTACACCAACTTTTGATACTGAAGTCACGCTGGGCTCAGAGGCCTAGAGCAGTCTTGAAATACTTATGCAAATGAATGGGGAAACTTGCAGGTGTAGGATGGGTCTTGAAAACAAAAACCTGGATTGCTCAATCTGAAAGGGTGGGGACCAGAGTGAAATGTGAGATGACTTCCCTAGTCCTTAATCCCCCAGATTGGTCACGGAGCAGATAAATATTGTTTCTCTTACAAGATCAAGACTTAGACATTCAGAGGGTTTAGAGATGTTCCATCCAGACTCAGCTTTCAGGATGAAATCAGCAAGTATTTGTCAAGTACCTCCTTAACAGCTGCCAAGAAAATTTTATACAAGGCTGTGTTTTTCAAATCCAATAATATGCAGACACTTTGGAGAGTAAAAAAATGTTCCCAGGCCCTTGAGACTATTCACTTCTTCATTCACTCAGCAACCATCCCAAGCACTGGGTTAAGTGGTGGAGATAGGGGCCTGAACAAAACAACATGATTCCTACAGCAGATGCTGTAGAGGAAGAAACAGTCATTAATGAAGTCATCACATGATTAACTGCAAATTACAATTAAGTGCCATAAGGTGGGGGCGCCTGATGCTATGAAAGTAAATAATAATGGGAGGGGAAAGCAAAAGTTTCCCTAAGGAAGGGAAAACTTGCCTCAGTCTAAAGGAAGATTAGACTAGGCAAAGAATGGGAGCAAAAAGTGGCACAAGGGGGGCGCCTCGGTGGCTCTGTCGTTAGGCGTCTGCCTTCGGCTCGGGTCGTGGTCCCGGGGTCCTGGGATCGAGCCCCGCGTCAGGCTCCCTGCTCGGCGGGAAACCTGCTTCTCCCTCTCCCACTCCCCCTGCTTGTGTTCCCTCTCTCACTGTGTCTCTGTCAGTATAAATAAAACCTTTTAATAAAAAAAAAAAAAGTGGCACAAGGAAAATAGCCAAGGCAAGGGTCCCTCCTGGCAGGAGGGAACATGGCCATTTAAAAACCAAAAAAGACCAGAAAGCATCGGATGCCCTAGGTAGGCATTCCCATCACTCGATAATATTTCCAGTTTTCTTCCCCTCCAGAGCACTTGAGAGGATTGTACTTCCCGGCTCCTTCGAAGTTAGGTGGAACTCTTGAACTTGAGTGGAGACCTGAGACTTGCGTTAGCCAGTGAAATGTGAGAAGTGGCTTCTGTTACTTCTTCTCTCCATGGAAACATTTAAGAGATAGAGTAGGTTTTTCTCTTTCCTACTAGCTAATATGAAAGCACCACAGGAAAGCAGCAGGATCTCTGAGCCAACACAAGAAGGACAGCTGTCCTGGAGAGCCAACAGGAGCTGACACAGAACATGCATGATCTAGAAACAAACCTTTGCCATGTTAAACCACTGTTTAGGACCTGTTTGTAATTGCAGCAAACCTAGCCTATCTTTTTTTTTCCAAATATTTTATTTTATTATGTGACAGAAAGTGAGCACAAGTAGACAGAGAGGCAGGCAGAGGCAGAGGGAGAAGCAGGCTCCCCGCTGAACTCAATGCGGGGCTCCATCCCAGGACCCCGGGATCATGACCTAAGCAGAAGGCAGATGCTTAACCAAGTGAGCCACCCAGGGCTCCCAAACCCAGCCTATTCTACTGATATAGACCCAAGTTTGAGAAACTCCATAGAGGAATCACATAACATAAAAGAAAAAAAATCTAAAATAATTCAGAATTTAAACATAAAGAATTTCTTGGGGCGCCTGGGTGGCTCAATCGTTAAGCGTCTGCCTTGGGCTCAGGTCATGGTCCCAGGGTCCTGGGATTGAGCCCCGCATCGGGCTCTCTGCTGGGCGGGAAGCCTGCTTCTCCCTCTCCCACTCCCCCTGCTTGTGTTCCCTCTCTCGCTGTGTCTCTCTCTGTCAAATAAATAAATGAAAATCTTACAAAAAAATAATTTCTTATATCTATAACTATTATCTACATTGCATCTGCATTTATAGACATTTATTCACTGAATCATGAATTTCAATACCTAGTTGTTGTTGTTTTTTAAGATTTTATTTATCTTAAATAAATAAAATAATTATTTTATTGGTATGGGTGGCTCAGTTGGTTAAGCGACTGCCTTCGGCTCAGGTCATGATCCTGGAGTCCCGGAATCGAGTCCCACATCGGGCTCCCTGCTCAGCAGGGAGTCTGCTTCTCCCTCTGACCCTCTTCCCTCGCATGCTCTCTATCTCTCATTTTCTCTCTCTCAAATAAATAAATAAAATCTTTTAAAAAAAAGAACCTAAATTTTATGAAGTATTGTATATATTTTGAGACTGAAAACTCTATTGGATTGAACTCCTTCAAGGTAAGGATAATGTCTTATTTGTCTTTGCATCCCCAGCAGAGTCTGCCACCCAAATATACTCAAAGTATAGTTTTGGAAGTATCGAATGACTGATTGAAAAACATGAGTTTATTACTGATAAACTACATTAACCTCCAGGGATTATATTTTGGCTATTTATTTATGTACTCATAACTCCACCAGATGGAAAACTCTTTGGGAACAGCGCATTGGTAAATAACAAAAACCCAACTGAGTTCATTTGAAAGACCTAATTGCCTTTTTTTTTTTTGACAGAGAGAGAAACGGCAAGAGAGGGAACACTAGCAGGGGCAGTGGGAGAGGGAGAAACAGGCCTCCTGCTGAGCAGGGAGCCCGATGTGGAACTCGATACCAGGACCCTGGGATCATGACCTGAGCCGAAGGCAGGCATTTAATGACTGAGCCACCCAGGCGCCCCTAATGGGTTGTGGTTTTTTTTTTTTTTTAACAATTCATGAATTGGGCAGCATTTCGTCAAGTAGGTGGAGGGGAATTCTGAGGAGTTGTACAAAATGGAAGGGGGGCCTGTGGTTTTCTAACAATACAGATACAGTGTTTATTTTTATACCTTCCACAGCTGACACAGGGTCTTGATGAGTCATTTTTCAGCAAATGTAGACTAGGTCCCTTCCTCTGAATCCACAGAGCCAGCAAATGCTGAAGTAGAGATTCTGTTCAGGACAATAATAGCCCCTGGTCCTTCCACACCATACTAACTGCTGTCCCCCAGCCTCCCTGAGTTCTATTCTTCCAGGAATAATTTAGTTAATTCAGATTTTTTTCTAGGAATATATAATTTGTGATCCAACCATACATAACAGAAAAAAATTAATTTTGTATTCGACTTTGAAATCTGCTAAGTCATCTGTTATTTGGGGGGTGGGGAGGGAAAACACACCTGAATGTACATATGATAAAATGGCCTTGAGGATGTGACACAAGCCAACCAAAGCACAGAAATCCAGAGTTCACCCTGCAACAGCATCCTGAAATTGTGTCTCCACTCTAGGTCTTTGAATGAGCTTCCCAGGTGTTATTTCCCAGTGATAACATGACTCAGTCTCTGAAGCTTTGTTTGCTCTGAACTGGAAGGGTACTATCTTACCACACTTCAGTCCAGGCAGCCTAAGGCAGGCTTTTTTTTTTTTTTTTTAAGGCAGGCTTTTTGAAACTTTTGACCAACTCCCAGTAACAAATGCATTTCACACTACAACCCAATATGTTGTGTGTGTGTCTGTGTGTGTATTTATAATATTTATACTGAAATAAAAATGTGATGGAACAATACCCCATTATGTGTGATGCACTCTGATGTTGGCTAGTCCATTTCTATTTTCTATTCTATCTCACATTTTAAAAATTGTAGTTGCAATCACCAAGTTAATTTCACCACCCCTTGAATCTTCCAATTTGAAAAACACTGGCTCAATGCATATGCATACATAAGTTGCTGCTCCTTGAGTGCAGGGACACGTGTCTTTTTTCTTCCTGTGTCTTTAGCACCTATCACCTTTTTTTTTTTCCCCTGAACAGACGAGGAAGTGAAAACCTACCATGTGCTAGGAGTGCAGGGATAACCAACACTGAGAGCTAAAACTGAGAGATTCTCGCCCTGGTGGAGCTTACAGCCTATCAAGGAAGGGATAAAGCACCCACCAACCCACCATCAATAAAGAGACAAGGCGTTGGGCACATGTAAAAATCTCTTCCCACCTCTACTCTACAAAAAAGTGCCTGGACCTCTGTTGTTTCTGTCCCCATTTTTCCTTTAGAAGCCCCAATCCCCCCGTTCCACAGGGGCCTGGCAAGACTCCTTATATGAGAGCTCTGCTCTACCCCTGGCATGGGGGGAAGAGGGAGCTGGCCAGAGTGATGAATGTGGTTGGTTCAGGGAGGAACATGTGACTTCAAGTGACCCAACTAAAGTCATCGCTATAATCAGTACAGGGAAGGGGGCTCTTTTTCTCTGGGTCTATAGATATAAAAGCAAATGAAGCTAGACCTCTCTTCCATTACATGAAGAGAACAGATTAGAAAACACAACTGAAATACAGAGAAAAAGATAGCTAAGGGTAGAAGCAAGAGAAGAAAGATCATCATCATTATTGGGCGCCTGGATGGCTCAGTTGGTTGAGCGACTGCCTTCGGCTCAGGTCATGATCCTGGAGTCCCGGGATCGAGTCCCACATTGGGCTCCCAGCTCAGCGGGGAGTCTGCTTCTCCCTCTGACCCTTTTCCCTCTCGTGCTTTCTATCTCTCATTCTCTCTCTCTCAAAAAAATAAATAAAATCTTTAAAAAAAAAAAGAAAGATCATCATTTGAAACTCTCAGTCTAAGAGAGGGCTAAAGCCAGCAGATCAGCAACACTTCACAACTGTTTGAGCTAATAACGCCACTTTTCCCTAGTGCCAGACTTAGTCGGACCTCTGTTATTTGCGGCTAACTATAACTGTGAAAGGAAGGGTAGAAAGCCAATTAATTTCTTTTATTTATTTTAAGATATTTTAATTTTTGGGTGCCTGGGTGGCTCAGTTGGTTAAGCAACTGCCTTCGGCTCAGGTCATGATCCTGGAGTCCCTGGATATAGTCTCACATCCGGCTCCCTGCTCAGCAGGGAGTCTGCTTCTCCCTCTGACCCTCCCCCCCTCATGTGCTCTCTCTCTCTCTCTCTCATTCTGTCTCAAATAAATAAATAAAATCTTAAAAAAAAGATTTTTAATTTTTTTTGAAAGCTCTTCACTTTGTTATTTCAGTTTTATTTATTTAAGTAATCTCTACACCCATCGTGAGGCTCAAATCACAACCCCAAGATCAAGAGTCCCATGCTCCATCCACAAACTAGCCAAATGCCCCTAATTTCTTTTTAAAAAAAAGAATAGAAGGGGGTGGTGCCTGGCTGGCTCAGTGGGTAGAGCATGCAACTCATGACCTCAGGGGTCACTTGAGTTCAAGCCCCACATTGGGCATACAGCTTACTTAAGGGGAAAAAAAAAAAAGAACAAGTATATCTGTGGGGTCACGGACACACTTTTCCCATGATTGGGAAATTTGCTCAGAATATGCCAGGTTTCAAGGGTTCCAGAGTTATGAAGCTGGCTGTTTTCTTTCCTTCCTTTCTTCTTTCCCTCTTCCTTTCTTTCACGTATCTAAGATCACCGTATCAGCTGTGTGGAGAAAGGTAGAGAAAGCAGGGAAGCTCTGATATATTCCTAGCTAGAAAAATACCTAGGTAGTTTAGACCCGAGTGTCATGGTGGCAAAAGAGACGAAGAGAAGCTAACTTAAGAACAATTTTGGTGGAGCTGCTAGGATTGGGTTATGGACTTGATAGATGCAAGGGGCTGAATTGTCAAAATGAGTGAATAAAATGGATACATTAATATTCTCTGAGTTCAACAGTCACAGAGCAGGTGCTATGTCTTAGACCCTGTGGTAAGAGCTGGGACGGTGAAGATGAGGAATAGTCTCTGCCTTCAAGGAGTTTATAGCAGAGGGAGCGTCTAACATTCAGAAAAGAAAACAACAGGAGTAACAAAGGTCTCACCTGCAGTTGAGAGAACGGGCTTTGTATTCCTTCTAGACATGGGAGGCCTGAGCCTTGCCTTTATAAGACAGGACGTGTGCTAACTGTGGTAACCTAGCCTCTAGCCCACCTCCACCCCCTTGCCCCGCCCCCAGGCCGCTGTGGGGATTAGGGGAAGGACTGCTATTGAGAGGGCAGTGGGTGAGGGGAAGGAAAAAAGATGGGGGCAAATGTATGCAAGATGGGAGCCCATGCTGAGCTCCATTGTCATAACCAGCAAAACAGGATTTGGAGAAACAAGGGGTATGAAAGTAGGTGTTACATAGTAATGGAATGGTAGCTTCCAAGTGCACTATCAGGCCAACTATCTCAGAGGGCATGGAATAGATAGGGTCTCAAACCAGGTTAAATGCTCAAAACACACGCATTATTAAATCAAGAAAAAAACACAAAGAGGGAGAAGCAAAGGGAAAGGTGGGGTAGGCCGACACATCTAGGATAAGACACAACGGGGTAGAAGCATGAGGGTACCTGAAGCCGTGGGGGGGACATAATGTTTGCATGACCTGTCTCTTGGCTACGTCAGCCTTCCCTGCTAACGGTGCAGTTACAAGCACCAGAGTTGAGGTTTGAGCAAAGCCATGCCACCCACAGGTAGAAGTTTCCCTGGATCACTGACACATGCTGACACCAAAGAAATGCACAGACCAGTACGCCTGGCCACCGATGTAGCTCATCAGTTAGCCATCTGAGTAACTGTGGGTTTTACTTGTATATTTTGGTCAGAGGATGGGGCCAGACTAGTTGTCATCTTCTGCATTAAGACTTCATGCATCGGGCACCTGGGTGGCTCAGTCGTTAAGCGTCTGCCTTCAGCTCAGGTCATGATCCCAGGGTCCTGGGATCGAGTCCCGCATCGGGCTCCCTGCTCAGTGCGGAGTCTGCTTCTCCCTCTGCCTGCTCTGCCTCTGCTCCCCCTGCTTTTCTCCCTCCCCTCATAAATGAATGAATAAATAAATAAATAAATCTAAAAAAAAAAGAAACAAACAAACAGTGGTTGCCTGGAAGAAAGGTAGCTAGAGGCTGGGAAACAAGGGTGGAAGGGAGAATTAATTTTTATGGTTATTCTCTTTTATGCTATTTGAAATTTTTATCATGTTCTCTGCTCAGCAGGAAGCCTGCTTCTCCCTCTCCCACTCCCCCTGCTTGTGTTCCCTCCTTCACTGTATCTCTCTCTGTCAAATAAATAAATAAAATCTTAAAAAAAAAAAAAGACTTCATGCATCAAGGCTGCCTGGGTGGCTCAGTAGGTTAAGGGTCTGACTATTGTGAGATAGAGCCCTGCTTCCTTCTGGGTTCCTTGCTCAGCGGGGAATCTGCTTCTTCACTCCCTCTCTTCTGCCTCTCCCCACCCCTCTCTAAAACAAATAAATAGATCTGTTAAAAAATGATTTCCTTCGTGAATATTTAGTGTCTCACGTATCTTTAGGATATCATGAATACTTAGAATACTTAGAGTGTCTCATATTCTCTTAGTACCTCAAAAATAATTAGGTATCACTTGGTCCTTCCATCCTTTCTCATTTTAACACACCCACCTTGTTTTGTTTTGTTGTAAAGATTTTACTTATTTATTTAACAGAGAGAGACACAGCGAGAGAGGGAACACAAGCAAGGGGAGTGGGAGAGGGAGGGGGAGAGGCAGACTCCCCACCGAGCAGGCAACCCCATGTGGGGATCTATCCCTGGACCCTGGGACCATGACCCCAGCCGAAGGCAGATGCTTAATAACTGAGCCACCAGGCGCCCCAAACACACACATCTTGTATTTATTATCTTTCCTTAATAAATTTATAAAAGGTTTTGCCATTATCTGACAAATCATAAACTCATTCATTTTCTAAACTGGAATAGAATGGTCTACAAAGCAAATGCACATTACAGTAGGACAATGTATCCAAGTCAGAGAAACCTCTGGGAATGGCGAAAGCTAGTCAGGACAAGAGGGCCCAGAGCCCTGGGGAGGACTCTTCAAAGACCTAAGGGGAGAGGGACTTTCTCCTTTGGGAGTCAGGAGCTGAACGCAGGAAGGGAAGAGGGCCAGCCAGAGCCTACAAAGGAGTGCTCAGGGGCCAGTGGCCAGAGGTGTGATAGGGAAGCAGCTAGGATAAGCAGATGCAGCCTAGCATCCAACCCCGACACACAGAATTGCTGACACCCAGACTTGGAGCCAGAGACTTTTCCCTGAGGCCCCCAAAGGAAGGGAGAATTCAGAGAAGAGGTGAGAGGAGGCATGGCCAGGCCCAGGTCCCTCCCAGCCCAGTCCAGCCCAGCCTTAGGGCCTGTGAATAAAGACCAACTCATACCAAGACGGCCCAGGTTTCTTGCAAATCTGTAACTTCCTTAAAGTTAGCTATTTTTGTTACTCCTTGTAGTCGTTGAGGCAGCTGAACTAGTAAAATGAATAAGCGTTTAAAGCAAAGAAAGGAGGAGGTGCAAGGGGGATTAGTTACTTATTTCAACGCTGGCCTGGGGAGTAGGGAAGGTATGTGTGTGTTGGGACTGGGGTGGGGGAGGATATGGCCGCACCCTGGGAGCCTATGGGAAGAGATCGGGAAGCCAGCCCCGTCCCAGTGGAGGTGTGAAAGCTGGAGGGGGCCGGGGTGGGGGTAGGGGTGGGGTGAGAGCCCTGACCTGGGCCGCTCCGCGAGCCCCCGAGGGAGTACTGGGGCTTTTAAAAAACCACTTTGCTTTGTAGTCAGAGGTATAGGAACTGACTGCTATGGGCAGGGGGGACTGTGGGAAATAGTTCTGCCCCTCCCCTCAGGGCTCCCACCGTCCCTCCTCCATCACTGTACGCTCATTGTCTGTTCTCTGTGGGTCTCCCCTGCCAGACGTGAGCGGCCCGGGAGCAGGCACTGTGTCCGATTCACCTCTTTCTGCCTCACAATGTGGCCCAGCGTGGGGCCTGACACTTGGAAGTTTCTCAAAGAGTTACTTGTTGGATGAATGAACAAATGAATGCTTTCTCCGAACTACTCTGAACTCTAGATGGGATTTAGGATTTACAAAGAAGGAAAGGCCTGATCGCAGCTCTGGATTCCTTACATCACTTAACCAGCCATTCGTGTGCCTCCGGGATTCAAGGGGGTGGTGAACCCCTAAGGTTTGGTTTCTGTTTATGTGCATTTTCCTGGGGATAAGATTCTACATGATTTATCAGGTTTTCAAAGAGGCATCTGTCCCCCGCAAAGAATGAGTAATCATTGAGAAAGTGGTTCCAGGTTCGAAATTTTATGTAAGTTTTCTCAGCATTGATTTCTCTGAACAAAATTATTTTTCCTATCAACACTACTGTTTTCTGTCTGTCTATAATCTCTTGAGCTTATTTTGTAATGTCAGAATCATCCGTTCACCTAAGTTATGTAACAAGATGCCGATGGGGGCCAGGACAGGCTACCCCAAAATATGGCAACTTGACTTATTAAATATTTATCTTAAGCTGAAGGATTTTTTTTAAGTTATTTATTTATTTATTTGATAGAGCAAGAGAGCACAAGCGGGGGGAACAGTAGAGAGGGAGAAGCAGGCTCCCCACCAAGCAGGGAGCCTGATGCAGGGCTCAATCCCAGAACCCTGGGATTATGACCTGAGGCGAAGGCAGACGCTTAACCATCTGAGCCACCGAGGTGCCCCTAAGATTTTATTTTTAAGTATTCTCTACACCCAATGTGGGGCTCAAACCTACAACCTGGAGATCGAGAGTCACAGGCTCTATGGACTGAGCCAGCCAGGTGCTCCTAGCTGAAGGAATTTTTTTTAAAAGCCACAGAAGCTGTTGGGTCACTCTGACCTTCCCCACCCCACCCTTCTGCCCTGAAACAGGTCGTAAAACTCCCCTGTGAGCGGTACCCTCCCCGTACCAGGAGGAAGCAGGACATTCTTGTTACCAGGGACAGAGAATTTAGGGCTGAGAAGGCTGTGTAAACAAGCCTTGTTAAATTAACCCTTACCTTCCTAGTTACTTCTTCACCATTTACTACCCCTAGCCCAAACCCCCTTGTCAGTTCTTCACAAATTTTTATTTCCCTAAAAGGTATAAAAGCTTTCTGCTCTGGTCCCTTCTTCAGGTCTTCATTCTCTTGGAAGGCTCCCATGTACATGTAAAATTTTTTTTTAAAACATTATTCTTTCCTCCTGTTAATCTGTCTTTGTCAGTTTCATTGTCTGACCAAGTCAGGGACCCTGTGAATGTCGAGGGAAACTTTTTCCTCCCCTACAATACCATCACCTTTGTAATCTCCCAGAACCTCCCCTTTGTCACCTCTGCTAAGGCACCCTTAATTGGTTTCTCTTACACTCGGGGTTTTGCAGGTGGGAAGACAGCATGGAGCGGGTGTGGGGCTGTTGTAAGTGAGACCTCCAGGGCAGAGGCAGAACCAGGAAGACAGCTTTTGAGATACTCAGCTACCTAATCCAATTCTCCTTGCACACTCAGCAGCCTTCCCTCCCTCTGCGTAACAATGGAAGGAAAAGAGGAAGTGGGGGAAAAATAAGGTCCTGTAATTGAGTTAGAAGGGGTAATTACCAGGACGCTGCAGCAGAGGGAAAGTACCTTCTTAAAGACAAGCCTAGGAGGCTGAGTGGAGAAATAGTAACAAATATTTGCTTGTGCAGGGAAACAAAAAAATAAAACTTCAGTGCCGAATTGGCCAGACACTGGAGAAACCTGAGGTAGGCAACAAGGACTGGGCTACAGTAGATTCACGGGAAGAGAGAAAGCTCCAAGCCAGGCGGGGGTTTTGCCGCAGCTGCTGTGCCCTGATACTGAATATCGGTGCCGTGAGGGAGGGATGAGTCAGCCCCAGCAGATCCCAGTTTAGGATTAAAGAACTAGTCGAAGGCACTTGGCAAACACCTTCCCGTGACAGGGCTAGTGACCGTTCTAAAGTGGGATCCCAGCCGCACACCGGCCACCAAGGAGGTCCTGGACCTGCTGGAAGGGATCATTTGCACGGAGACTGAGTGAGGTGCTGTTTTCCCTTCCTCTCCCCGGAAGTTCCCGCCAGATTTGCCACCCTTTGTTTCATTTCATTGCGTTGTCTTAAAACCAGGGCTGGCTTAGAGCGGAAGGCAAAGGGGGAAGTGCCCGATTATGGTTGTCGCCTCTTGCTACAGGAGGCAGGGAAGGGCGTTTTGAAACGAGAATTCTTGGTCATGGGTGTGGCTGTACGTGCATCCTGCACCTTGATGCCTCATGCGAGAGAGCGAGGCGTCGTGTGGGGATCAGGCCAACTGTGGGCTGGTCTCTTTGAGGAAGGTAAGGTCCGCCACCCCATCCTGACATTTCGAGGCAGTTGAAAGGATAGCAGGATCAGATTGCATCACTCCGCCTAAGTCTGTGTAGAAACAGAAAATGACCCAGAGCACATATTGGACCCCTGTGTGAGCTGTCCGTTCACGGTGGCTGAGCAGCCCCTGGAACAGCATGTCAGAGAAAGAGCCCCGTTTGGGGGAGGAAGTTTGTGATAGGTGACTTGGATTAGATGGTTTTGTGTTTGTTTTGAGGCAAGATATATACGTCCTGAAATTTGCCATCTTAACTGTTTTTTTTCTAAAGATTTCATTTGTAAATAGTCTTGACACCCAACGCAGGGTTAGGGCTCAGACTCGCAACCCTGAGATCAAGAGTCATGTGCTTTACCATTTGAGCCAGCCAGGCCCCCCTTAACCGTTTTTAAAATATACAAATACAATGACACTTTGAAAACCACAATGTTGTACAACTAGCACTACTATTTCCAAAATTTTTTCATCACTCTAAACAGAACGTCTGTACTCATTTGTGTGCTTATTTTTGTGTGTTTTTTTTAAGATTTTATTTATGTATTTGACAGAGACAGTGAGAGAGGGAACATAGCAGGGGGAGAGGGAGAAGCAGGCCTCCCACCCAGCAGGGAGCCCGATGCGGAGCTCGATCCCAGAACCCCAGGACCATGACCTGAGCCGAAAAGGCCGACGCTTAATGACTGAGCCACACAGGTGCTCCTGTGGTTATTGTTTAAATAACTTTTTGTCTAGAAGCTGTCAGTCTCTGCTGGTAGGTGGAGTCAGGTCAAGTTATACAGAGTCAGCAGATTTCTTCGCCTCAGTTTCTTTTGTCACAGGATTGCTGTGAGGTCTTTTATGTGTAAACAGCATTGCTACTTTCCTTCTACATGCGCACAGCTACTTTGACAAAGTAGAAATTATATCAAACTACCCAAAACTTAGTGCTTAACCCTACAACCCTTTCACCTGCTTTCAGTTCAATTCAATGAATCATCAAGTTGGGTAGGAATCATCTGGGCTTTTTTTCTTAGTGTTAACTAGGGTCATTTACGCCACTGCAGTCTTCTGGTGGTTCAGCTGGAGCTGGATGGTATAATATGGGCTCAATCGTACGTTGGGAGCTGGCTATGGGCTTGGGTGGTATATTTCCAGCATATAACCTGGGCAGTAGGGTTCCAAAAGCAGCAAGAGAGAAAGGTTAAGACCCCTCTGTGCAAACGGTTTTCAAGCTACAATCTGGCTGCAATCTGACTCATCATTTGCTAATGTCCCATAGTCCAAAGCAAGTCACATGGCCAAAGCCAGAGTCTATGTGGAGGGGAGGGGACTTAATGAAATCTGGATACATCCAGTGTGTTTCTTTGGGTCCTTAATTGCAACAGCATACGGGCATCAACATTTTGCATTTTGCTTTCCCCCTTAACAGTGTATCTCTTTTCCAAGTTGATATAATTATCATAATTACATTTGTAATGACTACACAATAGTCAAAGGACTGCCAAAACGTGCCTAATCATTATTACTTTATTTTTTTGTGGTTTGTTTTAATTTGCACTGTTACAAATAAATCATTAAGCTCTTCCTCCTCCACGGCTGCTGCTGCCTTCTTCTACTCCTGGTACTACTCGTGTGTTCCTTCGGTGCAGACCTGGTACCTCCTTTGTGAAGCAGCCCCTGAGGAGACTCCAGCACTCTCCATGGCCAACCAAAGGCCAGGGAAGGAGTCAAGGCTGAGAACAACGATCATATTAATTTGAAGGTGGTGGGCAGGACGGTTCTGGGTGCAGTGTAAGATTAAGAGGTATACAGCCCTTAGTAAACTCATGAAAGCCTATTGTGAACAGCAGGGTTTGTCTATGAGGCAGATCAGATTCTGATTTGATGGGCAGCCCATCAATAAAACAGACACACCTGCACATTTGGAAATGGGGGATGAAGACACCATAGATGTGTTCCAGCCGCAGACGGGAGAGTGTGTACTACAAAGGGAACCTGAGGGGCCCTGGCTGGCTCGCTCAGTAGAGCACATGACTCTTGATCTCGGGGTTCTGAGTTTGAGCCCCAACTCTATGTTGGGTGTAGAGATTACTTAAAAATAAAATCTTAAAAAAAAAGGGGGGGGGAGAACCTGCTACTTTATACTAGAACTCTGTTCCTCCAGACCAAGAAGACATTCTCAATGAGAAAATCAAAATTTGGTTCCATCACATCCTGAAAAAAGTATAGTTTTCTCTATTCGCTCATTTTCCCCTTCCCCATTCCTTTATGGTATATAAAGTAATTGTGCATGTGCACAAGCACATTACATTTTTTTAAAACTAAATGGCCGGGGCACCTGGGTGGCTCAGATGGTTAGGCGTCTGCCTTCGGCTCGGGTCATGATCCCAGGGTCCTGGGATCGGGCCCCGCATCGGGTTCCCTGCTCGGCGGGAGGCCTGCTTCTCCCTCTCCCATTCCCCCTGCTTGTGTTCCCTCTCTTGCTGTGTCTCTCTCTGTCAAATAAATAAAATCTTTAAAAAAAAAAAACTAAACGGCCAATGGTATGTTTTGATGCACATCAAATGGATATGGGATGGGGGAAAATACTGGTTCTATGAAAATACCCCCTTTCTCCATTAATGGCGTGCTCATTCAGCTCTGATCTTTATATTCCAGTAAGGTATTTTGCTCTCACTGTTTAACAAAAAAAGGACAGCATAAAAATCCTTGCATTCTTTGTTCGATTGGAGAATTTTTAATGTTTTTCATTTATCATTGTAAAACCAAGGACAATTTTATAACTTTTTTGTACATAGCTGTTCCATGTGGGACACTTTTTTTTTAAAGATTATTTATTTATTTATTTGACAGAGAGAGAGAGTGAGCGAGCACAGGCAAGGGGAGAAGGAGAGGGAGAAGCAGGCTCCCTGCTGAGCAAGGAGCCCAAAGTGGGGCTCTCTCCCAGGACCCTGGGATCATGACCTGAGCTGAAGACAGACGCTCGATGACTGAGCCACCTGGGCACTCTGTCCTAGTTACTCTAAAGGAAATGAAACCTAGATAGTTGTCCCTTCAAGTGTCTTGTTTAAATTTCTTGTTCTTTAAAAAAGAATATCATTAAACAGATATTTATTGAGTATTATTGAGTACCTACTATGTGTAAGGAATTATTCATGAGTGCTAAGGACACCTGTTTACTTAGATTTTTTTCAGGAGAAACTCAGACAAACGTGAATATATGATACGAACTATGGAGAGAAAGTGGGGAAGGGAGATTAGATCCTAAAGAGAAGTGGGTGGGGGATGGGTTTGCTATTTTAGGTCTGCTTAAAAAATGCTTTGGGGAGCACCTGGCTGGTTCAGTCAGTAGAGCATCCAATTTTTGATCTCTGGGTCATGAATTTGAGCCCCACAGTGGGGGTAGACATTACTTTTAAAAAATAGCTTAAACAAATAAAGGGAACCTTTTTTTAATTATTATTTTTTAAAAGATTTTATTTATTTGACAGAAAGAGAGAGCACAAGCAGGGGGAGCGGCAGGCAGAGCAGGGAGCCCGACATGGAACTTGATTCCAGGACGCCAGGATCATGACCTGAGCCGAAGGCAGATACTTAACAGACTGAGCCACCCAGGAACCCCTTATTATTATTTTTTAAAAGATTTTATTTATTTGAGAGAGGGAGAGAGCACAGATGGAGAGGGAAAAGCAGACTCCCCGTTAAGCAGCGAGCCTGACATGGGACTCGATCCCAGGACCGTGAGATCATGACCTGATCTGAAATCAAGAGTCAGAGGCTTAAAGGACTGAACCACCCAGGCACCCCGCACCATTTTTTAAAGTAAGCTCTACACCCAACGTGGGGCTTGAACTCTTTACCCAAGATCAAGAGTTGCATGCTTTACTGACTGAGCCAGCCAGGGACCCCTGTAGTTGTTTATCCTGACCCCTTCAATCTTTTGCACTTTAGCTTTTGAGCTGTAATTGCTATTTTCTGTTGCTCTAGGGTATATGTGTGTGCGGGGAGAGAGATTAAGTGGCACATACCACACACAAACATGGGTAGGATCACACTTGGACATATACATGTTTCCTGTTGTGAAAAAAAAAATTGGGAATAAAATACCTGGAATCATAAGGGGCCAAATACAGAAGAAACCAAATATTTTTAATTCAGGAACTTAGGTCAGTATTTCTCTGAGTAGTGGCTGTATCTTGGCTCTGAAGAGGGATAAAAGGTTCCTTCGCAGGGGCCCATCTGGGTATGTGTGGTTCTGACCCTGTGCTATGTGCTCTGCTTGGTTGGGCGCACTCTTGGGCCCTGACCAGGAGGTGGGGCCACTTTTGGCAAGAAGAGCCCCAGGCTTGGGCTCTTGTGTCTATTTTATTCTTTTAATTTTTTTTAAAGATTTTTTTTTTAAAATGTATTTGACAGAGAGAGAAAGCACAAGCATGGGAGCACCAGGCAGAGGGAGAAGCCGACTCCCTGCTGAGCCAGGAGCCCAATGTGGGGCTCGATGCTAGGACCCTGGGATCATGACCTGAGCTGAAGGCAGATGCTTAACTGACTGAGCCACCTAGGTGCCCCTTTTTGTGTCTATATCTACTTTCCTTTTTTTTTTTTTAAGATTTTCTTTATCTATTTATTTTAGAGAGAATGAATAAGCAGGGGGAGGAGCAGAGGGAGAGGGACAAGCAGACTCCTCGCTGAGCGCAGAGCCCAACGGGGGGCTCTATCCAATGACCCTGAGATCTCGGCCTGAGCCGGAATCAAGAGTTGGACGCTTAACCGACTGAGCCACCCAGGCGCCCCTATTTCTACTTACTTTTTCTTTTTTTCTTTTTTTAAAGATTTTATTTATTTATTTATTTAATTGACAGAGAGAGAGAGAGACAGAGAGAGAGAGAATACAAACACGGGGGAGTGGGAGAGGGAGAAGCAGGCTTCCTGCAGAGCAGGGAGCCCAATGCGGGGCTCGATCCCAGGACCCCGGGATCATGACCTGAGCCGAAGGCAGTCGCTTAACGACTGAGCCACCCAGGCGCCCCCTATTTCTACTTTCTACAGTGTCCCTGACCCATAGTATGTCTGTCTGCCCCATGAGAAAATGTTTCATTCATTCATTAATTAATGTATTTATGCATCTGTTTTATCAAATAATTTGTCTATTCATTTGGGCATGTATTTATTTGTTATTGCATTCATTCATTCAGTACACATTTATTAAGGTCAAGGTTTATGCCAGAGGGAATCAATGATCACTAATTAGAGACCTAAGTGGGTGCCCAGGGAAAGGTCCTAGTCTCCAGACCTGCAGTTGGTGGTGGTGTGTAAATTGAGATCCTGGCAATGTACTGATCAACGCTTCTTGGTCCATTAACTTTGAACAAAAAACTCTTGTTTTACCACTCCAAAACCAAAATGTGCTGACTGAACCTTCTTTACCAGGAAAATGGTATTACATTTCTCTTTGTGATAGGAAAGGTTAGAACAACAGTATGTGACCTGTAGCTCTGGGCACTGATTCTGCACTATGTCAGCTGTGAAAAAACAGATATCCCTGCATTCCTTTTTTGGCAAGTGTGTGTACCTTTGTGCTTTTAAAGGATGAGGAGCATTTTTTTAAAAAAAGCAAAATTCAGACTCCCTGTCCTTAAGGAGTTTATAATCCAGCTGGAGTAATAAGGCAAGTCCAACCAGAGTTATAGATCATAGAACTAAAGAATGTTTTTTACTGAAGGCTGGCATCCAGTCTGAAATTCCCTACCAAGGTGGAACTCTCCCTACAAAGTATACTGTAAATAGTCTTTTCAGCTTTGTACCAACACTTCTCTGGTGAAGAGCCTACTATTAATTTGTTTTTATTTTTATTTTTAATTATTATTGTGTTTTTATATTGGAAAGTAATATGTGCTTAATGTAACACATGGAAGCACTATGGCAGAGTATAAAAGTAAAAAGCTAAACTTCACCTGAAATCTCCCATCTTCCCATCTGATAAGGAGTGTTACAGGATGGTGAGGATGGTTATTTTATATATGTGTACTAACATATAAGTATTTTCACCCCATACTTTCTATTGTAATCTATTTTTAAAATTAGATAACATCTAAAAAGATTAGATAACATCTGTACCATATAAAAATCAAATGGTATAAAAGAATATACAATGAAGAGGGCAACCCTTTTGGGTCCCCTTCCTCTTCGGGAGCTTTGTACTATCACTTTACTGTCGCTTAATAAACTTCGCTTTGCTGCCCACCACTCTTCCTCTGGTCTCTCTTCATTCTTTGAAGCAGAAAGCGGTGTGACCAAGAACCTGACCAAGAGCTGTGGGCACCAAAGGGGGGGAAAAAAAAGAATGTACAATGAAGAAAAAAAAAAAGAAAGGCTTCTCTCCTTCTATCTGCATCCCTCTCCTTCCAGCCCTCACTTCTCCCCAGAGGTAACCGCTGTTAAGTGTAGCCTTCCAGAGATATGCACACATGTTAATTTCTTTTCATTAAAGCAAGCTCTAGGGGCGCCTGGGTGGCTCAGTCAGTTAAGCGGCTGCCTTGGGCTCAGGTCGTGATCCCAGGGTCCTGGGATCGAGCCTCACATCGGGCTCCCTGCTTAGCAGGGAGCCTGCTTCTCCCCTGCCTGCTGTTCCCCCTGCTTGTGCTTGCTCTCTGCCTCTCTCTCTCGTTCTGTGTCAAATAAATTAATAAAAAATATTTTTAAAAAAAGTAAGCTCCACACTCAATGTGGGGCTTGAACTCACAATCCTGAGATCTAGTCACATGTTCTACTGACTAAGCCAGCCAGGTGTCCCTTAATATTCTTTTTTTAAACATAAGTATTAACATACAATATACAATATTTTCCCTGTAACAGCATATCTTAGACATTATACCATATCATTACTTAGAGGTGTTTTACCATCCTTTGAATAGGTGCATAGCCATTTCATTGTACAGATATAATTTATTAAATCTATCAATTTATGAATATTTTGGTGTTTCCAACCTTTTGTTATTACAAACAAGGCTGCAATGAATAACTTTGGCTATACACCTTTTTTCATGTATGTAGGCAAATTTGTAAGATAAATACCTAAAAGCAGAACTTCCGGACCAAAGGGCAGGTGCATTTGTGATTTTGATAGACACTGCCAGTTGCTCTCAGTAAAGACTGTATTAATTTGCATTCTTTTCTTCAATTATGAGAGTAGACTTTCCCCATGCAGTTGCCAGGATATTAATGACTTTTTATTTTATTTATTTATTTTTAAAAGATTTTATTTATTTATTTTAGGGATAGAGAGCGCCCATGTGCACCCACAAGCAGGGGAGAGGAGAAGAGGAACAGAGGGAGAGGGACCAGCAGACTCTGCGCTGAGTGCGGCTCCATCCCAGGACCCTGAGATCGTGGCCCGAGCCGAAATCAAGAGTTGGACACTTAACTGACTGAGCCACCCAGTGCCCCGATATTAATGACTTTTTAAAAAAGCTTTTGCCAATTTGCTAGATCAAAAATAATTACCCCTAGCTGTTTTCATTTGTACTTCTTTTTATTATGAATGAAGTTGAGCATCCTTTTATATATATGAGGGCCATTTGTATTTATTTTCCTGTGTGTGGTCTGTTTATATCCTTTACCTATATATTTTCTTCTTTTTGTTGCTTTTCTTGTCAATATTTAGACTTTAAATATATATATATAAAACATATCGTGTGTGTGTGTGTGTGTGTGTGTGTGTGCGCGCACGTGTGTATAAGTGGGCTCCATGGAGCCCAACACAGGGCTTGAACTCAAGACCCTAAGATCAAGACCTGAGCTGAGATCAAGAGTTGGACACCTAACTGAAACACCCAGGTGGCTCTGTAATGTATATATTTTTAATTTGCTTAATTTAACATAAAAAGACAAATACTACATGATCTTACCTATATATGGAATCTGTAAAGTGGAGCATATAGTAACAGAGAAGAATGGTGAGGAGCACCTGGCTGGCTTAGTCGGTGGAGTGTGCAACTCTTGATCTCAGGGATGTGGGTTCAAGCCCCAGGTTGGGTGTAGAGATTGCTTTAAAAAAAAATAAAATCTTTGCGGCGCCTGGGTGGTGCAGTAAGTTAAGCGTTGGATTCTTGGTTTCAGCTTGGGTCATGATCTCAGGGTCTGGAGATTAAGCCCTGTGTCAGGCTCTACACTCTAGTAATCTGCTTGAGATTCTCTCCCTCTGCCTCTGCCCCTCCCCCTGGTGAGGGCTCTCTTAAATAAATAAATAAATCTTAAAAAATAAGATCTTTAAAAATTTTTTTTAATTTTATTTGCTTTTTAAAACATCTTATTTATTGATTTGACAGAGAGAAAGCACACAAGCAGGAGGAGCAGCAAGCAGAGGGAGAGAGAGAAGCAGGCTCCCCGCTGAGCAGGGAGCCTGATGTGGGACTTGATCCCAGGACCCCAGGATCATGACCTGAGCCGAAGGCAGACACTTAACTGACTGAGCCACCCAGGCGCCCCTAAAATCTTTTTTTTTTTAGAGAATGGTGATTACCAGAGACTGAGAGTGGGAGAAATGGGGTGACGTTAGTCAAAGGGTACAAATTTTCAGCTGTCAGTTCTGGAGACCTAATGTATACCATGGAGACTAGAGTTCATAATAATGTACTGTATACTTGAAATTTGCTGAGAGTAGATCTCAAGGGTTCTCACCACCACCAAAAAAAGGGTAATTAGATGACATGATGAATATGTTAATTGGCTTGATTGTGGTAATCATTTAACAATGTATATGTATATCAAAATATCACATTGTATACCTTAAATACACACAATTTTGATTTTCTTCTTTTTTTTAAGATTTTATTTATTTATTTGAGAGAGAGAGAATGAGAGAGAGAGAGCACAAGAGGGAAGAGGGTCAGGGGGAGAAGCAGACTCCCTGCTGAGCAGGGAGCCCGATGTGGGACTCGATCCCAGGACTCCAGGATCATGACCTGAGCCGAAGGCAGTCACTTAACCAACTGAACCACCCAGGGGCCCCCACAATTTTTATTTTCAATCATAGTTTAATAAAGCTGGGGTAAAAAAAGCTGGGGTTTATTAGTATTTTCTTCTAGAGCTTCTTGTTTTATTTATTTGAGTGTCTGTTTTACCATTCTGAGGAAGGCTTGTCCACAGCAAGATTATATATATATAAAAATTCTGTGGTGTTTTCTTCTGGTACTTTTTTTCTTTCACTTTTCACATTTCAGCCTTTCCTCTAGCTAGAATTTATTTTGCTATAAAGAACAAGGCAGTGATCCAATTTTATTTTTTTCCAGGTTACTCTTCAGTTTTCCCAAACCTTTTATTGAATAATCCATCTTTTCCCAACTGATTTAGAATACTATTTTTTTTTCTAAGTAGGCTCCACATCCACTGTGGGACTTAAACTCACCACCCTGAGATTAAAGAGTGGCATGCTCTATGGACTGAACCAGCCAGGAGCCCCACCCCCAGAATACTATCTTTATTTTATTTATTTTTTAAAGATTTATTTATTTATTTGAGAGAGAGAGAGAGAAAGAGGGTGGGGTGAGGGACAGAGAAAGAGGAGAGAGAGAATCCCAAGCAGACTCCCCATTGAGAGGGGATCCAGATGTGAGGCTTGATCTCACGACCCTGAGATCAGGATCTGAGCCAAAATCAAGAGTTGGACACCCAACCAACTGAGCCACCCAGGTGCCCCCCAAACACTTGATGTTTTAATCCTGGTTATGTTAAATGTATTGATAATTTATTATGAATTGACATCTTTATAATATTGAGTATTCCTATCTAATATGTATATTTTCTTCCTCCTACCAGACTAGTTTTTGAGGCAACTTATTCAATCATTGGATGGTTCTGCTAATTTTTTTTTTCCAAAGATTTTATTTATTTATTTGACAGAGAGAGAGAGACACAGTGAGAGAGGGAACACAAGCAGGGGGAGTGGGAGAGGGAGAAGCAGGCTTCCCACGGAGCAGGGAGCCCGATGTGGGGCTCGATCCCAGGACCCTGGGATCATGACCTGAGCCGAAGGCAGACACTTAATGACTAAGCCACCCAGGCGCCCGGTTCTGCTAATTTTTAAAGTTCCTCCTTGTTTTGAAGTGCATGTCTTTCTGTGTCTTTTTTAGGCAATGGTTCTAATTTTGTCCCTTGAAACTATATAGGAGTTAAAATGTAAAGTGTTTAACATGATTTACAAAAACTTAACATTAGCGTTTCCCACTTTCCAAATCATGGAACACAAAGGAAACAGTAATATGTGCACAGAACACAGGTAAGTAGATGGAACTTTTTGTAGTCCAAGGTGATGGTGGCACAGAGGGAATCAGGTTGCCCCAGGTCCTGCTTCTGCCTAGTGGAGGGCTGACAGGATCAATAGCTGGGGTCATGTGAAATTCCTTGGGGAACATCATCTGGAAGGCTCTTCACAAGAGGATCCACTCCTTACCCATCTGTGCCTTTCTCACTTCATTTGAGCTTCCAGGACCTGCTTTTCTTCCCTAGACCTTAAATATACCAAACACATTCTCTCTCTCTCTCTCTTTCTCTTTTTTTTTTTTTTTTGAAAGATTTTATGTATTTGTCAGAGAGAGAATGAGCGGGGAGGAAGAGTAGAGGCAGAGGGAGAAGCAGACTCCCTGCTGAGCAGGGAGCCCCATGTGGGACTCGATCCCAGCACCCTGGGATCATGATCTGAGCCCAAAGGCAGTCGCTTAACCCACTGAGCCACGCAGGTGTCCCCCAAACACATTCTGTAAAAGGGGCTTGAAATTTGCCTCTGCCTAGAGTGCTATAGCTCCAGAAGTTCACACAGCTGGCTCCTCATTCTTCATCTTTTTTTTTAATGTGAGCTCTACATCCAGGATGGGGCTTGAACTTATGATCCCCAAATCAGAAGTTGCGTGCCCCACCAACTGAGCCAGCCAGGCACCCCTGCTCCTCAGTCTTTAGATCACTAGACTACTACACCTAAAGGAGCACCCCTCTTCTGCCCCAAGTCATGCTATTCTCTTTGTAACACTTATCAGCTTTAGAAATTTCCAGATGATTTGTGTGTTCGTTGTCTCTTTCCCCACCACTAGAAGTAAGCTCCAAAAGTCTTGTCTGTTTTGTTCTCTTCTGTCCATAGAGCCTTATTCAGGGCCCACACAGGCCCTCAATAATTGCTGTTTGCTCTACCCTATTACTTTTTTTGGCCATCCTGGCCGCAGAGAGACCACGGGACCTTATCATCCCCTTTGCAGAATCCAGATATACTATGTCAGCAGTATTCTCGGAACCCATCCAGTTTAGTAACCCTATCAAAAACGGAAATGAAGTTAGCTTGGCAGGAAATGAGGTCAGTTTGGCAACCGGTGGTGAAACATGTGAACAAGGTGGGAGTTCATGGTCTGAATTAACCATGTCAGATATGTCCCATGGCAGAGGAATAGGAAGATCGAATGGACCATGAGCTGTGTTGGGCTGTGTAGGAAAGATCCCTGTAAGCTGGTGATTGCTTTCTGTGTGACTTGGGCAGCAAATGTGTAGTGGAGTATGGCTGAGTCTTCCCAACCTGGCATAAATTTCTCATGGCATCTGCAGGATGTGGGTTTGGCCAAAATCAATAAATACCATTTATTGAGCCTCCCATACCTTGTGCTAGGCATCTGTTATCTCTACTCCTCCTAATACTCCCGCTAAATAGGAAATATTATCCATTTCAGAGAGAATGACACAGAAACTTAAATGACTAAAGGACCTGCCCAAGGTCACAGGGTGTGTGATAAGGCAGGGAGTCAATCCAAGCCCTCTACCCCAGCTTGGGCTCCCCTCCTTTTTTTTCTCTATGCTAACTGAGAAAAACAATGCAAATCTAGGGCTCTAGTGAATTCTTTTGCAAGCAAACATTGATTTGAATCTATCTAGTGGGGTACACAATGCTCAATTCTGAAATGTTATATTTAAGACTTTGGAATTACTCTTGTTAACAACAGAAATAGAAGATGAGTCCATGTAAAAAGAAAAAAATGTACCAAAATATCTATGGTGATTATCAGACATGATCAGCATACTCAAATTTCCGTGTGTCACCGTCTATCAAGAACTAATAGGCATAAAAGCTCATCAATAGAATATATCCATAAATGAAAATAATGATGCTGTTAGTATACATGAAAGATATAATTGAGCTCATTAACCTCCTGTTTTATCCATATCGTTCCTGAATTTGTGGAAACAATGATGCAATTATAGCGAGAAAGAACAGAGGCCGGTGAAAATTAGACTTCCATGTGGAGGACATTTAACTGTTTAATTGCCTGCTCACATCTTCCCATTACTTCTAGATAATCAAAGCCGCTGGCTGCCTTTCCCTCCCCCCTCTCTAAGCCCCCTGTCCTGCACAGGATGTTTGAATTGGCACTAAGAGGAGTGAAATTCTTGGGTGGGGTAGTTGGGAGATGCGGTCTGGAAACTGCCAACAGCTATTCTTGAAATCACTTGTAGGAACTTGTCTGAGGGAGAATGGAGTTGACATGTAGAGAGATGTACAGACGAGAAAGAAGAGGGAGAGAGAGAGCCAGTGTTAGTTGCACTTGCCCTTGAGGCTCTTTCTGTGGTTGTCTAAGCTAGTTGAGTTTGGTTTCTTTCACCTGTAGCCAGGAGTCGGACTGTTTACTTATTCATTCCAAACACCTAAACCATCAGCTTTCTTTTTTGGCTATTTGACCTTCATCCTTTCTGATCTGGGGAGAATTCTGTTCTCTGTGTGTTGGTGTATATTTGTCCTCACCCATTTTCTTTTAAGAAATCTTCCCTTCTAGGCTCTGCCCTTACCAGTGATCTGTTCTCAGGAACTGTAAATAAGTTTTAGTACTCACTTTGTTGAAACAAAGTTAATTCTACTTTTTAAGTCAGCGTCATCTGTTTAAAAATAATGTTTTTTTTTTCTCTTTCGATTTACCCCTAAAACTGGATGTGGGCAAGTCTTGGAGTCAACTGGGGAGTAGTAAATAAAGCACCAGAAATGGAGTCAGGACAAAGGGGCTTGAAACCTAGCTCTTTTATTTTATTTTTATTTTTAAGGTTTGTTTATTTATTTATTTATTTATTTATTTATTTTTAAAGTAATTTCTACACCCAGCGTGGGGCTTGAACTCACAATCCTGAGATTAAGAGTTGCATGCTCTTCCAAATGAACCAGGCAGGCTCCCCAAAACTAGCTCTTTTAGTCTGACTGTGTGACCTTGGGCAAATTTCTTGAAGGTTCCTGAATTTGTCCTCATCTGTTAAATGAAATGAATATGTGCAAGCATCTCGTACAGTGCCTGGGACACAACGCATGCTCAGTAAATGTTTGTTAAATGAATAATTGTAATGAAGGAACTGAATCATAGTATCCCTTTTTGAATCTACCATGTAGACAGTAAGTTCCCTTTGTCTTTAGAGCTCTACCCCATTTTCTTAGCCCACTGAGATCAAAGGTCACACCCCCATCTCAGTTTGCTCAAACGTCAAAGCCCTAAAAGAGAGCATTTGATTGGCAGACGTTAGGTCACATGCACCATGTGGGCAGTGAGAGGAAGTTTCTATGGGAAGGATCTTCTAGGGACACTTTCAGGTTCTTTTTTTTTTTTTTTAAGAGTTTATTTATTTATTTGACAGAGAGAGACACAGCAAGAGAGGGAACACAAGCAGGGGGAGTGGGAGAGGGAGAAGCAGGCCTCCTGTGGAGCAGGGAGCCTGATGTGGGGCTCAATCCCGGGACCCTGGGACCACGACCTGAGCCGAAGGCAGATGCTTAACAACCGAGCCACCCAGGCGCCCCGACACTTAACAGGTTCTTTAGTGAGAAGACAGATTCCTGGATCAACTAATTAATTCATGCTGGGGATTACTAATAAAGGCTAATTTTGGGGCGCCTGGGTAGCTCAGTCGGTTAAGCATTTGTCTTTGGCTCAGGTCCTGATCTCAGGGTCCTGGGATCAAGCCTGGAGTTGGGCTCCCTGCTCAGCGGGGAGTCTGCTTCTCTTTCTACCCCTCCCCGTGCTCCCGCTCTCTCTCTTTCTCTCTCGAATGAATAAAATCTTTTTTTAACTTTATTTTATTGTTATGTTAGTCACCATACATTACATCATTAGTTTTATTTTTTATTTTTTATTTTTTTTTAAAGATTTTATTTATTTATTTGACAGAGAGAGCACACAAGCAGGGGGAGCGGCAGGCAGAGGGAGAGGGAGAAGCAGGCTCTCCACCGAGCAGGGAACCAGACGTGGGGCTCGATCCCAAGACCCCAGGATCATGACCTGAGCTGAAGGCAGCCGCTTAACCAACTGAGCCACCCAGGCACCCCTACATCATTAGTTTTTGGTGTAGTGTTCCATGATTCATTGTTTGCGTGTAACACCCAGTGCTCCATGCAATACGTGTCCTCCTTAATATCAATCACTGGGCTAACCCCTCCCCTCACCCTCCCGAATAAACTCTTTTTTAAAAAAGGCTAATTTATCATAAAATTATCACAATATACTTCAAAATAAAATATATTCGTGGAGGGGCACCTGGCTAGCATGCCACTCTTGAGCCCCACGTTGGGCATAGAGCTTACCTAAAAAAAATTATATGTATATATTCATGGGGTTGATTATTTTTGGATTATTTGTGCCTTTTCCCCACCCCTTGGGGGAGAATTATCAGAACTGACAACAGAAACTCAACAGCTTTGCCGTTGACCACATTTATGAAGCTACTCACTGTGATGGAAGAGCTGGAGAAATAAAAAGGTGGTGGGTACAGACATGAATCCTCAAGACTTTGGCCATGCCAAAGACAGGCTTACCCCAATAGAGTTCATTTACAAATCAGCAAGCGTGTTTACAAAAGGAACTGCTAAAATCTTTTAGGGTCTAGATTGGAAGGAGGGCAGAGGACCATTTTACTTTATAGAAAGGGATGGCATTTAAAATTTTTTCCAAGTTTTATTGGGATATAATTGATATATAATATTGTATTCATTTAAAGTATAAACCTAAGAAAAATAAAGTATACAACATCATTATCTGATATGTATATATTGCAAAATGATTACTGGAAAGAGATGTTAAAACACTTCACAATCTTGGTAACTTTCCTTTTCCGTTCTGTAATCAGTTCTTTTGCTTCCTTCTTGCCTCTTGGATACTAAATGTTTATTTCCTCTGATTATAAACCTACCCATAGATTCTTATCCCATACTGTGCAGGGTTACAAGTAGATTATATTCAAATGCTAATGCAACTGGTGGCCTGGCTCCCATCCCCCATAATGCCAGGACCCGCTCACCCAAATGCGGGTTCTGCTCATCACAGTTCTTCGAAGGTGCAGCTGGGGCCCAGAGGATGCCTTGAGCAGTTTCCTGGCTAAGACTCACGCCCATGCTTGGCCTGCTCCTGCTGGTCATTAAGTCTAAAGGAGCCTTTTTCTTTTCTTTTCTTTTCTTTTCTTTTTAAAGATTTTATTTATTTATTTGAGAAAAAGAGAATGAGAGATAGAGAGCACGAGAGGGAAGAGGGTCAGAGGGAGAAGCAGACCCCCCGCCGAGCAGGGAGCCCGACGTGGGACTCGATCCTGGGACTCCAGTATCATGACCTGAGCCGAAGGCAGTCGCTTAACCAACTGAGCCACCCAGGCGCCCCTAAAGGAGCCTTTTTCAAGGGTCCTTTGTAAACCACAAGGGTAGATTACTCTTGAGGTCTAGGTAAACACTGTCCCCGCTGAACTCGGCTCAAGTGTAAGGTCTCGTCATTGCAGAAAGCACCTTAACTCCCTCTTTCCAACTCAGGCTGCCTTGCAACTCAGCTGAAGGGAGCAAAGTTCAGTCTGTGCGGAGCCTCACCTTGGCTATACTACCTTTATTGTGTTTGAGCAGTTCTTTCCAACGACCTCGTCAGCCTTACTTGGGCTCCTCAGCCTCCTAGTCCAATCCCCCAGCCCTCAGCCCTGCATCTCCATGTACCTTTAGCTTACCACGTGACCTGAAGTGGTCCAAAGCTCAGCACACCAGGTGGTAGTGGCTAAGCCATTCCTGTGCCTTGGGGCTAGGATCTGGAGTTTCTGGCTTAGTGATCAGCAGGGGAGAGTCCTTCCTGAGCAAGTGGCTTTGACTTTCACCCAGAAGCAGAACCTGAATGAAAATATTAACTTTAGGGGCACCCGAGTGGCTCAGTCATTAAGCATCTGCCTTTGGCTCAGGTCATGATCCTGGAGTCCCAGTATTGCCTTTCCCTTTTTGAAATTGTGTTGTATTTTATTTATTTATTTATTTTTAAGATTTCATGTATTTGACAGATAGAGCACAAGCAGGTGGAGTGGCAGGCAGAGGAAGAGGGAGAAGCAGGCTTCCCGCTGAGCAGGGAGCCCGATGTGGGGCTCGATCCCAGGACCCTGGGACCAGGACCTGAGCCAAAGGCAGATGCTTAACCGACTGAGCCACCCAGATGCCCCGGAAATTGTGTTTTAAATCACAAAAATAATATAGGCTCATTGTAATATTTTCAAATCACACAGAACAATACATATGAGAAGTGAAGTGCCACTTTACCCAAAGGTCAATTCCAGCGCCCTCTCAAGTTTATAGCCACTGATAAGAGTGTATTGTATGTGTAGACACGCATGTGTACGTATGTTTAAATAAGGATGTGTATATTTAAATATACGATCATGTTCTTTTTCTTAATACTGCTGTGGGAAACAAAGGCAAAAGGAAAATTCAATTTCCTCATTACCTGTAGCTCCTTGATGGGTCCTTGAAACAGGCAAAGTAACAGGCTGCCTCAATGTTAACACTTTGCTGAGGGCAAAAGGCAATCTTAGCCCAACCCCCAGGATCCTGTAAATCTACTTTAATGTGTAAAAATTCCTTTGGAAACTTCCTTTATCTCTACCCCCCAAGATATATGTTGGCAATCATCCCTCAAGCATATGACTCACCGATATACATCTGAAGAGTCTCCTGAGTTTTTACTAAACAGTAATAAATGACCTTTTCCTAACAATAGGGAGCCCCCTCAAGGTCCTGAAAACATTGTTTCCAAAATACCTGGGAGGCTTACTCTATCCCTATCCCCTCCCAACTTGAAAGTATATAATGGGCCACTCCTCATGACCCCAGTACCGCTCTTTCTGCCCACGGGTCCTGTCCCGTGCTTTCATTAAAACACTTTTTTTGCACCAAAGGCGGCTCAAGAATTCTTTCTTGGCCATGGGCTCGGAATCCCAGCAACACTCCAAAACTACATCAATACCGCGCCTGTATTGCGGAGACTTTTCAGTGTCAGCTCTATCTCATTCTTTTTAAATTGCTGTTTAGGGGTGGCTCAGCTGCTTAAGCTTCGGACTCTTTATTTTGGCTCAGGTGCTGAGATTGAGCAAGGGGACTTGGTGCTCAGCAGGGAGTCTGCTTGAGATTCTCTCCCTTCCTCTCCCTCTGCCCCTCCCCCCTCAAATAAATAAATCTTAAAAATAACTTAGAAATAGGGTGCCTGGGTGGCTCAGTTGGTTAAGCATCTGCCTTCCGCTCAGGTCATGATCCCAGAGTCCTGGGATGGAATCCCGTCTGGCTCCCTGCTCAGCGGGGAGTCTGCTTCTCCCTCTCCCTCTGCCCCACCCCCATTCGTGCTCTCTTTCTCACTCGAGCGTACTCTCTCTCTCAAATAAATATTTTTTAAAATATTAAAAAATAACGGTTTAATATTTTATAACATGAATGTATTTGACTAAATTAATGGATATTTAGGTCATTCCAAATCTTTTGCAATTAGAAACTATATTGCATTCAAGATTATTGCATGCATTTCCCTGTATACATGTGTATTTTTTTCAAGTTTGTTTATTTTATTTATTTTTTTAAAGATTTTTATTTATTTGAGAGAGAGAGTACATAAGAGGGGAGAGCGGGAGAGGGAGAAGCAGACTCCCTGCTGAGCAGGGAGCCCGATGCGGGATTCGATCCCAGGACTCCAGGATCATGACTTGAGCTGAAGGCAGTCACTTAACCAACTGAGCCACCCAGGCGCCCTAAATTCTTTTTTTTTTTAACATTTTATTTATTTATTCATGAGAGAGAGAGAGAGAAGCAGAGGGAGAAGCAGGCTCCCAAGGAGCAGGGAGCCTGATGCGGGACTCGATCCCAGGACCCTGGGATCATGACCTGAGCCGAAGGCAGACGCTTAACCATCTGAGCCACCCAGGCGCCCGATATTTAAATTCTTGATAATTCTCTCTCCCTACCTTTGTATTTTGTTGCTTTAATTCACATTTTTGTGATTACTAGTAAGGATAAATAACTTTTTACATCCGTATTGGATGTTTATATCTCCTCTATAAATTACATCTTTATTATTATTTTTTTAAAAGATTTTATTTATTTATTTGAGAGAGTGAGAATGAGAGAGAGAGCGAGCACATGAGAGGGGGAGGGTCAGAGGGAGAAGCAGACTCCCTGCTTAGCAGGGAGCCCGATGTGGGACTCGATCCCGGGACTCCAGGATCATGACCTGAGCTGAAGGCAGTCGCTTAACCAACTGAGCCACCCAGGCGCCCTAAATTCTTTTTTTTTTTAACATTTTATTTATTTATTCATGAGAGAGAGAGAGAGAAGCAGAGGGAGAAGCAGGCTCCCAAGGAGCAGGGAGCCTGATGCGGGACTCGATCCCAGGACCCTGGGATCATGACCTGAGCCGAAGGCAGACGCTTAACCATCTGAGCCACCCAGGCGCCCGATATTTAAATTCTTGATAATTCTCTCTCCCTACCTTTGTATTTTGTTGCTTTAATTCACATTTTTGTGATTACTAGTAAGGATAAGTAACTTTTTACATCCGTATTGGATGTTTATATCTTCTCTATAAATTACATCTTTATTATTTTTTATGATTTGTCACTGTCTCTTCTTTATTATATATCCTGTGTTTTAGTGATTTGGATGATTATATGCATTTTTTTTTCTTTTTAGAGAGAGAGCACTGTTGAGCGAGGAGGGGGAGGGGGAGGGACAGAAAGGAGAGGGGAGAATATTAGGCAGGCTCCACACCCAGCTCAGAGCTGACCCAGCTGGATTTCACGTCCCTAAGTTCATGACCTGAGCTGAAATCAAGAGTCCAATGCTTAACTGACTGAGCCACCCAGGTGCCTTGACTGTCTGTACTTCATATATATTTTCCTAATTTATCACTTGTCTTATAATATTGTTTTTTGTTTTGTGTGTTTAGTCCCATAGAAGTTTTTGAATTTTATGCAATAAAAACTCAAATTCTTCGTTCATGGTTTCTGGGTTTCATTTCATGCTTAGGAAGTTTCCATTAATAAACTGAGTTTATGGTAATATTTTCATATTTTCCTCTAATAGTTTTATGGTTTTTTTAGTACTACAATTTTTTTAAAAGATTTTATTTATGTATTTGACAGAGAGACACAGCAAGAGAGGGAACACAAGCAGGGGGAGTGGGAGAGGGAGAAGCAGGCTTCCCACGGAGCAGGGAGCCCGACGTGGGGCTGGATCCCAGGACCCTGGGACCATGACCTGAGCCAAAGGTAGATGCTTAACGACTAAGCTACCCAGGTGCCCCTTTTTAAAAATTTTTTAAAAAGATTTTATTTATTTGACAGAGAGAGCACAAGCAGGCAGAGAGGGAGAAGCAAGCTCCCCACTGAGCAGAGAGCCTGACCCCTGGGCTCGATCCCAGGACCTTGGAATCATGACCTAAGCAGAAGGCAGATGCTTAACCAGATGAGATACCCAGGTGCCCCTTACATTACAATTTTAAGTCTGTCTGGAATTTTTATTTGTATAAGGTGTGAGGTAGAGTGTAACTTAATTTCTAAATAACCAGTTGCCCAATTCCTTGCATTGCACCTTTATCAGAAACTAAATATATTTTTATATATACACGAAGTCTGTTATTGGATTTTCTATTCATTTCATTCATCTATTTGTATTCCCGCAATGATACCATATTGTGTCGATTACTATTGCCTTTTACTATCTGATATGGCAACTTTCCTCAAAATGTCCTTTGCTGTGGGGTGCCTGGCTGGCCCAGTCAGTAGAGTATGTACCTTTTGATCTTGAAGTTGTGAGTTTGAGCCGCATGTTGAGCATGGATTTTATTTAATAAATAAATAAATAAATAAATAAATAAATAAATAAATAAATGAAATGTTCTTTGCTGTGCTCATGCATTTTTACTTCATCTTGAGAATTAGATAAGCTTGAGGATTACGACATGATCACTCCAATAGATGTAAAAAAAAAAGGGCATTTGATGAAATGGACATCCACAATATGGAATACTACGCAGTTGTTAACAAAAAAGGAGTTATTTGGGGTGCCTGGGTGGCTCAGTTGGTTGGGCGACTGCCTTCGGCTCAGGTCATGATCCTGGAGTCCCGGGATCGAGTCCCACATCGGGCTCCCTGCTCAGCAGGGAGTCTGCTTCTCCCTCTGACCTTCCTCCTTCTCATGCTCTCTCTCTACCATTCTCTCTCTCTCAATAAATAAATAAAAATCTTTAAAAAAATAAAAAAATAATAAAAAAAGGAATGATTTGTACTGGAATGGAAAGATCTCCAATACAAGTATATAAAGCAATAGAACAATGCATATGTGATGAATCACTTGAAGTAAAAAAAGAAAAGGTGTATACACACACACCTGTGGTGTATATACATATATGTATACGAGTTTAAAAATGTGAATCCGGAGGGATATAGACATGTCATGGTTTTTGCTTCTGGAGAAGGGAATGAGTGTAGGGACGTACTGGATACTGCGGGGTGTTAGCCACATGCTTTTTTTTTTTTTTTTAGGACAAAGCACTTCAGACAGTTGCCAGGAATATTGTCTGCTGACAGCTAACGCAGAGTGCCTTTAGAAGCCTTACCCTCAGCTGCCTATACCTGGTTGGCCAAGTTTAAGTCCCTCCCTGGGGACTAGTTGCATCCAATGACTGGTTACTATGCAGTAAAAACACATGTTCACTTTGCTCCAATTTGGGACATTTCAGAAGGATCATTCTAGCTTCACAGTTCCCCCAAGATATTGCCTATTATCGCTTCTCTCATCCTTTCCAGACGTTGTTTCTGAGCATACTTCTCAATAAACCACCTGCACATGAATTTGTCTCAGAGTCTATTTCCTGGGAAACCTGGCCTACAACAATGGGCACTGAATTATTGTAGGTGGAGGGGCGCCTGGGTGGCTCAGTCAGTTAAGCATCTGCCTTCAGCTCAGGTCATGATCCCAGGGTCCTGGAATCGAGCCCCATGTCGGGCTCCCTGCTCCATGGGAAACCCACTGCTCTCTCTCCCCAATGCTTGCTATCTTTCTCTCAAATAAATAAATAAAATCTTGAAAAAAAAAAAAATTATTGTAGGTGGAGAACAGGTGGGAGGGTCTTTCACATTTTACTCTCTGATGAAAACTTGAATGAGTGATTATTTATTTATTTATTTATTTGAATTTATTTTTTAAAGATTTTTAAAATTTTTAAATTAAATGAAATTTAATTTTTTTAAAGATTATATTTATTTATTTGTGAGAGAGCGAGAGCCAGCACAAGCAGGGAGAAAGGACAGGGGAAAGGGAGAAGCAGGCTCCCCGTTGAGCAGGGGGCCCTATGTGGGGCTCAATCCCAGGACCCTGAGATCATGACCTGAGCCGAAGGCAGATGCTTAACCGACTGAACCACCCAGGACCCCCCAAGATTTTTTTTTTAAGTAATCTATTCACCCAACATGGGGCTCAGACTCACAACCTCAAGACCTTTTTTTTTTTTTTTTTAAGATTTTATTTATTTATTTGACAGAAAGACACAGCCAAAGAGGGAACACAAGCCGGGGGAGTGGGAGAGGGAGAAGCAGGCTTCCTGGGGAGCGGGGAGCCAGCCTGACGTGGAGCTCGATCCCAGGACCCTGGGATCATGACCTGAGCCGAAAGCAGATGCTTAATGACTGAGCCACCCAGGCGCCCCACAACCTCAAGATTGAGAGTGGTATGCTCCACAAACTGAGCCAACCATGTGCCCCTTGAGTAAATTATTTATAAGAACACACTGTATAATTTTGAATTTGTGTTTAAATACTACTATTGAATAGGGGGCACCTGGCTGGCTCAGTCAGAGAGCATGCAACTCTTGATCTCCGGTTTGTGAGTTCCAGCCCCATGTTGGGTGTAGAGATTATTTAAATAAATAAAGCTTTAAAAAAATGATATATTAAGAGGGACTTAAGAAAAAATAAAAAATAAATACTACCATTGAAAAGGAAATATAGTAATGTTGTCCTGATTTTTTTTTAATCTCTACGCTTAACGTGGGGCTAGAACTCACAACCCCAAGATTGAGAGTTGCATGTTCTACCAACTGAGCCAGTCAGGCACCCCCTTATGTTGAGCTAACTTTTATTATTTTTTTTTAAAGATTTTATTTATTTATTTGAGAGAGAGAGAGAATGAGAGATAGAAAGCACAAGAGGGAAGAGGGTCAGAGGGAGAAGCAGACTCCCTGCTGAGCAGGAAGCCCGATGTGGGACTCGATCCCAGGACTCCAGGATCATGACCTGAGCTGAAGGCAGTCGTTTAACCAACTGAGCCACCCAGGCGCCCGAGCTAACTTTAAAAAAGAAACTGGTGTCTTGTACACCTTTCTTCCCATCCAGTAGTCTCACTACCGTAGCAAGAGTCATTTCATTTTTACATACTTCCCTGAGTGGGAATCACACAGAGTCATGTTTTTGCCTGGCTTGATGTGGTGCAAAGAACCACAGAGTAATGCAAAAACTTCTCATAAAGGTGGATTTTTCACTGCTCTATAAAGATGATAAAAAAACAAAAACAAAGTACAGTTGAACCAGAACAGGTGTTCAGAGAACTGTGGCAACCATTGTGCCAGAGATGAGTTAGTTGTATTCCCCGAAAAAGGAAATTCCTGGAGGAAGTTTATTTAACATCGCAAAGCCTCTCAGCCAAAGTACCAGAGGTGAAACCCAGGGTTCTGAGCTCCAGATGCCCAGTGCAGCATTCTTTCCAAAAAATAAAAATCATCATTTTCTAAAGGCTGACTATATTTTCTGCTTAGGATCATCCTCGAGATGGGCACAGCAGACTTCTATTCTCTAACTAGGGTAGAGGAATTCTTGTCCTTGGAGGGGAAGGGAATAGGGAAATGTGTTCAAAGGAACTGTTTGCTAGTCTGTGGTCACCCTGAGGAAATAGCTGTGGTCCTCAGCTGCTCAGGAGCCCCTTCCTGCCCCACTTTTCTTCAGAATCCTATTTTCAGGTTTCTCTGGGGACTGATCTCCAGAAGCTGTGGGGAAACACTGTCCCACCTTATTCTCACACATCCATGAAACTCCCCATTCAGGAGCTGGTATCTTCAGTCGGCCAATGAATAATTAACCACAAGTGGGGCGGTTGGATACTTCCCTCAAAAATGAGGAACTTCGGGGCACCTGGGTGGCTCGGTTGGTTGGGCGACTGCCTTCCGCTTGGGTCGTGGTCCTGGAGTCCTGGGATCGAGTCCCATGTCGGGCTCCCGGCTCAGCGGGGAGCCTGCTTCTCCCTCTGACCCTCTCCCCTCTCATGCTGTTTCTCTCTCTCTCTCTCTCTCTCAAATAAATAAATAATCTTAAAAAAAAATGAGGAGTCTCCTTCAAAATTGAGGAGTCTGTGTTTGTTGATCCAGGACAATCGTGCTTTGTTCTGCCCCAAACAAACCTCACGCAACCCTAAATGCAGAAAATAACGTGTTAATGAGGAAGTGGAGAAATTGGAAGCTTTGTGTGTTGTTGGTGGGAATGTAAAATGTTACAGGTGCTGTGGAAAAGTATGGCAGTTACCATATGATCCAGCAATCCCACTTTCAGGGATATAGCCCCCAAAATTGAATGTGATACTTTCACATTTATGTTTACAGCAGCATTATTTAAAATAGCTAAAATGTAGGGGCACCTGGTGCCTCAGTCAGTTAAGCAGCTGCCTTCGGCTCAGGTCATGATCCCGGGGTCCCGGAATCGAGCCCCGAGTCTCCCTCTCCGTTTGCCTCTGCCCCCATCTCTCTCTACCTATCTGTCTCTCATGAATAAATACATAAAATCTTTTTAAAAAATAGCTAAAATGTAGAAGTGACCCAATATCCATTGATGGATGAATGGATAAACAAAATGTGGCATATATATATATATATACACACACGGGAATATTATTAGCCTTAAAAAGAAGAAATTCTGTTACATGCTACAACATGGATGAACTTTGAGAATATTATGGTATGTGAAATAAGATAGTTACAAGAAGACAAATACTGTATGATCCCTCCCCACTTAAAAAAAATGTTTATTTTTTTAGTAATCTCGACACCCAGCATGGGGCTCAAACTCACAGCCCTGAGATCAATCGTTGCACGCTCCTCTCACTGATCTAGCTGGGTGCCCTGTATGATCCCACTTACATGAGGTACCTACAAGATTCAGATTCATAGAAACAGAAAGTTGAATGGTGGTTAGTTGCCAGAGGGAAGGGAAAATGGGGAGTTGCTGTTTCATGGGTACAGAGTTTCTGTTTTGTAAGATGAAAAAGTTCTGGATTGGTTGTACAACAATGTAAATATACTTAACATTCCTGAAATGTACACTTAAAAATGGATAGGGTAGGGGGCACCTGGGTGGCTCAGTGGTTAAGCGTCTGCCTTGGGCTCAGGTCATGATCCCAGGGTCCTGGGATTGAGCCCCGCATCAGGCTCCCTGCTCAGCGGGAAGCCTGCTTCTCCCTCTCCCACTCCCCCTGCTTGTGTTCCCTCTCTCGCTGTGTCTCTCTCTGTCAAATAGATAAATAAAATCTTTAAAAAAAAATAAGACTACTCTAAAAGATGAAGTCTATTTAAAAAAAAAATCAACCCAGAGGGACAGAAAAAAAAAACCTATCCAAACATCCAGAGAAAAAACAAATAGCTAACAAAAGAACAATAATCACACTGACAGCAAACATCTAAAAACAAATTAAAAAAAAATTTTTTTATTTATAGATTTTCTTTAGTAATCTCTACACCCAATGTGGGTCTTGGACTCACAACCCAAGGATAAGAGTTGAATGCTTTTCTGAGCCATCCAGATGCCCCACAACAAATTTTTAAAAATTCAGAAAAATACACACAGGGGCGCCTGACTCTTGGTTTCAGCTCAGGTCATGATCTCAGGGTTGTGAGATGGAACCCGAGCAGGCTCTGTGTTGAGCAGGGAGCCTGCTTGAGATTCTCTCTCCCTCTCCTTCTGCCCCTCCTGCTCATGCGCGCTCTCTCTCTCTCTCCCTCTCAAATAAATAAATAAATTAAAAAAATACACTTAATAAGAAATTTAAGGTTAGTTATTGCTAGATATAGTCTTTCCCTAGTCCCTTCTCCCTTCCCCCTACCATTTGTTTTCATTAATATGCATGGCAGCTTTTATTTTGTGAATAGGAAAAGGGTAAGCCAAGGTAAAGGGAGGAAAAAGGAAGTTTACTGAGGGAGGAAAGGATATTTGGTTTTTAATAGTGATATTAACCTCGTGAGGGGAGGGATCTAGAAAGGCCATTGGTCCATTTCCATTTTAGGGGGATAAGATTATTCCCACATTAGTCTCTATGGGGTAGGAGACTACCGTAGACTTTTTTTATTTTTATTTTTTATTGAGTGATAGTAAAGTTTATTCAATAATAGAGTACAAAGCTCCCGAAGAGAGAAGGGACCCCAGAGGGTTGCCCACTGTAGACATTTTCAATGACGGTGCCCATCTGCCTAGGAACTTGGAAACTCTAAAGTACACTTAGATATATCATCCCATTTAGGCTCTGAAAGAGGTAACTCTCCAACTCTGTCAGGCAATGCCGACTGCAACATTTCTAGATATCTTGGTTAATCTTTTTTTTTTTTTAAGATTTTATTTATTTGACAGAGAGAGAGAGAGAGAGCACAAGCAGGGGGAGTGGCAGGCAGAGGAAGAAGCAGGCTCCCTGCTGAGCAGAGAGTCAGACGTGGGGCTCAATCCCAGGGCCCTGGGATCATCGCCCAAGACGAAGGCAGACACTCAATCAACCGAGCCACCCAGGCGCCCCTATCTTGGTTAATCTTATACTTCCTGATATTTATTGGTTGAAATTCTGTAGGCCCCCTCTCATTCCAATGTTTCTTTTTGCTTATGAGCAGAGAAAGGCAGGCTAAGATTTCAAAATTTTTTACCTACAGCCTGGACCTTTCTCAGGAACTCTGGACTGCTATCTGAACATTACCACTGGAATGTCTAAGTAAGTATCTCAAATTTAATATGTCCCTAAATCAAGCTCTTGATTTCGTTCTTTCAATTTACTTGTCTTGCAGTCTTTCCTATTGCAGAAAATGGCAAATACCACCCTTTCAGATGCAGAGGCCAAAAACTTGGAAGCATCCTTCCTTTTTTTTTTTTAATTTTAAAATTTAAAATTTTTATTTTTTAAAGATTTTATTTATTTGACAGAGAGAGAGAGACAGCTAGAGAGGAAACACAAGCAGGGGGAATGGGAGAGGGAGAAGCAAGCTTCCCGTGGAGCAGGGAGCCCGATGAGGGACTCAATCCCAGGACCCCAGGATCATGACCTGAGCCGAAGGCAGACGCTTAATGACTGAGCCACCCAGGTGCCCCCATCCTTCTTTTTCAGAAAAGATTTTCATTTAAGTAAACTCTATGGCCAATATGGGGCTCAAACTCATGACCCTGAGATCAAACATCGCATGCTCTACTGACTGAGCCAGCCAGGCGCCCCAGGCAAACTTCCCTTCACACCTCATGTCCCATCCACCAGGGAATCCTGTTGGCTCTACCTTTCAAAATATATCTACAATCCAACCACTTCTCATTACCTCCATACTGGTCCAAGTCTCCACTATCTTTCACTTGGAACACTGCAGTAGCCTTCTTAACAATCACACGTGGTAGGAGCTCAATAAATAATTATGGAATGCATACATGCAGCAATGCCCAGGTATGGGTTATCATTGGCTCTCTGGTGATTCATGGTTAAACTTGAGACTCCTTGCCATATTTTGGAGAAAGAGTGGGAAGAAGTAATATTTGGGCAGCAAGTACTGTGGGCTCATGGAGACAATGGGGAAAGTTGAAACAAACATGACAAATACAGGAGAGAGGATTTAGTGGCATTTGAACTCAGTGGGAATCAGCAAAGTTGCTCCCGGGCACTGAGTGCCCTGTCCCTGCTGTTGTGGTTGCCCATTCTTTCCCCGTATAGAGCCTGGCTGCACATCCCACTTCCTTCTGCTGACCAGTCCAACCTGGGGTCCTGTGAGGTGATCTTCAAGAAGTCCAGGCAGATGAATGACCTTTGCTGAACATCAGGTGAAGAGAGCAGTTTCCCCTCTGAGCTTTGGGGATGGTGCATCCTGTGGAGGGAGGGAATTGAGTGGACTGAGCAAGCTCCTGGAACTGGGGCTGGAGAGGCAAGGTAAGGAAGGCATGGAGGTGTGGCCTGGCCTAGGATCCTTCCTTCTCCTCCCGGGCCCCCCCTTCCCTTCCTTTCCCCTCTCCGCATAGGAGATCCAGCAGCTGCTTCTGACAGCTTAGGTCTTCTGCCTGCTTTCAGAGTCATTCCAGAAGCTCATTCACTGTTCTTTGCCCTCTTTTTAGTCATTCTTTCAGTGAACCCCTAACGCCTGGTTCCCTTGTCTCTATCACCAGGGGCTCTTTTCCAGATTGGCTAATGGAGTATAGTTTGGGGAAAGTGCCTGGCTGGGTCCCCTACATGTTGAGTTCAATTTCCTCCTTTGGGTGTGTTTCAGCTTCCAAATGGGATCTTTGCCACTACAATTATAACAACCACAATCTGCATGGAGGTTCTTAAAGCTATACAGGCAGACAGAAAACAGAAAGGAATTCTTTTTTTTTTTTTTTAGAGATTTTATTTATTTGAGAGAGAGAGAATGAGAGAGAGAGAGAGAGCATGAGAGGGGGGAGGGCCAGAGGGAGAAGCAGACTCCCCGCCGAGCAGGGACCCCGACGCGGGCGACGCGGGACTCCAGGATAATGACCTGAGCCAAAGGCAGTCAGTCGCCCAACCAACTGAGCCACCCAGGCGCCCAAAACAGAGAGGAATTCTTTTTTTTTTTTTTTTAAGGTTTTATTTATTTATTTGACAGAGAGAGACACACAGAGAGAGGGAACACAAGCAGGAGGAGTGGGAGAGGGAGAAGCAGATCCCCTGCCAGCAGGGAGCCCAATGCAGGACTGGATTCCAGGACCCTGGGGTCATGACCTGAGCCAAAGGCAGACGCTCAACCAACTGAGCCACTCAGGCGTTCTTAAGAAAAGACAAGCGGTTATCAGAATTTCCACTCCCATCAGACCCAGAAGCTCTGTACTCGCCTGCCCATAACTGCTTAGGGAGAAGTATTTAACCAGCTTGCCGCTCTCAATAACCACATTGAAATCAGACATCCTGAGGGAAAGGGAAGTTTCCCCCACCCCTACTTGCTCTTCCTCCAGCCTTCCCCATCCAGCCAGTAACACCGTTATTCACCTGGCTGCTTGAGAGGAAAAGCTAGAAGTTTGCCTTTATTTTCCCCTGTCCCTCACCCCTCACCCTTCCTATCAGCAAGGCCTGTTGCCTCTACAAAATAGGCCCAGAATCTATCTTCTCTCCACCACTTACTGACAATTGTCTTCATCGTGGGCAAGTGCGGTGTCTGTTAACTGGTCTTCCTGCTCACTTTTGTCTTGATACAGACTGCTCTCCTCCCAACAGCCCTAGCCATCTTTCAAGGACGAGCCAAATTCCCTTTCACATCGCCCCAAAAGCTCCCACTGAACCTTTGAACTTTTGATTCATTTCTAAGTTCTTCTTCTTCTTCCTCTTCTTCTTTGAGAGAGAGTGTGTGTGTGCACTGTGCGGGGGGGGGCAAAGTGAGAGTGAAAGAGAATCTCAAGCAGACCCCCCACTATCCCATGACCTTGAGATCATGACCTGAGCCAAAATCAAGAGTCAATTGCTTAACCGACTGCACCACCCAGGCGCCGCTGATTAATTTCTGACTTCTTACCATGGTGCCTGAGACTCTGCACACTGTGGCTCCGTTCCTTTCTCTTCAGTCACACATCTACTGCTCCCTCAGCCACGTGGCCTTGTCTGTTCCTTCAGTGTGCCAAGCTTGGTCCTGTCTCAGCGCTACAGGATTTGTTGTTGGCAATGCTTAAAATGCTCCATGAAGATTTCCTTCTGGCTGGCTCCTTAGTATTCAGGTCTCAGCTCAGTATTGTTGCCCCGTAATGAAACCTTCCAAAACTCAGGGGCTTCAAAATAGCAGTCATTTATTTTGTTTATATATCTGTAATTTGGGCAGGGTTTGATGGGAAAGATGCATTTTTGCTCCATGCAGCTTCAGATGGGGCAAATCACCCAAGAGTGGGGATCTGCTTCTAAGGTGGCTCACTCACATGGCTGGCATGTTGGCGCTGGCAGTGGTCCATGAGCTAAGCCAAGGTGGAAGCATGGGGGCCTTGGTTGTTCGTGTAGCTTGGTTTCAAGGAAAGTATCCCAAGAGACTCAGGCAGAAACTCTATTGTCTTTCCTGACCTCAGAAGTCACATAGCATCACTTCTGTTGTATTTTATTAGTTCAGCAAGTCAAAAGGCCTGTCCAAGATTAAGTGGAAGGAACATGGACTCTACCACTTGAAGAGGGAGTATCAGGGTTCATGCAGAAATGGAAAGATTGCTCTTCTGGATAATTCTGGGTAATGTTATCTACCACAGCTACGTCCTCAGTGTGACTTTTACTGACCACTCTGTATAAATTAGCTCTTCCTCCCCACCCCAAATAGCCATTCTTTATCATTTTAGCCTCTGGTTCCTTCATAGTACCTACCATTATCTTGAATTATATTGAATGGGGCGCTGGGGTGTCTCAGTCGGTTAAGCGTCTGACTCTTGGTTTTGGCTCAAGTCATGATCTCATGGGTCATGGGATGGGGCTCTGCACTCAGCAGAGAGTCTGCTTGAAGATTCTCTCTCTGTCTGTCCCCCCACTCCTTCTCATGTAAGCACGTGCACATGCCCTCTTTCTCTTTCTCTCAAATAAATAAACCATGCAAAAACGATCTTGTCTATTCATTTATTTTCTCACTTTCAGCCTTACACAAGAATGTACATCCTCTGAGAACAAAAGTCTTGCATGAAGGAGGCCAGCTGGGAGGCTGATACCCTGAGCTCTGGCAGTTGCAGTCAGAGGTGATGGTTATCTAGCGATACGTAGGGATGGAGACATTGGTGTTTAGACTGACTGACTATGGGGGATGACGTGAGAAAGGAGGACAGTGGGTTGCTGGTCCATCTCAGATGGAGAAAGGGCACGGGACTGAGGGCATGCATGGCTCAGGATTCCCTGGCAGAGGCCGTGCTGAGACCTGCATCCTGGAGTGGTGGTGTTTGTGTGGGGAGACTGGCTAGATGCACAACAAATCCCTTTCTTTTTCTTTCAAGCTTCCAGCCACATTTCCCAGCCTTTCTGCAGTTAGATGGGGGCCAGGTGAAGCTATGTCAAAAAAATACAAGTGGAAGCAGATGTGGACCACTCTCTGTGGTGGCCTATTGAATGCCACCCTGTAAGATTCTCCAGCCCCCCTTTCCCTTCCCTACAGGAGGCGTGTTAAGGATGGCAGCATCACAGAGGGGGCAGGTCTGGGTTCCCAAAAGACTATGTGGAGTAGAGAACCACTCCCTCACAACCTTTTTTATTTCACGACACCAAATTTTTGAAGAGACAAGGATAGTTGTATAGTATCTCCATATTCAAGATTGATCTCAATGTTTCTTCTTGCTCTTATTTAACTTCTTCCTCTGTTCTTTGTATTTTCTGCCAACTCAGAGTCAGCTCTCTAGCTTGATTAGCATCAGGTTAACTTTTTTGGTGAGAAATATTTTGAAGATGATGTACTTTATGTTGTATTCTATCTGGAGGGACATCAATGTTAGGTTGTCCCACCTCTGGTCCTGTTATGTTTGAAGACTGAGTTTAGATGGTGGTTGTTATGTGTCTCCATTGTAAAGGCCCTTCCCCCTTTTGCAATTAGTGTGTAGACTATGAGGTAACCCTTGGTCACCATTCTGACATCCTGTTCTTAAACAACATTTCATCTAATCTTTTTAGCATCCGTTGTGGTTTCTTCCCTCAATTGTTTACATTTACTATTTTTCTAGCATTTACTTAGCAACTTACTAGTTGCTGAGCACTCTTCTCTGGGTTCTACCTGTATTTTCTTCCTTCCTTTCACTCTTTCTTTCTTTTTCTTTCTTTCTTTCAAGACTTATTTATTTATTTATTTGAGAGACAGAGTGTACACATGTGGGGGTGGGGGGAGGGGCAGTGGGAGAGGGAGAGAGAATCCCAAGCAGACTCCTAGCTGGGTGCAGAGCCTGACTCGGGGCTTGCTTGATCTCACGACCCTGAGATCACAACCTGAGCAGAAACCAAGAGTCAGATTCTTAACCAACTGCACCACCCAGGCACCCTCTTTCTTTCTTTTAAAGTAAGATTTACACCCAACGTGGGGCTTGAACTTACCACACTGAGATCAAGAGCTGTATGCTCTACGGACTGAGCCAACCAGGTGCCCCTATATTTTCTTTTTTAATCATCACAGTAACCTTATGAGATAACTTTATTTTATTACTATTATTTTTAAAGATTTTTTAAAAAAGATTTTATTTATTTATTTGACAAGAGAGAGACAGCGAGAGCAGGAACACAAGCAGGGGGAGTGGGAGAGGGAGAAGCAGACTTCCTGCTGATAAGGGAGCCCGATGCAGGGCTCCATCGACCTGAGCCGAAGGCAGACGCTTAACGACTGAGCCACCCAGGTGCCCTATTATTATTTTTATACTTTTAAAAAGTAAGCCCTACCCTCAAGTGGGGCTCGAACTCACGACCCTGAGATCAAGAGATGCATGCTCTACTGACTGAGCCACAGAGGTGTCTGAGATAACTTTATAAGTGAAGACTGTGAAATAGAGAAGGTGTATTGGTTTTCCACTACTGTTATAATAAAACACCACAAACTCAGTGACTTAAAACAACATAAATTTATGGGGCGCCTGGGTGGCTCAGTTGGTTAAGCGACTGCCTTCGGCTCAGGTCATGATCCTGGAGTCCTGGGATCGAGTCCCATATCGGGCTCCCTGCTCAGCGGGGAGCCTGCTTCTCCCTCTGACCCTCTTCCCTCTCGTGCTCTCTATCTCTCATTCTCTCTCTCTCAAATAAATAAATAAAATCTTAAAAAAAAAAAAACAACATAAATTTATCTTATCTTAGTGTTCTTGAGGCCAGAGGTTTGAAATGGGCCTCACTGGACTGAATTTTTTTAAAGACTTTTATTTATTTATTTGAGAGAGAGAGAGCATGAGCAGGGGAGGGCAGAGGGAGAGAGACAAGCAGACTCCCCACTCAGCAGGGAACCCAAGACAGGGCTGGATCCAGGACCCTGAGATCATGAACTGAGCTGAAGTCCTACCCATGTGCCTAATTTCAGTCTCATTGGACTGAAATTAAGGTGTAGGCAAGGCTGCTTTCCTTCAGGGGGCTTTAGGAAAAAATCTGTTCCTTGCAGGTTTTAGAGGCTACCTGCATCCCTTGGCTCATGGTTCATAGTCCCCTTCTAGCTTCAAAGCCGGCATTGGTGGGCTGAATTCTCATATGTTCTCACCCGGATCTTTTTTTTTTTTTTTAAGATTTTATTTATTTATTTGACACAGAGAGAGAGAGAGCACAAGCAGGGGGATGGGCAGGCAGAAGGAGAGGGAGAAGGAGGCTTCCCGCTGAGCAGGGGAGCTCAGGGAGCCCCGATGCGGGGCTCGATCCCAGGACCATGGGATCACAACCTGAGCTGAAGTAGACGCTTAACCGACTGAGCCACCCAGGCGCCCCTGTCTCTTTTTCTTAAAGATTCATTTATTTATTTTAGAGAGAGAGAGAGCAGGGGGAGGGGCAGATGGAAAGGGAGAGAGAAAATCTCAAGCAGACTCCACACTGAGTTCAGAGCCTGACACGGGGCTAGATCTCATGACCCTGAAATCATGACCTGAGCCAAAACCAAGAGTCGGATGCTTAACTGACTACACGACCCAGCAGCCCCAACTTGATCTCTTTTTGAAGAAAAGTTTTGCTGTTATTAGTTACATTAGTGGTTCTCAACTGACAATGATTTTGCTCCCTAGGTGACATCTGGCAATGCCTGGAGACATTTTTATTGTCACAACTGTGGAAGTGTCACTGGTATCTAGTAGGGAGAGGCTGGTGATGCTGCTGAACATCCTACAGTACATACTAGTGTCTTCCACTGCAAAGAATTATCTGATCCAAAATGTCAGTGGTTCCACATGTGTTCCCCTTTGTCCACTGTGTAAAAGCAGCTCTATCTCCTCCTGCTAATCAGGGTCAATTGCCTTTTCCAGTGTGGTGACTCCTTTTTTCATTGGCAGGATGCTGGTGAGGAACTGCATCTTGTAGTTCAAAGGGAACTTGTCGTGTCCCCCTTGGGGACCAGAACCTCCTACCTTGCAGAGTTCAGACTTGCAGGCACAGGAAGCACAAACTGGGTCATGGGAGAGAGGGCAAGCTTCCATGTTTTGGTTCCCAGACCCAGGAGGATGTTCTGTTCCGCTGCAGCCTACCTTCTCTGGCTTAGCTGACGGATGGTCTCTCGGCTGCCTATACTCCAGTCTCCCTTTGCAGCTCTCCTGCCCTGTCTCCTAACTCTGTCTCCCACTTGGATTAATTTTGTCTCCTCGGATAGCCTTTTGAGCTCCTGCCACCAGGTCCCTGGCTTCCCCCTCTGGGAGGCTTCATGGATTCCTTGGGCGCTCAGGAAGTTCCTACCAGCACCTGTTTAAGACTAGTTCTAGTGCTACCAAAGGGCCCCACAGATCTTTGCCCAGATAAAATGTCCTGAGGCGGTACATTTCCGAAGACTAGGGCAGACTTTTTGAGGAGAACCGCTTACTGCTGAGTTTATCTGTCTACTTCTTGTTATATCAATGCTTTGGTTAGAATGGGGATATACTTTTTTTTAGGATTTTATAGGATATACTGTGAGCCCTGCCAGGGCTGGTTGGTTTTTTTGTGGTCATTGTTGTTTCTTTTGAATGGGTAATGATTCACAGGGTTCAAAGTTCAAAAGGCACAAAACAGTATTCAATGAAACGTTTCCCTCCTACCTCTATTTTCCAGCCCCCCAAGTTCCCCTTTCTAAGCACAACAAATGCTTTCAGTTTTTCCAGATGCCATAACACACACATTTATATTTGTTTAGCCACATGGTAACATACTATACGATTGTTCAGAACCTGGTGTGTATGGTTTTTTGAAAATCTAACAGTGTATCTTATAGCTTATTTCCTCATTCTACTTTTTTTTCTCGGTTCAAGTTTAATAGAAACAAAACACAAAACGTGATGCTCTGCTACTGTACATACAGTTGGCCTGCCCCGTAACAGCTCAGGCCCTTCTCTCCAGAAAAGAAAGGCTGGCCTCCCCAACCCCTGCAGAAAAGGCCTGTCCTGTCCCCATACCACATCTGCACAGTCTAAAGTCTTATGTTCTAAGCATGACAATAATACAAGAGAGATTTTGTTTTCATGGCCACCCACTGCAGCCCAGCCCTAAAACGACCCGGCGCTCACTTCTGGTTAGAGAAATATTCTTTGCTCTTCTGGACATCAGGCTTGATGGTATCACTGCCAGGCTTCCAGCCAGCTGGGCACACTTCCCCATGCTTGTCAGTAAACTGGAAGGCCTGAACCAGTCGCAGAGTCTCATCCACAGAGCGGCCTACAGGAAGGTCATTTACCGTGATCTGCCTAAGGATACCTTTATCGTCAATGATAAAGAGGCCCCTGAAGGAGATGCCTTCATCAGCCTTTAAGACTCCATAGTCCTGAGCAATGGTACGCTTGGGGTCTGATACCAAGGGAATGGTCATGGGTCCCAGTCCTCCTTGGTTCTTGGGTGTGTTGATCCACGCCAGGTGACAGAAGTGAGAATCCACAGAAGCACCAATCACTTGACAGTTGAGTTTCTTAAATTCTTCTGCCCTGTCACTGAAAGCAATGATCTCCGTGGGGCACACAAAGGTGAAGTCAAGAGGGTAAAAGAAGAACACAATGTATTTTCCTTTGTAGTCAGATAGGCTGAGATCTTTGAACTGGCCATCTGGCATAACAGCCGTGGCTATGAAGTTGGGGGCAGGATGCCCAATTTTGGCATTTCCCGAAGACATCTTGCTATCAGCGGCTCTGAGAGCAAAAAGGCCGAAAACAAGGCAGGAAGAAGACACTCCTCATTCTATTTTTATTCATGCTTTGTTGCGTGTGTGTGTGTGGGGGGGTGTGTGTTTGTGAATGTAATAATTTATTTAACTAATCAACTAATTGATGGGCATTCAGTTTTTTTTTCTAATCATCTGAGATTACAAACAATGTTGCATGAATAACTGTGTACATTCTAGGTGTAGAAGTATAGAGGATAATAGCTGGGTCAAAGAGTATTTACATCTGTTGTGTGTTTTTTGTTTTTTTTTACTCTATTGCCTATGCTGTACTTTTCATTGCCATGACTTACTTATTTTATAACTAGAAGTTTCTATCTCTTCATCCCCTTTATCTGTTTCACCCATGCCCCCACGCACCTCCCTTCTGGCAACCACCAATCCGTTCTCTGTATTTAAGAGTCTGTTTTCTGGTTGGTTTGTCTTTTGGGTTCCACATATAAGTGAAATCATGTGGTATTTGTCCTTTTCTGTGTGAATTATTTCACTTAGCACTCTCCTGTCATTTGAGAGACAACTCCCAAATCACCTTCCACAGAGATTGCTCTCAATGTCTGTTTCCCCAGAGTTTTGCCAACACAAGGTATTAGCAAACCTTTTTAATCTTTGTCAATATGAAAGGATAAAAGTAGTATCTCAATATTGTTTTGTATTAATATTAGCCATATGAAATTGCTGGTTTAGGTAAAAATAATTGTTGAATATCAGCAATTTTATGTGGTTTATTTCTTTCACTGTGAGATGGAGAATTTCTTTCGAGAGAGCAAGAGAGCTTGTGCACGTGGGCACACACACACACACACACACACACACACAGGGTGGGAGAGGCAGAGGGAGAAGGAGAAAGATAATCTTTTTTTTTTTTTAAGGTTTTATTTATTTACTTGACAGAGAGATAGAGCTAGAGAGCACAAGCAGAGGGAATGGCAGAGGGAGAGGGAGAAGCAGACTCCCCGCTGAGCAGGGAGCCCGATGTGGGGCTCGATCCCAGGACCCTGGGATCATGACCTGAGCCAAAGGGTGGATGCTTAAATGACTGAACCACCCAGGCACCCCTATCTTATTTTATTTTATTTTTAATTTAATTTTTTTTATTCATGTGACAGAGAGAGAGAGAGATAGAGAGAGAGGGAATATGAGCAGGGGAGAGAGGCAGAGGGAGAGCGAGAAGCAGACTCTTCGCTGAGCCAGGAGCCTGATATGGGGCTCCATCCCAGGACCCTGAGATCACGCTCTGAGCTGAAGGCAGACGCTTAACCATCTGAGCCACCCACGCGCCCCTATTTTTTATTGAAGTATTGAATCTTGTAGATTTTTCCACATTAGCACATACAGATTTGCTTCACTAACTTCAATGGTTACACAGTCTTTCACTGGATAAATGCATCATAATTTATTTAACTATTCCTCTGTTGATGGACATTTAGGTTGTTTCCATCTTTGACAAGACTGCCACATACCTTCTTGTTCATGAGTCTTTGTGCAAATGTGCAAGTATATCTTTAGGATAAGCTCCTAGAAGTAGAATTGCTGGGTCAAAAAATAGGGCATTTTAAGATTTTGATTGATATTGACGGACTATTCAGATAATAGGTTGAATTAGCTCTCCTAACTCAGAGGAACTGAGGCCCCTAGATCCAAGTGCTCCCCAGTCCTGTCATGCCACTCATCCCAGCATTCTGAAGGACTCTCCTCTTTGGGACATTTGGTCTGATGCCAATACGGGTCTCAAATGTCTCTCATTGGCACAATCTTTCTAAAATTACATTTTATTTTGTACAATGGATGCACCACAATCTTCTTAGTCATCTCCCTATTGTTGGATCTTTACTGAGGTTGCTCCAAAACAGAGTTATGTAGATAATCTTGCAAAGAGCCTTTTGGTGAACAGGTCAGCTCATGTTTATGTCAAGTAGTTGCCCAAGCAAATAATAATGGCTAACATTTATTGAGCACTTGCTATGAGCCAGGCCCTGCTCTAAACCCTTTGTGATGTATTTTCTCAAAAATCCTATGAATTGGTTATCATTATTATTAGCTTAATTTTATAGATGTGAAAGCTCAGGCATCCAGGTAAAAAGTATTTCCAGGGCTCTAGACTTGATAAGGGATGGGGCTGGAGTTAAAACCCAGTCAATCTAGGGGCACTTGACTGGCTCAATCGATAGAGCATACTCTTGTTCTTGGGGTTGTGAGTTCAAGTTCCACGTTGGGCATGTAGAGTTTACTTAAAGAAAACCAAACCAAAACAAACCCAGTCACTCTAGCTCCAGTCAGTGGAGCATTTGGCTCAAAGTGTAAGCACATTTAAAAAAGTCAGATGCTGGCACCTGGGTGGCTCAGTTGGTTAAGCGACTGCCTTCGGCTCAGGTCATGATCCTGGAGTCCCGGGATCGAGTCCCACATCGGGCTCCCTGCTCGGCAGGGAGTCTGCTTCTCCCTCTGACCCTCTTCCCTCTCGTGCTCTCTATCTCTCATTCTCTCTCTCTCAAATAAATAAAATTTTTAAAAAAAAAATAAAAAAAAATTAAAGTCAGATGCTGTCAAATTACTCTCCAGGAAGGTTGTGGCATTCTCCGGTCCCACTAGAGGGAAGATAAAGGCCATTTTTCCTCCAAGCGGTGTATCTTTTTCATTCCCATATCTTGGGTGTAGGGGATATGAAAATGAAATACACCCGGCAGAAGCAGGTGGGTGCCCTGGACTGCTGAGCTGAAGGATGGCTGGCTGGCCAGTAGGATGAAGGAAGGGGGCAGACCGGTGTGGAGCGAGGGTGCCTGGGTGCATCAGAGGAACCATGGCCCAGTGCACAGTCCTGCCTTGAAAACGCATTCATTTAACACAGTGTGAAGCGTTTATTTTCCTGCTCTTACCGCACCTAGCTGCTTGGTCGCCCTCGCCCCTTCTTTTAGGTATCTGCTGAAGTGTCTCCCTCTGAGAAGCCTTCCCTGACCACACTGTAGAAAGTGAGAATCCTTACCTCACTCGACAACTCCTTATTCTGCTTTAGTTTTCCCCGTAGCATTTATCCCCTTCTGCCATCTACCTACTGCTTTTTACTATTTCTATCTTGTTTATTGCCTGTCTTCCTGCCTCCCCTCGCTGCCCCCACAACAGAATATAAACCTCACCAGTGTAGTGGTTTTGTCTGTTTTGTTCACTCATTTATCCCCAGTGCCAAGGACATTTCCTGGCATTAGCAGGCGCTCAATCAGAATCTGGTGAATAATCTTCTTATTCACTGTTCCAGGAAGTGAAGGTGCAGCAGCCAGCAAGACAGAGGACCTGCCCTCAGTGCCCGACTTGAGTCCTGCTGGCGGTAGCGGCCGGGAGAGGCTCTCGCCACCCTGTGCTCAAAGTCTCTGGGCTCCGGTCTCAGGAAGGGTGACCGGTAGCGACGCTCCCCGCGTCTGCCGGCCACGCCCCCGGCGGCCAGCCCGCCCCGCAGCGCCCCCTGGCGGGCCCCGTTGGCCCAGCGTCCCTGCGCCGTGAGTGGGCCCCTCGCTCGGCGGCGCGCAGGACCTCCCCCCCCAGGCTGCCGCGCTGGGAACCCCGGGAGCTCCCGGCCCGTTTCCTCCAGACCTTCAGGCAGTTCTGCTTTTGCCCCGAGCGGGAAGAGGAAGGAGGGCAAGGGCTGAGCGCAGGGCGAGGCCGGTGGGGAAGGGGGTGGGAGGTCGGGGTTTTGGCGTCTTCTCCTACCGCGTCATCCGCAAGACGTGTCTTTTCAGGTGCGAGGTCCCCTCAGATTTGGGTGGCGTTGCTTTCCCCGGGCCCTGCCCGGGTCTCACCTTCCGCCCCTTCCCCGCGCGGGAGGCGAGGGGCAGCTAGGTCAGAAGGCTTTTTACTGCTTTTGGCGGCGGCGAGGACCGCGCCAGTGTCCTCGGGACCCGACGTCCCTCGGCCCAGTACTAGGGTTTGGGGGCCAAAGCAGTTGGTGCCTCTGTGTTTGGGGTCGAGCTCCACGGTCTGCGGGCACCAGGCGCGCCCCATCGAGCGCCCAGTGTGTGCACGTCCTGCCCCGCGGCTTTTGGAGAGAGAAGAGCCGGCGGCAGCCGGAGCAGAGGTTAGGGCGCCACCTGGCGGTCGCAGCCAGCGGCCCAGACGTACCTTTGGGGTCACTTGGCCAGAAGATCCTGGTGTTGGGCGTCTCTTTACAGACCGGCCCCTAACACAGGATCGCCGGTCCATTTCACTTAGTGGTTGGGGGCCTGGATCATTGGAAATGTGCACGATGCGGTGGGATCAGGATTTGAAGAGCTGAGGAATGACAAAAACGGGATAGTTCTTGGTGTTGGAACTCAAGTTTTTTTTGCCTTTGTGGATGGTGTAGTGGCCCTCCCTCCTCTGTAGTCTCCCCTGCCACCCCATCTATATTGTTCCTTTTGTTCTGGTCTTGAAAGGGCATGTGTGATTATAAAAAGAACGCATTAAAAACGAAAAAGAGGCGCCTGTGTGGCTCAGTCGGTTAAGTGGCTGCCTTCCCCTCTGGTCATGATCCCAGGTTCCAGGGATCCGTCCCCACCTCGGGTTCCTTGCTCATCTCTGGTCATGATCCCAGGTTCCTAGGATCCATCCCCGCCTCGGGTTCCCTGCTGATCCAGGAGTCTGCTTCTCCCTCTCCCTCTGCCCATCCCCCGGCTTGTGTGCTCTCACTCTCACTCTCTCTACTGTGCTCTCTCTCTCTCAAATAAATAAAATCTTAAAAAAAAAAAAAAAGCATAGTCATTGTAAAAAAAAAAAAAAGGAGAAAATATGGTTTCTACTGAAAGTCCTCCCTTCACTTGAACATAGGCTTGTGCTCCCTGGGAGTACAGGTTTGCTAGTTCTCTTTCCTTGATCCTGGCAGGACTGTTGGTTAAGAGTCAAATCCACACCCTTCCTGATGTTGGCAGGATTGGCCCATCCACCACCAGGGCTGGAACCATGCTGGAGGCAGCACTTGGAGTGCTGGGGTCTGGGGTCAGCCAGAGGGGAGGCCAGGGGCTTCCCCTGCGGTTTCTCAGTTCTCTTTTTGCACAATTTGATTAATTTTTTTGCCCTTTTTGTCCTTATAAGGTTCTTGCCCAGTCAAAGACAATTTTATTTTATGGTAGTAGGTTTACCTTGATACATGAGTAGTCACTCCTACCAAGCGTGAGCCCATTTTCAGTTGATTTATTTACAAAGGGCCACATCAGCGATGGGCCAGTATCCCATGTCTGCAGTGGGAGAGACCGAAGTTTGTGGTCTACTCCCCTGGTTTAGCTAGCGGTGTCCAGTCCAAGAAGTCTGAGTCCTAATAGTAGCAGAGTTATCCTGTTCTCATTTTGTACCTTACATGCTACCTGATTGTAATTGTTTCCTTTTTTTTTTTTAAGATTTTATTTATTTGAGAGAGAGAGAGAGAGAGAGAGAGCGAGCAGGGATAGGGGCAAGGAAGAAGCAGGCTCTCTGCCGAGCAGGGAGCCCGACATGGAACTCGATCCCAGGACCCCGGGATCATGACCCAAGCCGAAGGCAGACACCCAACCGACTGAGCCACCCACACGCCCTGTTTGTTTCCTGATAAACACATGGAAATATCCAGTTCAACAATTCTACCAATATCCTGCTCCAAAACATAGGTATTCTCTTTCAAAGAGCTGACAGCCTGGGTATGTTATATGTAGTTTATTCAGGCAGCCTGTGGGTGGGCAGGGTGGGGACAAGTCTGGGTATAGAAGCTGAGGCTCCCAGAGATTCCTGCTCACATGAGGCCCCAGGTCATTGTCCTGTGTGGTGGTTGCCAGGCTTTTGGAGTTCATGAACCTGGGAAGTATCCCCTATAGTTATTGGGGAAACAGCATAGACTTGTCAATCATTGCTTTAGCCATCAGGACATGAGCAAAAGCCAATTTTATGATCAGATCAGAAAAGAAGGGGGACATTTTAACAGCGAGAATCTCTAGAAGTTTTTCTCATTTCACTAAGGACTGGTGGGACAAGAAAGGGCAGCATGGGTTCTGCTGGGCATCTGGGAGCCCTGGCGGATTCCCTTCACAAGGGGACTGGCTGCCACAGCGCCTTGAGGCCTCGGTGACCAAGGAGGGACATCCATTCAGAGTGTAAGTCTCTGAAAACACAGACTTCACAGTATTGAGCTCAGCGTTTCACCTCTCTGGTCTGTGGCTGGTCACCATCTCTGGACTCTGGGACTTTTGGGACAGGCCTCTGTCATTGCACTTCCTACATTATTCTGTGGTTCCGACTGCCCACCCAATGGCTAGCTGGCTAAAGATGGGAACCTCCATAGATCTGACTGCTTGGCTGCCCAGCACAGTGCTCAATACTCAGCAGGTGCTTACAAAATGCTTATTGCTGGAATGAATTACACTCACTTTCACCCTTTTGTATTTCCAATTAAATAATTAAGGAAGTACTCATTGTAAGCTACTTTAAAATGAGAGGGGAAATGGCTAATTTCATGCTGAGAAAGGAAAAATATTTGCTGAGTTTTCCCACAGGCTACTTTATAGCCACTTGATTTCCTTTAGGTTGTGTGTTTTTTGTTGGGCAATCTACACTCCGCAAAAGAGAGGTCCTGCCTTTCACTTGTCCCACCTTCTAGAATAGGGATTCTCAGCCTCACTGCACGTTAGGAGAGGGAGAGGTTATAATACTGATGCTCAGGGGACCTCTGACCAACAGAATCAGGATCTGGGGGAGATGAGGTCTGAAGATTGGTTTTTTAAATCAGTTTTACCAGTGATCCTAATGTGCATCAGGGACTGAGAACCTGTAGCCTAGAAGCATCTTTTGGTGCTCTAGCAGCTGAGAGAGAGGAAGGGATGAAGTAGGAGGACGCTGTGCACAAGGAAGGGAGACTGGGGTTGCAGGCCTGGTTCCTCCCTTGCTGTGGTTTAAGCCCTTGGTTTTATCTTTTGTAAAGATGATGATGGCTGTCCATAGGATTGTTGTTGGGGTTATCTGAGTGCCTGGCACGGAGTTAGTGCTTGTGATAGTTATTTTATCTATCTATTTATTTATTTATTTAAAATTTTTATTTATTTGACAGAGAGAGAGACAGCGAGAGAGGGAACACAAGCAGGGGGAGGGGCAGAGGGAGAAGCAGGCCTCCCACCAAGCAGGGAGCCTGATGCAGGGCTCAATCCCAGGACCCTGGGATCATGACCTGAACCGAAGGCAGATGCTTAACGACTGAGCCACCCAGGCGCCCCTATTTTATTTATTTATTTAATTTTTTTGAGTAGGCTCCACGTTCAATGTGGGGCTTCAGCTCATGACTCTGAGATCAAGAGTCACATGCTCAGGGTGCCCAGCTGGCTCAGTTGGAAAAGCGTGTGACTCTTTTTTATTTATTTATTTATTTATTTATTTATTTATTTATTTGAGAGAGAGAGAGAATGAGAGAGAGAGCACATGAGAGGGGGAAGGATCAGAGGGAGAAGCAGACTCTCTGCTGAGCAGGGAGCCCGATGCGGGACTCGATCCTGAGACTCCAGGATCATGACCTGAGCCGAAAGCAGTCGCTTAACCAACTGAGCCACCCAGGCGCCCAAAGCGTGTGACTCTTGATCTCAGGGTCATGAGTTCGAGCCCCACATTGGGCATAAAGATTACTTAAAAAAAAACTGAAAAATAGATAAATAAATGAATGAATGAATAAATAAATTTGTTTACAAAAAACAGTCACATGCTCTACCAACTGAGCCAGACAGGTGCTCCTGCGGCTATTTTTATGTGTCACTGGTCTAGGCTATGATACCCTGTTGTTTGGTCAATCACCAATCTAGATGTTGCTCTGTGGTTATTTTTCAGATGTGATTGACATCGAAATCAGTAGACTTGGAGTAAAGCAGATTACCTTCCAATAAGGTGAGAGAACCTTTAAAGAATTGAAGGCCTGGGAGGAAAAGACCGAGGTCCCCTGAAGAGGAAGGAATTCTGCTTCTAGACTGCCTTTGGACTTGAGCCTGGAACACAGACTCCTGCTGCAGTTTCCAGCCTGCTGGCATGCCTTGCAGGATTCAGGATTTCAGACTAGCCAGCCCCCATAACCACATGAGCCAATTCCTTAAAGCCTCTCTCTCTCCTGCGCTGGAGAACTTTGAGCAGTGCTCAATAAATGATGGCCCCTGCTCTTCTCCTCTAACTCGGCAGTGGCTCGAGCTGGTTTGGGTTACTAAGGCTGTGGCTTTATAGGTCAGGGCAACCGGCATTGTTGTAAGGAAGTGATAGCAATGAGCTCCCACTGTAACATTCCAGAGTGAGAAGTCCAGATGCAGCGACAAATGCATGGCACAGAAATCCTTGTCTCTTTCTTCATCTGAAATATGGAGATTTCCCTCAGGAGGGAAGTCCTGTGGCATATGGTACAGAACCCCAGACCCTGGGTCCAGAGGCCTGGCTTTGGCTCCTGGCTGTGTCACCAACTTACTGTGTGACCTTGGGCAAGCACCCTGCCTTCTCCAGTTTTTGGCTTCCTGAGGGACTTGGGCTGGGTGATGTAGGAGGAGCTTTCTGTCTCAGAGCCTGAGTCTAGAGTTTCCTCTGGTGCTTCGACTTGCAAAGCAGATTTCCCGCCAGTTTGTTTACCTACTGGAGTTTGGTTTCTGCTTCCTAAGTGGTTGCAGGTTGGGGCACTTGTATTTACGTTCAGGAGAGAGGCCACAGGGCTGAATCGTGGCTGTCCTATCCTGGCTTTAGAGGATGCCTCAGACCTCACTCCCAGCCGTCCCTGTGCTTCTAGTGGCGAGGAGGCTCCAGGACGTGGAAAAGCCGGGCCCCTACAGGTTTCTGCTGCTGGGATTCCCTTCCACGTCTGCTCAGGCACATCGGACCTTCCCTCCCCTGCCAGCGTGCTCTGGAGAGGTCGGAGACCACACACAGAGGACCTAATGCTGTTCTACAAACACACATGTGAAAGAAATAGCACAGCTGTGGTCCTCTTCAAGTGATCCTGATTCTGACTAATCCCCATCCTGCTTGATGTCAGGGGCCAGACCTGACTGCCAAGTTGTTTGCTGTCCCGGGCTGCATGTCCCCTTGGCCTGGCATCGCTGCTGGTGCTGGTGAAGCTGGGAACCCCGGGGTAGCCTGTGGCCACTCCCTCTGATTATCTGCCTTCTCCCCAGGGCATCCTCGGGAAAACTTACTGACATTTAGGTCACCGAGCCTTTCCTGTCTACGGGTAAGGGCACCCAGCTCTAACCTTGGCTTCAGTCTCCATCTGCAGAATGCAAGACCTCAGCTTGCTGCAAAACTACCCTGTCCCCTTGGGGCTGCCGGACTTGCCGGGGAAGTGTTCGGAGAGCTCCCATTTCTCTCACCTGGGTCTACTCTGGACTGCCCCGCCCCCTTGTGGAATTTTGCTGCCTGTGAAGTCACTGGAGGGTTGCGGCTCTTCATTGTCCTGGCTGTGAGGCTATTCTCCTGTCCAGGGGGCATCTGCCTGGCTGGCAAAGCTGCAATCCTCGAGGATCCAGAGCGACCACACCGTTGTGGTCTCCCTGCCGCCAGGCTGTGACCTCCCTTGCATCAGGGTGGCATCTGGTGACCTGGGCACGGATGTGGCCCTGCTTGTGGCCAGGGGCTCTTAGAACCCTCCTGAGGACTTCTGTCTCAGCCCGTGGCTGCAGAGGACCCCAGCATATATCCCTGATGGACCTAACTCCTCAGTCCCCGCATGTTAGGACACTGCTCTTTGCAGTGATGGAAACTCAACTGAAGCTGCTCATAGGTTTTTTTTGTTATTTTTTTTTTTAAGGAAATTTATTACTTTGTATTGCTGAAAACCCATGGCAAGTCTTCAAGAATGGCTGGAACCAGGACTTCAAACAATGTGGTCAGAACTCAGTCTCTCTCCTGTCCTGTTTTCTTTAGTGTTGGCTTCACTCAGGCTGACTGTTTCCACTTGGCTGACCCCAAAATTCCAGGCTTCTATCTCCCTTATAGCTATCAGTCTTGGTGGAAAAGGATCTTTTCTTTGTCTTTAGTCCCTACAGAATTTCTGAAATTGGGTCTCCCTGGCTTAATTCATTGCCTGCCACTGAAGCAATCCGTGTGGAGGTTGGGGTGAAATAGACCTCCTCTCCCATGAGACTATAGGTGGCCCCCTCTCAGCTACTGGGATAAGAGTGAGGGAAGGTCATTCTCCCAAGAACATCAAGGTTCCCTTAGAAGAAGGAAGGAGATGCAGGTAGAAACAAAGTTTCCGGTGTGTGCCTCTCCAGGGACACCTGTCCCTGCACTGAGAACACTCATTTAGGCTTGAGCTGGGCTCCCAGCTACAGCTAAATGCTAGTACAGGAGAGGTGTGAGGACCTGTCAGGTAAGAGACACAGGTAGCAAAGGCTGTGAGAGTTCAGAGGAGAGGGTGAGTGTTTGGATTGCTGCTGTATCATAGACCAGGGCTTCTCAAATTTTAATATGCATGCAAATCACCTAGGATCTTGTTAAAACGTAGATTCTAATTCAAAGTCTTAGAGCAGTGGTTCTCAAGAAGGGGTGATTTTGTTCCCCAGGAGACACTGGGCAGTGTCTGGAGACATTTTTGGTTGTCGCAACTGAGGAAGGGCGCTACTGGCGTCTAATGGGTAGGGACCACTGTTAAAGAACAAAAATTCAACCGAGTAAGTATGAAGATCTAATTGGCTTTATTAAGTAATTCATGCACTGGGCAGCATTTCATCTAGCAAGTAGAGGGGAGTTCTGGGGGATGTGCAAAATGGAGAGTTTTTATAGGAAGGACGGTGGCATAAGAAATTATCAGCGAATGAAAAGAAAGGATTGTTCACAGCAAAGTTAGCCTCCCTTATGGGGAAAGACAGGGTGTTTTTGTTTGTTTGTTTGTTTTGTTTTTTTAAAAGATTTTATTTTTTTGTCAGAGAGAGCGAAAGCACGAGCAGGGAGAGCTGTAGGCAGAGGGAGAAGCAGGCCCCCCGCCGAGCAGGGACCCCGATGCAGGGCTCGATCCCAGGACCCCGGAATCATGACCTGAGCTGAAGGCAGACGCTTAATGACTGAGCCACCCAGGTGCCCCTGAATTTTTATTTTTATTTTTATTATTTTTTTAAAAAGATTTTATTTATTCATGAGAGACAGACAGAGACAGAGAGAGAGAGAAGCAGAGGGAGAAGCAGGCTCCCAAGGAGCAGGGAGCCCGATGCGGGACTCGATCCCAGGACCCTGGGATCATAACCTGAGCCAAGGGCAGATGCTTAATCAACTGAGCCACCAGGCGTCCCTTAAATTGAATTTTAAATAAAATATTTTAAAAAATCTCCATTTAAAAAAGATCCAGTTGATTTGTATGCACGTTAAATTTGAGTAAAAACTGACCTTAACTCCTTAGGATGAGTTGACCAACCAGCCTTTATTTATTGAGCACCTACTGTGTGCTCAGATTTGAATTAAAGAGTTGACTTACCTGGAGTGCACATTTGGTTATAGAAAAGCAAAATGAATTCCAGATGTCAGGCCTCCTAATGGGAAGTGCCCTGCCGCATCCCCACTGGGACTTCCCAAAGGGGCAGATTTTTTTTTTTTTAAAGATTTTATTTATTTGACAGAGAGAGACACAGCGAGAGAGGGAACACAAGCAGGGGGAGTGGGAGAGGGAGAAGCAGGCTTCCCGCGGAGCAGGGAGCCCAACGCGGGGCTTGATCCCAGGACCCCAGGATCATGACCTGAGCCGAAGGCAGACGCCCAACGACTGAGCCACCCAGGCGCCCCCCAAAGGGGCGGATTTCAGCAGTCAGGTTTCATGACAAGTCACCCTGCTCCCTTCCTTGGTCAGAGCTGATTGGAGCTGGGGTAGCTCATTTCCTCAGGGCAGCCACTCCAGATGCTGGCCAGGCCAGCAAACTGCAACCCCTCAAGGTGTCTTGTCAGGATGAACAGCCCCCAAACGGAGTCACCACTCTTTTTTTTTTTTTAAAGATTTATTTATTTTGAGAGAGTGAGAATGAGAGAGAGAGAGAGAGAGAGTACATGAGAGGGGGGAGGGTTAGAGGGAGAAGCAGTCTCCTTGCTGAGCAGGGAGTCCGATGCAGGACTCGATCCCGGGACTCCAGGATCATGACCTGAGCCGAAGGCAGTCCCTTAACCGACTGAGCCACCCAGGTGCCCATGGAGTCACCACCTTTGACAAATGGAATTAGGAATTTCCAAGAGAGGGATGCCTGGGTGGCTCGGTCGGTTGAGTGTCTGCCTTTGGCTCCGGTCATGATCCCAGGCCCTGGGATCGAGTCAAACATCGGGGTCTCTGCTCTGCAGGGAGCCTGCTTCTCCCTCTGCCTCTGTCTCTCATGTATAAATAAAATCTTAAAAAAAAAAAGGAATTTCCAAGAGAGGTTGTTATTTTGCAGAAGAAGTGGGGGGCTGGAGGGGCCTTGGTGGCCACCAAATCCAGGAGGGACCCAGTGGTTTGAGGGAGCATCTGAGAAAGTAGAGACCAGGGGGACATGTGGGGAAGTAGGTAGACACTGGGTCAGACCAGGCAGTCTAGGAGAGACAAGGCCAGACCACAGAGAAACCTCTGATCTTGATGGCAGTCTGGTCTCAAGGCCATGGACTTGAGTCCCTTTTTCTTTTTTCTTTCTTTCTCTCTTTCTTTTCTTTTTTTTCATTAAGTTCAATTAGCCAACATAAAAACACATCATTAGTTTTTATGTGGTGTTCAGTGATTCATTAGTTGCATATAACACCCAGTGCTCATCAGATCATTTACCCTCCTTAATGCCTGTCACCCAGTTGCCCCATTCCCCCACCCCCCTCCCTTCTGTAACCCTCAATTTGTTTCCCAGAGTCCAGAGTCTCTCATGGTTTGTCTCCCTCTTTGATTTTTTCCCATTCAGTTTTCCCTCCCTTCCCCTATGGTCATCTACACTATTCCTTATATTCCACATATTAGTTAAACCATATGATAGTTGTCTTCCTCTGCTTGACCTATTTCACTCAGCATAATCCCCTCCAGTTCCATCCATGTCCATGCAAATTGTAGGTATTCATCCTTTCTGATGGCTGGATAATATTCCATTGTATATATGAACCACATCTTTTTTTTTTTTTTTAAGATTTTATCCATTTATTTGACAGGGAGAGAGAGAGAGAGAGCGCTCACAAGCTGGGGGAACAGCTAAGGGAGAGGGAGAAGCAAACTCCCTGCCAAGCAGGGAGCCCGACTTGGGGCTTGATCCCAGGACCCCGGGATCATGACCCCACCCGAAGGCAGATGCTTAATCAACTGAGCCCCCCAGGTGCCCCTGAACCACATCTTCTTTATCCATTCATCTGTTGAAGGACATCTGGGCTCCTTCCACAGTTTGGCTATTGTGGACATTGCTGCTATGAACACTGGGGTGCATATGCCCCTTCTTTTCACTACATCTGTTTCTTTGGGGTAAATACCCAGGAGTGCAGTTGCTGGGTCATAGGGTAGCTCTATTTTCAACTTCTTGAGGGACCTCCATAATGTTTTCCAGAGTGGCTGCACCAGCTTGCATCCCCACCAACAGTGTAGGAGGGTTCCTCTTTCTCCATATCCTTGCCAACATTTCTTATTTCCGTCTTGTTAATTTTTGCCATTCTAACTGGTGTGAGGTGGTATCTCGTTGTGGTTTTGATTTGCATTTCCCTAATGGCAAGTGATGTGGAGCATTTTTTCATGTGTCTGTTAGCCATTTGTATGTTTTCTTTGGAGAAGTGTCTGTTCATGTCTTCTGCCCACTTCTTGATTGGATTTTTTGTTTTTTGGGTGTTGAGTTTAAGAAATTCTTTATAGATCTTGGATATCGGCCCTTTTTCTGTTATGTCATTTGCATATATCTTCTCCCATTCCGTAGGTTGCTTTTAGTTTTGTTGATTGTTTCCTTTGCTGTGCAGAAGTTTTTATCTTGATGAAGTCCCAATGGTTCATTTTTGCTTTTGTTTCCCTTGCCTTTAGAGACATGTCTTGAAAGAAGTTGCTGTGGCCAAGGTTGAAGAGGTTACTTCCTGTGTTCTCCTCTAGGATTTTGATGGATTCCTGTCTCACATTTAGGTCTTTCATCCCTTTTGAGTGTATCTTTGTGTGTGGTATAAGGAAATGGTCCAGTTTCATTCTTCTGCATGTGGCTGTCCAGTTTTCCCAGCACCATTTATTGAAGAGACTGTCTTTTTTTCCATTGGATATTCTTTCCTGCTTTGTTGAAGATTAGTTGACCATAGAATTGAGGGTCCATTTCTGGGCTCCCTATTCTGTTCCATTGATCTATGTGTCTGTTTTTGTGCCAGTACCATGCTGTCTCGATGATCACAGCTTTGTAATATAGCTTGAAGTCAGGCATTGTGATGCCCCCAGCTTTGGTTTTCTTTTTCAATATTCCCCTGGCAATTTGGAGTCCTTTCTGGTTCTATACAAATTTTAGGATTATTTGTTCCAGCTCTGTGAAAAATGTCAATGTTATTTTGATAGGGATTGCATTGAATGTGTAGATCGCTCTGGGCAGCATAGACATTTTAACAATGTTTATTCTTCCAATCCATGAGCATGGAATGCTTTTCCATCTCTTTGTGTCTCCCTCAGTTTCTTTCATAAGTGTTTGTAGCTTCTAGAGTACAGATCCTCTACCTCTTTGGTTAGGTTTATTCCTAGATATCTTATGATTTTTGGTGCTATTGTAAGTGGGATCGATTCATTAATTTCTCTTTCTTCAGACACATTGTTAATGTATAGAAATGCAACTGATTTCTGTGCATTGATTTTGTTTCCTGCCACATTGCTGAATTGCTGTATGAGTTCTAGCAATTTTGGGTGGAGTCTTTTGGGTTTTCCACATAAAGTGTCATGTCATCTGCAAAAAGAGAGAGTTTGACTTCTTCTTTGCTGATTTGAATGTCTTTTATTTCTTCTTGTCTGGTTGCTGAGGCTTTGAGTCCCTTTTTCTTTCCTCAAAGAAACTGCAGAGTCTGACTAAGATGGTGTCATTTGACAATTTACACTTTTTTTAAAGATTTTTTATTTATTTTTTTTGAGAGAGAGAGAATGAGAGAGAGAGAGCACATGAGAGGGGGGAGGGTCAGAGGGCGAAGCAGACTCCCTGCTGGGCAGGGAGCCCGATGCGGGACTCGATCCCGGGACTCCAGGATCATGACCTGAGCTGAAGGCTGTTGCTTAACCAACTGAGCCACCCAGGTGCCCGAAATAGGAGCTCTTTAGCTTAGATCTTGTTTAGAAGTTTTTTTTAAAAAGATTTTATTTATTTATTTATTTGAGAGAGAGAGAGAGACTGAGAGATGGAGAGCACGAGAGGGAAGAGGGTCAGAGGGAGAAGCAGACTCCCTGCTGAGCAGGGAGCCCGACGCGGGACTCGATCCCGGGACTCCAGGATCATGACCTGAGCCGAAGGCAGTCGCCCAACCAACTGAGCCACCCAGGCGCCCCTCCCATTGGACATTTTAAAACCTGAATGTGTTGCTGGGACCTGCTATGGTCCACAGTGGTAAAAGCCAACAAGTAGAAGGGCTCATGCTCAAATCTTTGAGTGACTGTATCCATAGCTTAGAGCCACTAATCTCTGTCTTCTCTTTTGTGAGATAATAAAGCCCTCACTGTTTAAATTCAGTTTAAAATAATCCAGAAGTATTGGGATGCCTGGGTGGCTCAGTGGGTTAAGCCTCTGCCTTCGGCTCAGGTCATGATTCTGGGGTCCTGGGATCGAGCCCTGCATCAGGCTCCCTGCTCAGCGGGGAGCCTCCTTTTCCCTCTGCCTGCCATACCCCCTGTTTGTGCTCTCTCTCTCTGACAAATAAATAAATCTTTATTTTTATTTATTTATTTATTTTTAAAGATTTTATTTATTTATTTGACAGGGAGAGTATCAGCGAGAGAGGGAACACAGGCAGGGGGCCTGAGCCGAAGGCAGACGCTTAACGACTGAGCCACCCAGCCGCCCCAAATAAATATATCTTAAAAAAAAAAGAATTCTTAAAAAAAAACCCCAGAAGTATTATAATTGATGCAGAGATATAGCAGTTTATTCATCACAACTAGATTAATATAATCCTGAATCAGAAGAGATTTTATTTATTTATTTAAAGATTTTATTTATTTGACAGAGAGAGTCACTGAGAGAGGGAACACAGGCAGGGGGAGTGAGAGAGGGAGAAGCAGGCTTCCCACTGAGCAAGGAGCCCAACACGGGCCTCAATCCCAGGACCCTGGGATCATGACCTCAGCCGAAGGCAGATGCTTAACAACTGAGCCACTCAGGCGCCCCTCAGAAGAGATTTTAGAGGTCATCTATCGATGCAATTCTAGTCTAAGTTCCTACAGGGAAAGGGCATGAATGTGAAGTCACTTCTGCTCCAAGGCTGCTGTTTACAAGATGGGTGGCCCTGCACAAGTTATTTAATCTTGCTCAGTCTCACTTTCCTCATATAATAACAGGAAATATAATGTAGTCCATGGGAATTCAGTGAGATAATGTTAGTCCATCACAGACTAGCTACCCAATAAAAAGTAGCTGTTATGGTTATTATCCAGATGAAAAAGGTATGGTCTTTGTTTCAATAATATCATAATAAAGGCGTATGGAAAAGACAAACAGCTACTAAATACAAAGCAAGATGAACTTGAGCGAAGTCGTAGGAATCTAGGGATGTGACATTAAGAGTTCAGAGGCAAGGAAAGCTTGATGAGCAGAAGGGGAGTTGGGATGATAGTTGATTTTTATTTATTTTTATTAATGTCCTGAATCTTTCAGATTACCTGCAAAAAATATCTATTTCCTATATAATCACATAAAATTATTAAAATATAATATACACTCCTCAACAATTTATTTATATTTATTTTACCTCAAAAAACAATTTAAAGGAAAGAAACAGTCAAATATCAAAGATCCCCACTTCAATGTGTTCTTTTTTAAAAGTGAAAAACTTGGGAACATTCTAAATCGAATTAAATAAATTAGGCCACATCCACATGGCTGGATATGATGCAGTTGTTAAATAGTTGTAAACTGTGTAGCAATGTGGACGAACGAAAATACTTGCTTTGTCAGTAGTCAGACTTTGAATGATTCTTGGCTTTCCATTGTAAATTTTTTTTTTGAGAGAGAGAGAGGGAGAAAGAAAGTGAGAGAGAGTGGGGGAGGGGAGTAGGAGCAGAGAGAGAGAGAGAATCTTAAGCAGGCTTCATGCCCAGTCTGGAGCCCGGTGTGTGGCTCGATCCCAGGTCCCTGAGATCATGACCTGAGCTGAAGTCAAGAGTCTGATGCTCAATGGACTGAGCCATCCAGGCGCCCCTTTCCATTGTATTTTTAAGTTGCCGTAATTATTAGAATATTGTTTGTGCAATAAGAAAAAATGAATGAAGTCAAAGAAAGTGAGTGTGAAGTTTCATAGGAACATTAGGGCCTATTGTGTTACATTCTTTGCTCTGGTGGTTGTAGGGATGTCTGCTGGTTCTCCAAGCCCTGGCAGGTCGTGTCCATCCCCCCTCCCCCGCCGCCCCCACCCAGAACTTTTACCACTCCAGGGAAGCCAGGATGTGGAAGGCACAGCTCCTTGATTTGGCCAGGGCATGGAGACCACCCTCTTCTTCAGTGGCTGGTGGTCTGCTTTCAGCATCCGCCTTGTCTCCGGGGGATAGTAAGGCAGGGAGACTGGGTGTGACTCTTCTTCTTCTTCTAATATTTTATTTATTTGAGAGAGAGAATGAGCAGGGAGAGCACCAGAGGGAGAGGGAGAAGCAGGCTCCTCGCTGAGCAGAGAGCCCGACATGGGCCTGGATCCCAGGACACTGGGATCATGACCTGAGCTGAAGGCAGATGCTTAACCAGCTGAGCCACCCAGGAACCCCTGTTCTTTTTTTAGTATTCTTTTCCTTGATGTTTGGTACTATTCGTGAAATGGATAACAAATTAGGAGGAAGACAGGTGTAGCATGTTCCCCTGAGCACCTGTGGGCTCAGGTAAACAGGTAAAACAGAAACAGTATCTGGGGTTCTGGGGTATTCCTATGATGCTTTCCTCCTTAGGTGCTGCATTTGCTAGGCCCGGGTCCTACAGCCGAGAGCCCCCTGAACTAACTTCCACTGAAGTGATGGGGTCTGGAAGTGCCCTTTGAAGAAGGGCAGTGCCTGACCCCAAGGAGCACCACCACCGGTCTAATGGCAGGTACCGTGCCTGCCAAGCAGCGGACGTGAGCTCTTTGGACCGCCTGGGCGGGCTCTGGGCACCGAGTTCTGCTTTTCTTTGGGGCCATTTGTAACCAGGGCGGGGAGGGAGGGTCTCTGGGTGTCGCGGCGCAGGGGCGGGTCAGCTGCGTCCCGTTAGCGGGGACAGGCTCCGCCGCGTAATGGGGACCATACCCGCGCTAATGGGAAGCAGCCGCTGCGCCCGGCCGAGCCTCTTCCTCCCACCCGGCCCCAGAGAGGCCGAGACAAAACGGAAGCGCCGCGAGAGGCGCTTTGATTCCAATACGAAACAAATTATTCCTCCCGGAATGGAACAAAATAAGTCAGAGTGGAGTCTCATGGCCGTCATTCCTCCCCGCCAGGCCGCTGCCGGCGGCCCCAGGCCTGCAGACCCCTCGACAGTTGGCGGGGACGGTACACGGGGCGGGGGCGGGGGCGGGGACGGGGGAGGGGGGCTCCTCGGCTACGCGGGCGGGGGAGGTTGGAGCCCCCGGTGACTGGGCCAATGGCGCGCGCGCGGGGGTCCTAATCCTATAAGTCAGTTAGGCACCCAGCTGCCGGGGCTGGCTCCTGGTTGAGCCGAAATCACCTCCCTGCCTGTGGTCCTCAAACTTGGGTGAGGGAGCCTCAGAATCTCCTGGAGGACTTGTTAAAGCACTAATTGCTGAGCCCCGCCCCCAGAATGTCTGATTCTGTAGGTGGGGTAGGGTCTCATAATTTCCATTTCCAGGTAATGCTGGTGCTGCTCGTCCAGGGACACTACTCTGAGAATCTCTTGACAAATATGTAGGCAGGAGCAAGCCTGGCTGCACTGCCCAGACATTCTGGCTGAGTCCCAGAGAGGTCGGCAGGGGGTAAACTAGCCAGTAACTGCTCCCAGGACCCACCGACTGATGAATATGCCTCCCTTCACTTTCCTTTGGAGCCTGTTTTTGATTGACCACCATTGTCCAACAGTGAACCAAGCAAGTCCCACTCCAGAGCTCAGGGACTGGAATTTCCCAGCAGCCTGAGTAGGTAAGGGGGCAAGAGCCAAAGGCCTTTGAAGAACACTTGTAACTGCCCTAACACTCCAGGCAGTGTGAAGCTTCTGTTCAGATCCCTGGCCTTTAGAGAGGCCCCTGACTCTGTGTCACCATGCCTGGGCCAGAAGTCATCTCTGGCAGGGAGAGTCTCTGTGTGTTGAGGCTGGGGGTGGGGGTGGGGGGGTGAGGGGAGGTGGGGGGGTGGGGAAGGGTTGTTGTGTTATAGGGTGTCGGTGTGGGGAGGACAGGGTCAGTAATTCTTGCTGGGGTGACATCTGAGGTCATGGAAACTGCTTAGAGATCTAAGAACCTGAAAGAGATTAGACTTACTGTGTGTTTCAGGAGGGGGCTATCTGGGATAAGCAAGTGCCTTCCCTCCCTGCATGCCCTGGAGAAGACCAGTGGTTCTCAAACTTAAGTGTGCATCAGAATCACCTGGAAGTCTTGGATTGTTGTCCCCACCCCCAGAGTTGCTGATTCAGTGTGTCTGAGGTGGGGCTGAGAGTTTGCATTTCCAACAAGACCCCAGGTAATACTGATGGTCTGGGTTCCACACTTTGAAAACTGCAAACTTAGGCTGTATTTGGCATCTCCAAGCCCTTTCTGTAGCCTCAGAGTGGTCATGGTATGTGTGCCCAGCCTGTATGTCCTGCATCAGCCCCTGGCCTTTGTGTGACTGCCTTTCCCAGTTTTCTGGAGGTGATTTGGTCTTGCTGTCTGTCCACCTGGCACTGGGGCCAGGGAACAGCTCTCAGGGTCGTTCAAACTTGGTCGTTCAGCATCCCCAAACTCCCATCCCCATTCCTGCACTCAGCCAGGCATGAGAGTTCCCTTCTTCTTGTCATCCCTTATCCTCTCCCATTTGCTTGAGTTGCAGCCCCAAGGCCAGGCTGGAAAGAACGGGAAGTTGAGAAAGCAATCAATCCCTTTCATACGCTCTTAGGATCCATGCAAGGCCAGGCCTAGAGGGGTCGCTGCTGCACTTCTGCCAGTAACAGGATCTCTCTGGGATGATACTCCTTTTTACTCTCTATCTTGCACATCATAGCTATTTGGGAAATACTTGCTGTTTGGCTGATAAATTGTTTGGGAATTTACTAAGGAGGGGAAATAAAGCAAAACAAAATGAAGACACTCCTCAAGACTGCCACAGACTAGGACAGGTTTTGATCATTGTTAGCCAGCTTGGCGAAGGAGGCACAGTTTTTCGTCTCCTGTGTCAGAAGCTCCTAGGTGGGAACCCTGAAGCACAGGCCTGTGGGCATGAGCAAACAAGGTCAGTGGGATTCAGGGTTGGGAGCTTTGAGACTGCCGCAGCAAGCTGGAGACCTTGGAAAAGAAGGGGCAGATGGTCTGGGGGGGGCTGGGGCCAATCAAGGCCATGGGGAGGCATCTGTTCTAGTGGCTCAGGATCTTGAGAAAAGGCAAGTTTCGGGGCGCGTGGGTGGCTCAGTTATTAAGCGTCTGCCTTCGGCTCAGGTCATGATCCCAGGGTCCTGGGATCGAGCCCCACATCGGGCTCCCTGCTCCGCGGGAAGCCTGCTTCTCCCTCTCCCACTCCCCCTGCTTGTGTTCCTGCTCTTGCTATCTCTCTGTCATATAAAAAAAGAAAGAAAGAAAGAAAAAGCAAATTTCTTTAGGAATGTAACTGAACATTTATACCAAGAGGTTTAGAAAATGTTAAATGTGAGGGGCACCTGGGCTCCCTGCTCAGTGGGGAGTCTGCTTCTCCCTCTCCTCCTGCCTCTCCCCTGCTTGTTCTCTGTCTCTTAAATAAATAAAATCTTAAAAAAAAGAAAATGTTAAATGTGAATAATCATGGCATTTGAAATTTGGATTAGGATGTCAATCTCCAATTTAGATGAAAACCAGCCATACACAGCCCATTAGGTTTTAATAATTTTCCTCTTAATTACTTGTACTTTGAGGCTGTTTATTTAGGAAATGGCTAAATTGGCTGTAGGTTTCTTATTTGGTTATTGCTGTGATTCTCAACCCTAGCTGTATATTGGATTCACCTGGGTTGATTTGAACATTCCTGATTCCCTGGCTACATCCCAGATGTAGAGCCTAGGTGCAATATTTTTTTGACTCCCCAGGTGATTTTTGGAGAGCAGCTAGCTACTTATTGGAGGGGCCAAACTGAGGCAAATCGGAGTTTGGGGGTGTGTGCGCTTAGCTGCCAATGAGTGCTGTGACTGCTTTCTCCCTGCAGGAAGAGACCATCAGAAATAATTACAGGACTCTCCACCTTGACAATAGCTTCATTCGCCAAGACCAGAGGTGGACCTCCAGGACAAGATCTGACCCAAGTGAACCAGTTTCTCTCTCACAGGAAAATGGACTGCAGTCCTCCCTGAACAGAGCAGAGGGGAGGCTGGTCAGGGCCGCAGGAAAAGTTGGTCTGCAGACGGAAGCTACCTGGGTTCCTGTCATCACCTCAGCCCCTGTTCTAGCCCTTCAGGAAGTCTGGCTGCCACCCCGCCCAGGGCTCCAGGGCTCCTCACCTACAAGTCCTTATAACAACTCTACACTCCCACTGTTTGGTTTAAGCCAGCTCTAGTGGATTTATGTTACCTGTGACTAAAGAGGCCTGACATGTATACAGACAACAGTGCAACAAAAGCACACAAAAACAAACATGTATTCCCTCCCTCCCCCATACACACACACAGACACACACATACACACGCACTCACATCCAGTGTTTGAACAGGCTTTTTGTAACTCCATGTGGTCCCAATGGAAGATTCTTTGGAATCTATATTTTCTGGAGTCCACTTGGAGAAACCTCAGCTTTTAATTCAATTGGGAACAGCAGTGGTTCCCTACTGTGGTTCCTTAGGCTTCATCAGAATCACCTGGAGGAACTGACCTACAGATACACACATACATAGCTTGCCAGGCACTAGCCCCAGAAAGGCAGACACTGGCCAATTTGAATAGGATCCTGAAATCCATACCTTAAAGTCTTTCTCCATGAGATTTTTTTAAAAGATTTTATTTATTTATTTGACAGAGAAAGACAGCCTGAGAGGGAACACAAGCAGGGAGAGTGGGAGAGGGAGAAGCAGGCTTCCTGCTGAGCACAGAGCCTGACTCAGGGCTCCATCCCAGGACCCTGGGATCATGACCTGAGCCGAAGGCAGACACTTAATGACTGAGCCACCCAGGCGCCCCTCTCCATGAGATTTTGATAGGCCATTGAGTCTACTGGGATCAGATAGCTAAATTAATGTAATCTATGAAATTCCTCTTTAGCCTCATTTCTAGATGGAGCTGGTGTCCCTATCAAGTTTGGGAGATGGCATTTTGTTTGGGAGATGGATAAAAGCCTAGTCTGAGGCCATGCAAAATAGGACCCAGTGATGTTCAGGCTTGTTGGAGCCCATATACACAAGCAATCAGGCCAAAGGGACCCTTCCAGATTGACTGCTTGAGCTGGTCAAATGAGCCAGCTCATTTGCTTTGCCCTCTTAGCTTTGTAGACACAACCCCCCCAAAAAAGTATGTGTGCGTGTGTGTGTGTGTGTGTGTAAAGCAACAAATGTACCTTTTATTTTAGAAACAAAAATATCATTTCTGACCCAACAATAGCCGGATCCCTGTGAATGAAGGGTTTGCATATTTTCCTGTTTTAACGGTTCTAGTATAAACAGTCCAAGCCCAGGCCTGATTGTCAGAAAGTCCTGAGCAGCCCAACCAGAGTGCTGGAAATGACTTCTTCAGCCCTGAGAACCTGGGCCCGGCTTGGTGCCAGGATTCAGGTTTGTGTTTAACAGTAGCAATGGGGTCAGGAGTTGAGGGAGAGGGCAATTGCAGTGATCCCCAAGACCAAAGCTAATGCCAGAAGCAACAGCAGAAGCGGTAGGAGCAGTAACTACCATGTATTGAGGATTTCTTTGTACAGGCACCAGGCTAAGTGATGTAATTATTTGAATACTTTAAAAGTTCAATGTGGTAGCGTTATTTTTCCAATTTTAAGAATGAGATTCAGAGGGGTGCCTGGGTGGCTCAGTCGGTTAAGCAGCTGCCTTCGGCTCAGGTCATGATCCCAGGGTCCTGGGATCGAGCCCTGCATCGTGGCTCCCTGCTCCACGGGAAGCCTGCTTCTCCCTCTCCCACTCCCCCTGCTTGTGTTCCCTCTCTCGCTGTGTCTCTCTCTGTCAGATAAATAAATGAAATCTTAAAAAAGAAAATGAGATTCAGAGAGGCTGAGAAGCTTTTCTGAGGTCACACAGCCCTAAGGGGGCAAGATTCAGGATACAAATGAAGGCACATTTGTCTCCTATTACAAGATACCACACACAGGGGCACCTGGGTGGCTCTGTTGGTCAGCATCTGACTTCAGCTCGGTTGTGATCTCAGGGTCCTGGGATGGAGCCCTGAGTCAAGCTCTGTGCTCAGCCGGGAGTCTGCTTCTCCCTCTCCCTCTTCCCCTTCCCCTGCTCATGTTCTCTCTCTCTCTCAAATAAAATCTTTAAAAACAAACAAACAAACAAGCCCAAGATACTGCACACAGAAGCCCAGGTCACAGACACCATCTTGTGTGCCAGCTGTGGGTATAGGGCTTTGGTCCTAGAAGCAGTCCAGGGCAGCTCTTCAGATAGATTGCTGGTCCCTGATTTCTTTCTTTTGTTTTTACAGACATTTCTCCAAGCACTCTAGCTCCACTGGTCTCTGGCAAAGGGAGGTAACAGTCAGCAGGGACTGGAAGGCTCTTTCCCAGCTCCAGGCAATCCCAAGTTTTTGGGTGGATCCTTTGTGCCCTGCGGGTGGGATGACTCTTCTTTTTGGGCTAACAAAGGACTCAAGATTTATTGATCAATGACTGATTATTTAGTGACCCAGGGAGGGAGACTAAGGAGACTTTCCTGGACCTGAAACAAAGAGATTTGTGCTGTTATATAAAAAATTATGGTTCATCCATATGATGTATTATTAAGCATTTATTGAAAATCATGTTTCAGGGGCGCCTGGGTGGCTCAGTCGTTAAGCATCTGCTTTCGGCTCAGGTCATGATCCCAGGGTCCTGGGATCGAGCCCCACATCGGGCTCCCTGCTCCGTGGGGAGCCTGCTTCTTCCTCTCCCACTCCCCCTGCTGGTGTTCCCTCTCTCCCTCTCTCTCTCAGATAAATAAAATCTTAAAAAAAGAAAAGAAAAGAAAAGAAAATCATGTCTCAGGGGCACCTGGCTGGCTCAGTTGGAAAAGCATGAGACTCTTGATCTCGGGATTGTAAGTTTGAGCTCCACGTTGGGTGTAGAGATTATTTAAATAAATAAGCTCTTAAAAAAGAAAATCATATTTCAAAGAATAAGATATGGAGAACCCTCATGGTGAAAGCTAAAAGGTAAAACATAGGATACAAAGTTGCAAATTCTGTATAAAATATGTCTTTAATCATGTAAAATTATGTAAAATATATAAATAAAAGAACAAAGTCACCAAAATGTTAGCTGTGGTAACCTCATGGGGGAGGGATGGGATTTCCTATAAGTTTTGTTTTCTTTATGAATTTTAATGTTTTATTTCCCCAATTTTCTTCAATCCGAATTATCTTTGTAAAGGAGGAAAAATGTGAAAACGTGAAAAGTCCTAATATATAGCAATGGAAGTACACAGGTATGATTATTGATTGATTTGGCTCTCAGCTTGGATTTCAGCCTACAGAAGTGTCTTCTCGACTCGCTGCTTAGGGCTCATTTCAAGAGCGAGGATGGAGGCATTTTGAACCAGTTCGTTACCACTAGCAGAACCTGAGAGAGGCTCTGTGTGGGGCAGGTCAGAAACTGGCCCCTGCCTGTCCTTGAACGCTCTTACTTTGGTGGGCGAGACAAGTGCACTGCAACAGAGGCATCCAAGCGCCGAGGCTACTACTGTTAAACGGGGTTGGAAGTTAATCGAAGCGGGAGGGCAGGGTTTTCTTGGCGTAGGCGGTAACCCTCGGGATACCAATCTATGCATGGTGCTGGAGTAAAGGGGCTTGAACACAGCTCGGGGCTTTCCCTGGGGTCCCCCGAGTGGGCCATTGGCCTGCAGGGAAAGGCCTGACGGACGCCTGTGGGTTGCGGCTTCCCACGCCCCCGTCCCGTTCCTCCCCGAGGGCCAGTCGGCTGGGGATCCCGGCGGAAGCCGCCGAGCGGCTGGATTGCCGGCGTAGAGCTTTGGCTCTCCAAGCAGGCCACTAGTCCCAGCACTCAGTCTTTGGTGTCGGCGCGGGCAGGGGCCAGAGATTGAAAAATACCGGAGGATTTCGACAGTGGTTGAAAGTGGGACGGCCACTCCCAGGATCCAGCGAGAACGGATCGCCTTGCCCCGCGCGAATCCCTCGTGGGCTCAGATTCTGAGCCTCTGAGGGAGGTGGCGATGATGTCGCTTGGTGCCAGCAGAGGGCAACCTCGAGGCTATGCGGCTGACTGGGGACCTCGCCAAGCAGCGGACTCCCTTCCAGCGCCCAGGCTTTGCTGGGTGAGGGCGGCCTTGGAGCCCGGAGACCAGCGACCTCAGTCTTCAGGAGTCGGGCGCCAAGGCCCAAGGGCACCTGGCAAGTTGTGGTCAATTACACCCCTCCGGCAATCTCAGTTTAGGAGACTGAGGGCTTGGGGCCGGTGGTAACCAAATGTGCCAGAAACAGCAAGAAGCAAAACCTACACACAGAGGGAATACATACATACATACATACATACACAGAACAGATTCCAAGGGTGTAGGAACCTTTTAAATGATGCTAGTGAGAACTAGGATATTCACGTCCTTGGGGAGTGAAGTCAGAGGCTAGGAGCTGGGTGGTTCCCAGAGGCACGCAGGAGACATGGCTCAAGCAGGGACCTGGAGATCCGTGCTGGGGACAGAGGAACTGTGGTCTAGGGATCCTGACAGAGGTAACTGGGGATTCCAACCCCGACTATACCCTTCTGTAAAATGGTGGGCTCTGGGTCTTTTAGGGTCTTGAGAGATTCGAGACAGCAGAAACTCAATGAATTCAAGTTTCATCCCTGCCCCAGCTCTGGCACAACACAGGGCTCCTGGGTTGGCTGTTCCGGTGAAAAGATCCTGTCACCGCGTCGTTTGCCCGACGTGGTTGTATTGGAGACGCAGGCCCCCCAGGCTTTGGGACCAAGCTGCTCATGGCGGGCCTGGAATCTTGGGTGCTCTGTCTCTGCGCTCCAGGGAGCCCTGAATTCTCCTGTCTTCGGCATTGGAGTCACTGAGCTCCTGCAGAGCTCAATTATCCGCCAACGAAATGAAGCCCAGGACCCCCGCGTTGAGTCTCTCGGCAAGCCTGGCGAAGGGCCAAAGCCCGTTGGGCCTGGGGTTGCTTGGCACTAACCAGGCCAATCTCGGAGCACACTGGGCAAACACATTTACGCTCCACAGCGGGCAGTCTTTGGCTGGCCTTGATCTCTTACAGACAGTGTGCTCACGGGCATCGATTAAGTTCTCTTGGTTTGTTTCTCCGTCTAAAGTTTGAAAGGAGAGCATTTCCCCAGGTAGTTATGAAAATCGTGATTGAAAACTGGATAGGCCTGTGTAAAGGTGAGGAGTAATTACCACTCAAGAGCAGCCAACTTCATCAGTGCTTGCACAGCGTGTGAACAGGACACATGCAAGAACAGTATCCAAACGTGTGCACATGCACATCATTCGTGTGAAAATGTGTATGCCTGTCTCCCTAGGTGCACGGCAAATGCACACATGTGTGCATCTACGGTACGTGCACACATGTGGGACACCCTCGTGCAGACGTGTGCATGCGCATTCCTCATGCGAACACTGCTGTTTCTGCCTAAAGTCAGAGTGTGCGCGCTGCTCAGCTGACCCGTTTCTCTCGAACTGGGTCACTGCCATCGGGGGTAACGTGCCGCTCCAGGGTGCGGGAAAGCCCGGATCCGGTCAGCGACTCGGCGCCGCCAGGCTCCTTTATCTCTCATCTGCCGGCGGGTGGGCAGCTCCAGTTTCAGTAGGGACCAAGATCCCCGAACCGGCTGGTGGGGGAAAGGGGCAAGAAAAGGAAGAGGTGGAGGGCGCTCCAAACACGCGAGGCTGCAGGGCCTCACTCCTCAGGTCTGTCGCTTTTTCTTTACCTCCCTAGGTCGCGTCCCCAAGGTAGACAAAAAGAGGTACCCCGATCCTCCATTCAGCTCAGGAGAGACGGCCTGGGCCCCCTACCCTCACAAGCCATTAAAGAGAGAGGCGAACCGAGGGTTCGCCCTCGGTTTTGGAAGATAAGCCGCGGCAGCGCGGACCTGGGCCCCAGGGTCTGCAAGTGGTGTGCGTGGGAGGCGCGCAGCGTGGCGGCGGGAGGTCGCTCCACCTCCTCACCAGCAGGTCGCCGGGCTCGTCTTCCCTCGCTTTTGTAGGATTCTAAGCCGCGCAACCCTCGCGTCGCCTGGGTGTGTCTGCGGAGAAAAGGAGACACGCGTACTCTGGGAAAGCAAGGCCGCCGTCAGGCCGAGGCTTGAGTGCCGCGGCGACCGGTGTTTCTAAATCGCAGAAAGCGATAGGATAGGGTCACAAACGCTCTCCCGTCGTCTCCGCAGACCTTTCCGGCGACCAGGACAGCATCACGCAGAAAAGTTGAGGCCAAACGCTGGAGGGGTCTCCGGGGCCGCGAGAAGGCACAGAGGCGCAGCGGCGACAGACACCGCACGGGTTCGGATCCTGCGGGCCAACCGAGCCCAGCCGCCGCGAACGCGAGTCTCCGAAAAGTGGCGCACGGTTCCACTTCTGAGGACCGCGTCAGGCGAGGTCGGGCGGGGAACCACGGCCGCTCACCCTCGGAGAGCCTTGAAGTAGGGGAACGTACTGCTGGTGGGAACTTAGTGGCAGAAGGAGTTTAGTGGCGGAAGGCTTTCGGGGAAAGTCGGGCAACGCGGCTCGGGGTCGGGGCCGGGGCCGGGGCCGGGCCTGGGGTTGGGGGAGCAGCCCCTGGCCGGGTAGCCCGGGTTCCGGCAAGGTCGGCCTGTTGGAAGCGGCCAGTGGGACGGCCCCGCGGCCCCCTCCCTCGGGATTCCACAGGGCTCTGACCCGGCCTTTATCTCGGCGCGGTCAGCTGTCGTGGGGGCTTCAGGAAAGAAGACAAAGGCCCGGTGTCACTGCAGGCGGGGGCTCGGTTTCCTGACTCTCTGCTCACACTCACAGCCTTTAGCGTTGGCTGGGGGGAGATTTTTTTAAAAAAAATATGTGCCCAATTTCCTTCCCCCCCTCCCTGAAACAAAGAAAAAGCAAAAAGCATATTCGCCTTGCCTCCTCGTCCATAGAGATGAAAGTTTCCTGGGATCCTGCCCTTTCCTTTTCTTTGCCTGCCTAGAGAAGTAATTTTCCTTTGGACATAGAGGAAAATCCCGGGAAAGGTTTTGTTTGATTCGGCTTGTTAGTATTATTACCAACAGAGTCAGGCTGAGCTCCCAATTCGGAGACCCGGAGTTGGCCTCCCGGAGTGGCGGGAGCTCGGGTGGCCTCTGCCCTCTGCGCTCGGCATCGCCGGGGACGTTCAGGGTCTCCTGCGCTTCCTCTGCCCGCCCCGCCGGCGGGAGCACCCGGTGCTCACACGGGCCCAGTCATTTCCCCCCGAATTTTGTTTAGAGCTGCCGGGGAGCGACCGCTCCTCTCCCGCAGCTCTGCGCTTGCAGCGCCGCCCCCAGGCCGGCAAACGGGAGGCCCTGGCGGCGCAGGCCCGGGTCGGCCGAGCCACTGGCCCCACAAGGCCCCCGCTCCCCACCCGCTCGCGGCGCCTGTGCTCGCCGCAGCTCGGCCCAACCCGCTTCCTGCGTTTGCCCCTCAGGTTTCCCGTTTCTGCACAAAGACCGAGGGGGGGGGGTCTCTCCCACTAGCTGACCTCCGCCACCTCCCGCCCGGTCGCTACCTACTACTTTTCTGACAAAAAGGGGGGGAAAATCCTCAAACAGCTCCGCGTTCCAGAGGGAGGCGCCCCAACGCGGGAGGCGCCGGGCCGGGAGCCTGAGAGTGGCGGTTGCGCCTGGACTCAAGCGCCAGGCTGGGTGTCACTCCGCAGGTCAGCTGGGTCTTTGTCAGAGGAGACCTCGACTATCCGGGAGGATCGCCTTAGGAGAAGAGAGAGGGCTGCCGGAGGAGCCCTGGGCTAGGCCCACAGTCTGTGTCCCCAGGGCTCAGGTATTCACCGCCACGACAAACACGATGCGCCTCTTGCTAAGAGTCAGGGGCCTGGGGCAGGGTAGACGCAATCGCCGGCGCTCTGATTGGAAAAGTGCTCCATGGTCTGGGCTCTTGGGGGCTCAGGGGTGGCTGTGGCCCCTGAGCTAGAATGTCAGACCCTTTGGGATTACAACCCAAGGCCTGCCCTTCCTTCCTTCTTTCTTTCCTTCTTTCCTTCCTCCCTCCCCTACTCCCTCCCTCCCTCTCCTACCCTCCTTCTCTTCTTTCCTCCTTCTTTCAATATGGGACAGAAAACCGTATGACCATCTACTACAAAATGGGCATTTTGTCGTTAGAACATTTAATTACTTTAAAACCCTGCAAGATAGATATAATTATTTCTATTTTATAGATGAAAAAACTGAAATTCAGAATGTGTGTTTTGCTCAAGGTCACACAGTTATTAAAGCAGGTTGCTGGGTCCTATACTAGTTTTTTTGGGCTGAATGGGCCTTGCCCCTTCCTGCACAGGCCACCTCTCTGGGCCGACACGGTCTTAGAACAAGCTTGTCAGAGCTTATCACCAACCTGAAGCCTGTGTAGCAAACAGCAGGCACACCAGAATGTTTTGGGGGACAATCTGCATGCAGCTCAGTCCTGTGCTTCCTTCTCCTCTGGCTGGCTGCCCCTTAACCCAGCTCCCCGAACATCAAACATTGGCCTGCAGGGCCTGTGCCACTTGGAGAGCCTAATGCGCAGCTGGGCTCAGTGCTCTCAGGTCTCTCCATAAAATTTCCAAGGCATTTGCCCCACAGATAGCTAGGTGACCCCTGGATGGCCCCTTCTCTTTTCAGGTTTCTTAAATGTAAGCTAAGAGAGTTAGGGTCCCTTCTTTTATGACAGAATGGATCCCTGTTTTCAGAAAGTAGAAAGCAGATAAGACTGCCTGGTTTTAAGAATCCTTAATTTCTTGTTGTCCCTAAGGCAGAACTGGGGGCATGAAGGTTACTCCCAACCGCTCCATGCCTCTGGTCCCCACCACACAGGAGAGGAGTGCCTTCTGGTCCCATCCTTCCCTATAAGTCTCACAGATCTACTCCAAGAAGCAGGGCCAGCCCTATGGAGGCAGCTGGACCAACAAGGCATTGTCACCACCAGCTTAGCTCCACAGAGTGGGGGTACTGCAGGGCTCCTGAGCCTGACCAAGCAGCTTCCTGGCCCTGATACCCTCCCTGGCCCAGTGGTTCTTGGGCTCCAAGCCCCCATTAAGGAAAGAGCTTATTCATGGGCGGACTATCTTGGGTCTGACCCAGTTTCCTGACCCATTCTCTACTGCCCCACTGACTGCAAGAAGCCCTGGTCTGCCCCTGATTTCCTCCCACCGCTAGGGGGCTTTAAGAAACCTGGAGCTCCAGCCTCCTTTAGTGGGAGAGCCAGGCAAGGGCAGGACGGCACCTAACCTCAGGTGAAATATCCTGAGCTTCATGCCCACCCAAACTGGGGATGTGGGGGCAGTGAACTCTTTAATTATGTAAAGGGGAAGCAGGCCCAAGACGCCTTCTGGAGTAGAGAGTGAGGCCATCCCAGAAAATACCCTAGTTCCGGCCCCCGCCATTCCACAGTTCCTTGGTGCATGTATTGCACTGGCAAAGATTTTTCCCACACCCCCCCTGAGAGCAGGACACCTTACCCACTTCAACCCAAGTATTTTGGCTGGGCGGTCTTAGGGGGCAGGGCTGACCAAGAATCTGTGTGTAAATGTGAGGAGGGGGGTTCATATTGTCAGTGATGACTGTGAGGGTGTTTACATGCATACAAGCACATACACACTCCTTATTCAATACCATGTATAGCAACTCATTACCCAGGACATGCAGAAACTGGCAGGGTATTTGCATCAAACTCTAAGTTGTATTTATAGTATACCCTGACAAACATAAATACATACATCCACATGGTCCAGCCATCTAGACCAGACTATATATGCTAAGGCATAATTGCTATATATCAGGAACTCTCTCAAATACTTTTGCTCTCACTTAGGGAATTCCTTAAATCATCTTCTCTAATAGAAACTAGAACGTGCAAAGGAGAGGAGAGAAAGGAAATGAGAGATGAAGAAAGTCAGCGATTGCCTCAAACTTTTAGCACTGGGGGAAATGACCAAACTATAGAGTTATGGAGAAACCCCTAGGGCTGGAATTAGAGACAGATGTCTTCCTGTGGGCATCCATTGGGAAGTGGGGGTATAATCTGTCTCCCTTCTGTGTGTGGGATCTCTCCTCCCATCCCTGTGTAGAGCAGGAATCCCTTACCGATTCTTTCATTTCATTCTCCATACTTGGCGAGACTGCCACTCAGCTTTGGGTGCTTCTTGCCTTTCAGCTCTTGGGGACAGAAAGAGGCTGTCCTCCAGTGCTGCCCTGGGCCAACTTCCCCGACCTCCCTGAAGCCTCTGCCCTGGAGACTTTCCTCTTTTGCTTTCTCTGCTTGGGATAGCAGTTAGGGGGTGCCAAGGACCAACCCTGCAACAGACAGCCTCAACCAGCTCAAGCAAAGGCTCTATATGTATTCTTTGTTATCATTCAGCAAGCCAGGATTACATACCAAGGACGTAAGTGCACACATTACCAATGACTTATGAATGCAACACACACTGTGGTCTCAGTAAGCACTCCTTGAGTATTAGGCATATGGTTATTACAATGCCCAAGATATGTGCCCTCTCCGAAGGCGAACGACAGACATACACACCTCCCATCCTGTCTCCAGGACACGACTTATACTGTCCACACATATTTGCAGCAGGCATAGACTACACAGCTGCCCATGGGAGACATGTTCACACCACAGAAAGCACAGACAGACACACGCACAGCAGTCCACTTTCTTTTCCACAACTCCTCATAGTCAGACAATGGTGCAGTGGCTCACTAGACGCACCCAGATACTAGGCCTGACCAGTCTCTTGGGCTTCCCACGCCAGCTGAACCTCCCTCTCCAGCCTGCTCCTTCCCGCCCCCCTGGCATTGGCAGGCTCCAGTGGAGGTCGCAGGGTGATGCTCCTCAGAACAGCCTGGGCCTCATCCTCCACCTTCTAGCCTCCCCAGGGATACCCAAGGGAGGAAAAGTGTCCCGCGTCAGAGACACTTCCCCTTGGGCCCAACAACACATAACAGGGATCCCACCCTCATGATCCCACAGCATGACCACTAGTGTAGGATGAAGTGGGAGGCCTGCAGCCTTGGTCCCTGTCACCAGCTGGCCCTGACCCGCTGGTCAGCCTGGACCTGTGGCTCCTGCTGTCTAGGCTGAGTGGGGGCAGAGAGGGACACATGGCTGGAGTGGGGTCCAGCCCAAGCTGCACCGCAGTGGAGGGAAGAGCTGGCTGATACCTGTCATCTCATCACCAGACTGAAGGCCAACCACCCCTAATACCCCTTGAGCTCCCGGGACCGCAACATGGTCAAATGTCCGTGTGCCTGCGAGGAAGCACCCGTCTGAATTCGTTATTGGGAGAGTCTCAGTAGAAGAAAAGAAGGGAAAGAAAATAGATTTCTATAGCCACACAGTATGTTCATTCCTCTCTGATACTCCTGTATCTCTCACACGTATCTCAAGGTAAATGAATTCTGATTATTAAAAAATAATAAGGCAATCAATGTAAGTCGCTCCTTACATTTGTGTAGAGGTTTGCAGCCTATAGAACATTTGCCCAAACAGGATTTTTATCTATTCGGAATAAACTCTCCTGGTTAGTATATTTGTCTGGAAAAATAGAAACGTATGAGTTCAATATAATGAACACACAGTCCATACACCTAGTACGACTGCGTAAGAGGTAAAATACAGACTTGAATAGATGCAAAAATCCAACAAATCCTACCTACGCCCAGCGCTTGTGAACGAACCACGACTCATAAAGTCTCTTTGATGACGTTAAATAGCCACTACAGACCAGCGATGACACAGAAAACAAACAATCCCCCGGAAAACAGCAGCAACAACAACCACAAACGCCCTCCACTCGGGCTGCCCTCAAACCCTTATTTATCTGAAAAAGGATAAAACTTGGCTGGAAATCTCCCTCTTGTAACCAGCTGCTGAACAAACTTAGGCGAGGCAGAAATGATGTAAGTCCGTGTTAAAAGAAAGAACAAAAAATTTATTTGGGAATTGACAAGACGATAACAACAAACAAACAAAACAACAAAAGTGCTCTAGTTCTTTCTAGAAAATTTGGTCCTCCAAACGACACACTACGGAACAACCAGGTCTAGGGTTTTCGGGCCAGCCGGCTCCGGGCCACAAGCCCGCCTGGTCCGACTGCTGCCGCCTGGTCCGGCTGCTGCCAGGTTTCGCATTTCTCCTGCCCAAGGTGGGAGAAGCAAGACGTTTGCAAAACAAAAATCAGAGAGGACGAGCCGTCCCTGCAGCGTCCGCCAGGCAGGCAATGATCTCCCGGCACTCTGGGCTTGCATCGGAAGATCCGGGGAAATTTGTTTTTGTTTTTAGATAGATGGGGGGAACCCCCCAAATTCGTAAAGGAAACCAACTTTTACTGAGTATATTCTCCTACCTCTCTGAACATAGCTTTTTGAAGGCCCGACAGGAATTCTACTTCAAATCTCCTGGAAGAGATTTTCATGTTTTGCTTTAGCAAACTCCAAGGCCACAATACTTCGCCGGTTTTCCCGGTTAGTTTTTTTTCCTTAAAAAAATATTTTAAAACGTCATCTAAAACAGCCCTCCCGATCTTTTGGGCGAAACATTAGCCAGCCGCCGCGGGCCAGGAGGTGCCCGAAGCGCCGAGACGGAGAGCGGAGGACACGCAGCCTGTCTCGGAGCGGGGATGTGCTGTAAACCCCAGCGCAGGCCGCCGAGCGAGGCAGCGGGGCTCCCCGCTCAGGCCCAACCCCCGCCCCATCCAGTGGGCCCCGGCAAGCGGCTTCTGAACCGCTCCAAGAGGGCTACGTGGAGGAAACACACGTTCGTCCCTTTCTCGGGCGGCGCGGGTCTCGTCGCCCGCCCGGACCCGCGCTTCCAGCCAAGGATTGCGCGGCAGCCCGGCGGGGAAAGCCGAGCGCGAGCGCACCGACCTGTGTGAGAAGGCCAAGAGGTCTGCACCGCCGACGCCCGGCTGCACCTCGGCCCCGGCACTTCCTCTCCGCTCTGAATTTTGGCATGGGGTGTCCAGCCCGGACGCCGGGGCACCGGGAGGAGACGAGGCCTGCAGAAGGCGCGCGGAGAGGCGACCTGCAGGCCGGGGGAGCGAGAGGGAAGAGAGGGCAGGGAGGCGAGCAACAGGAGGAGAAGCGGAGGAGACAAAAGAGGGGCGAGAGGAGCTGAGGGGAGCGAGGAGGCGCAGAGGGCCTTGGACGCTGGCTCAGAAGATGGCCCCAGAGGGCGCGTGGTCCGGCCGGCGGCGGCTGCGGCTGCGGCTGCGGCCGGCGTCGCACGTCCCTGCATCCTCAAAGCCGGCGTGCGCTGGGCTCTCAGAGATCGAGGCGCGAGTGCAGCGCGCCGGTCTTGCTGTCGTGGTCCCAGTAAGAGCAATGCATCATGGCGAGCTCGGGCTGCCGGGCGCAGGCGAACTGCAGGCCCGGCGCATTGGTGGGCGCGGGCGCCGGGGGCGCGGCGGTAGCCGGGCTGGCTGGGCTGAGCTGGCCCGGGGGCGGTGCTGCGGCCCCGTGGTGCGGCGGGGCAGGCGGGGGTGCGGCGGCCGCGTGCAGATGGTGTGCGTGCGGGTGTGAGTGGGGGTGAGGCGGCGGCGGGGGCGCGGTCGGCGGGCCTCCCAGGCCGTTGTACGAGTTCACCACACCGGGAGGCAGCGCCATGCTCTGCACGCGTGAGTACGGCCCATACGAGGCGGCCGGGCCAGCCAGCCCCTTGACCACCGCGGCCGCGCCCGGGCTGCCCGGGCCCGCGGCGGCAGCGGCCGCCGCCGCCGCCGCAGCGGCCGCCGCCATCTGGCAGGAGGCGTAGGGCATGGGTGAGGGCGGCTGCGGTAGCGGCCAGGAGTTGTTGAGGAAGCCGGACTGCAGGTACTTGGGGGGCGCCAGGTAGCCGTAGCCGTCGGCCCCCGCGCCCGCTACGCCGCAGCCGCCCGCGGCGCCTCCGGCCCCGAAGAGCCCCTTGCCGGGCTGGAAGTGCGCGGGCGGCGGCCGGAAGGGCCGCTTCATGCGGCGGCGGCGCCGGTAGTTGCCCTTCTCGAACATGTCCTCGCAGGCCGGGTCCAGCGTCCAGTAGTTGCCCTTGCGCTCGCCGCCGCCCTCGCGCGGCACCTTGATGAAGCACTCGTTGAGGCTGAGATTGTGGCGGATGCTATTCTGCCAGCCCTTCTTGTTCTTCTCGTAGAACGGGAACTTGGCGATAATGTACTGGTAGATGCCGGACAGAGTGAGCCTCTTCTCGGCGCTCTCGCGGATCGCCATGGCGATGAGCGCCACGTACGAGTACGGGGGCTTCTGAGCGGGGTCGGGCTTCTCCGGGGCTGTCCCGGCGCCGCCGCCGCCTCCTCCTCCCTTGCCGGGGCTCGGCGGCGGCGGCGCCTCCGGCTCCTTGGCTGCGCGGCCGGTCTCCGGGGCCAGCAGGGCCCCCGCGGTGTCCTCGGGCTCGGGGTAGCTGGCCATCATGACAAAGCCGGCGCGCCGCGGCCAGGCAGCCCCTGCTCTTTTCCCTTGGTGCTGGCGCTGCAGAGTCCGGGCGCACGAGTCCGCTCACGGCCGAGTCTCAAACTTCTGGAGACTGCGGATGCCGCCCGTGCTCGCTCGCCGGCGGCCTCTCGCTCCGCTCCTCTCCTCTTTCCCTTCCCCTAGGGAGAGGCCAGCGGGAGTGGAGCTCAGCCTCTGGCCATGGGGAGTCCGCCCAACAGAGAGGGGCTCCGGCCCCGCCGCCCCTCCCCGCCCAGGCCAGTCCCCGCCTCGGTGGGTTTTCTTTTCGGCGCTCTTCCCCTCCCCCCACCCTCCGGTTTCCCGAGGCACGACCCGCGTCTCTGGCGGAGCTGCCTCCTGGAGTCCCTAGTGCGCCAGGAGCCTCGCTCAGTTCTGATTCGTATGGGCTCCGCCGAGTTCCGCTTGCGTCAGGCGCCTTCGCCCCTATAGCGGGGCGGCCAGTCGCGCACGGGCGAGTTCATCTCCAAGTCACTTTTTGTAAACGCCCCGCGCAGCCCGAACCGGCCTGCCCCCTCCCAGCGAGCTGAGGGGGCCCGGCGGACGACCAGGCTCACGCTCTCGCAAGCCCTTGCAATTCGCGGGTGCTCGCTCAGCGGACTGGGCCGGGAGATGCCGAGGGCCCCGGCGGGGTCCGTCCGCACTCGGCCAGTGCCCAGGGAGCTCGGGCCCTAGCGAGGAGAGGCGCGCCAAGCCTCCTCGCGGCTTTCAGGTGAAAGAAAACGACTCCCCGGCTCTACCCTTTGCTGCGGTCTCGGCGTTAAACTTCTGGCTTGGGGCTGGGGGAGGGGCGGGACGGCGAGGGGGCCGGACGGCGGTGGGGTGGAGAGAGCTGCGCGGTGGCTTTGGGAAAATCAGCCCAGAAACGCGTGTCACTGAACCAAGAAACCTCGGCCTGGCCTAGCCTGTCCGTCGCGCTTCCAGAGTGACTGGGCCGGATGGGGCTGGGGAGATGATGGGGAGGAGGCGCCCAGGAGCTCCGCCTGAAGCCCCTCTGCCCTTCCTTGCGCTGCCCCTGGACCTAGGGACCAGACCCCTCCTCAGAATCCGCGTTGTAATCCTACGAGTTGGATGTGTGCTTTAACAACACCAAGTAGACCCCACTCTAGTCCTGCTCCAACACGGGCGTTGCTGCCGGGCTTTGGGGGACTTCATTTGTGTGTGCACCGGTATTACATATAGAAGTCACGGGGAGGGTCTGTTCTTGAGACACGTGAGATACCAGCTGCCCAGGTGCACATGTGCTGGTGCAGAAACACAGGTATGCACACGTACAAGGTGAGATTTATATTATGGGGTAAACATTTATACTTACGATATGTAATGGTACATGTGTGTCACCTATCAGTTAACTGTGGTTCTGGAATGTTGCATCTTCTTTCTTTTTCCTCTCTTTTCACTCTCCTCCCCTCTCTCCTTTCTTCCCTTTCCCCCTTTCTTTGTCAGTATTCTGTCACGGACTGGAAAGAAAAAAGAGAGGCTGTGAGGGACGCGTTTATTCAAATCTCTCTCCGGACAAGACATTTGTTCTGATCTTTCTCCAGGGCTGAGGGGTGAGTGCTCACCTACCTTCAGCAGAAGTCTGAATGGTTCCCAGTCACACCTGCATGCCCGGAGACAGGGGAAATTAACGCTGGCAGGAAAGGCAGCTGTGCTTTTTAACAGCTAACTTAGCCTTAACAAAAGGTCTGCAATCTTAAAGTGTGAGAGAGATGCCCATCCGGTGTTTTGAATCTTCATGCCCCAAACTGCTTGGTACTGAGGGGGCCAGGATACTTTGGGGAGGAAGGTGGACTGAAGGGGTGTCATGCAGGGGTGTGTTTTATGTCTGGACTGGCATGGCCAGCGTGGCCGCCCCAGTGCTCATTACTACCACTTCCTCCTAGGCTGCCCCGTCTCTGAGGAAGCCTGAGGAGCCCTTAGTGGCCTATGGGCCCAGCACCCACGGCCACCTGCATGGGTTGCCTGCTTCCCACTCAGCTCTCTGATCTAGATTCTGAGATTAAAGGAAAGGAGGACAGGGTGATGGGGCTCTTTGGAATTCAGCATCTTGAAAATGACTCCAGAGAGGTCAGCAGGGCAGTCTGGTCTGACCATTACAGTAAGAGGGAACAGGGCTCTCCTAAACTCATCTCAGTAAATACCCTCCTCTACCCACCATTGAAAATATCTCAAAGTAGCTTGATTATTTTCTCCCGCTGCTCCCAGTATACACCGGGGTAAGCAGCACCTCTTCAAAAACCTCTGTGGCTGTCTCCTGAGCAGGAGTGCAGGTGCTTTTCTTCTTTCTCACCCCCATCCATGCCCAGGCAAGGGGTGGGAGTGGTGTGAGGTTTGGGGCTGCTGCAGATCGACCCTAGCGCCCATCCTCCCCCTGGCCTGGGCAGGGGAAAAAACAGCTGGGTCTGGCCCCAACCTGGGGTGTGTGTGTGTGCTCTCTCCTCTCCTCTCCTCTTTTTTTCTGACCACCCAGGCTGGCTCTCTGTCTCTCTCTCACCCTCACAGGCATTTCCGCTGCTGGCCTGCAGCAGCCAGGTGTAACAGCATTGTTTTGTGTGTCATCACTTCCCTGAATTCCAAACTCGGCTCCCTTTTCAGCATTTAGAGAGAGAGAGAGAGAGAGAGAGAGAGAGAGAGAGAGAGGGAGAGAGAGAGTGTGTGTAGGAGGTGGGGGTAAAGGAAAGGAGTTCCTCTAAAGGATTTTCTGAGTGGACAGGTCCTGCTCCTTTCAGGTATTGATCTCTCCAGGAAGCAGTGGGGCGCGCCTTGGTTTACTTCTCAACCCTCTAGGGCCGGCTGGGTAGGGCCCCGCTTCCTGGCTGGGTCGGGATTCCGTCCGGCAGGCAGACCGCGTCGAGGCTCGTGGCGGGGGGGGGGGGCATCCTCTCTCCCCGCGGCATTGCGGCGACGCCGAGCCCCAGCTCAGTGACCTCGGGGCGGTGCCCACCTCCGAGGGCCGGGCGGAGCTCCTAGCCTCTCCGCCCGGTTTTCCCGGGGCCTGCAGCTGCAGCTCAGGAGCCGCCAGTGCCTTCTGCCCGTCCTCCCGCGCGGGCGCCGCGGGCTGACACGGTGCGGGAGACCAGCCGACGGGGCGCGGCCCGGCTTCCGCGCCTGCCCCGCGCCGGCGAGGCCCCGACAGCCGCCGCGAGCAATTCACTCGGCCCTGAGGAAGGGATGGAGGGAGACGCTTCTGTCCCCACCGCCGGGAATCCTTCAACAGGCGCCGAAGCGGCCGCGCCTCTCGGGATCCCGAAAGCCGGGTCCTGCCAGGTGAGCGGCCCAGCGGCCCCGACGCGGGCAGCGCTTCCCGGGGCACGAGTCGCCTGGCCCCACGACGCCGCCGGCTGCTCGAACCAGGTCCGTGGTGTCCTTTCCTGGCGGGGCCCCGAAATACCCACGGGCTTCCCGCCCTGCGCAAAGATAAGAGGACCTGAGCCTGCTGCAGCCCTCTTGTTGCGGGTACGGCCTCTGCGGCGCGCGCGGCGGGAAAAGGGAAGCCTGGATGCGTTCCTTAGCACATCTCTACCCAACTGCACACCTCAACGGTCAGCACTACTCCCAGCTCCTCCTGCACCCCCATGGACGCCAGGTCTCTCTACCCCCCTCATATTCCTCCATCCACTTCTCTCCAGTCAACCCTGTATCCCCTCCAGTTCTCCTTTTCCCCACTACCCTCACACACTCACCTGTTACATATACTAGTTCAGATCCTGCACATTTTGGTGGAAAATGTGTCACTCTGATGCCCGGACTTTAAGCCTCTTTACACACTCGGGCACTCAGCTATCTCAAGACACAGAGTGACCTCTTGTCTGCAAGTCTGACTCCCAGAAGCCTGTTGATTCTTTGATGTCTTTGGCCCAGGGTTAGGGTGACTGGGCTGCCACCTGGATGTTCCCTTGGTGAGGTTGCTGCTCAGAGTTCTTTGGGAAGCTCAGGTACAGAACATATCCCTGAGACACTTTAACACACACAGACCACTCACAGGCTTCCTCTCTGTTTTGTAGCTGAACTCCCTGCCACTCCGACAGGCTGCAGCCTCGAGTGGGTGCTTGGTTCTTCTGCACCTACCCACACAGTGCCAGGCCCCAGACCAGCCGGTATTATTCTGCCTGGTTGGGATTAGCAGAGACACTTACCCAAATATGTGCTTGGGAGAAAGAGTGAGAGAGAATAGGGAAGTGGAGAGGGGGGAGAGAGAGAGAGAGAGAGAGGGAGAGAGAGGAGAAACCACTATCCATTATGGGGAAGAACTCACAGATGAGAGCTGTTTCCAGTTGGTATCTTAGTGAATTCTACCGCCCACACCCTGTGGGTGGCTGGGCTGGGAGGTAGTAGGTTAGAGTTCTGGGCTCCTCTGTACCTCACTGATGTTGGGCCTCAAGTTCACGATCACCTCTTTGCCCCAAGGAGTGTGTGCCTTACCCTTACCAGGCAGACTGCAGGGCAGTTGTAGGCATTTCTCCCGGTTGAGCCTAACTCAGGGAGAAAAGGCAGGCAGGCCTGGTTCCTGGGCAATGTGGGAACTTCCCTCTCCAAAGACTTTTGGGATGCTCCCAGAGAGACAATTCTAGGGTGGCAGGAACTGCTGACCAGCTTCCTTTGGTATCCCATGGCCATAACTCCCATGTCCCAAAGCCATTTTCTTCAGCCCTCACCCTGCCATTAGGCGCCCCCACCCCATGCTTGAGAGCGTGATATGTTGTTGTTCCCAAAGTTGCCTTGTTGCCTTTCTCCACACCCAGACAGTAAGTCTTGATGGGTAGAGACTCTGTCCTCCAGTTGTCACTCAGTGCTTCCCACTGAGTGGGATTGACTTAATGCATTCTAATGGCATTGGAAAGTGCCTCCACTCCACAGAGAGAATTGAGAGATACCCCTTTCCCTGTCATAAAGCTAGAATTTCCAACAAAGGGGCTGCAGGTGGGGAAGAGTGGCCGGACCATGGAGGGCCAGCTCAGGATCTGAGAGTCCCCTGGCATTTGGGACTCTCTGCTCATTATGGCTGGACAGCCATGATGCTGAACCTTAGGCAAGGACACAGGTCACCTTCCTCATGCTGAGGACCTGTGTGAGACACTTAATAAACCTTACTAGAAATAGAGTAGCCTTTGTACCTGCAGCAGCCAGCTTATAAGGTAAGGCCTGCTGTCTGGAACCACAAGAAGGCCCATGGAGGGGTGGCTGAAAGAGCCCTTCCTCTTGGTCCTCATTCCCTGCTCAAGTTTCTCTCCACAAATGGGCACCATGTAAAGAGCCTCTGTGCAGGAGGGCAGTTTTAGATGCCTATCTTTGATGAAGTCCAGAGGACGGGGAAGAGAAGGACCGAATTTTGTGTTTTGCATTACTGGCCTTCTGAGGATTTCCCTCATGCCAAAATGGTGTGTGTGTGTGTGTGTGTGTGTGTGTGTGTGTGTGTGTGTGGGTGTATGCTGTGCAACTTGCATATGTAAACAACATGCATCTCAAGTATACAGCGTGATATATTTTTATATACAATGCACCATGTAACCACTGCCCTGATCAAGATATGGAATGTTAGGGCGCCTGGGTGGCTCAGTCAGCTGAGCATCTGACTCTTGGTTTCCGCTCAGGTCATGATCTCAGGGTGGTGAGATCAAGCCCCTGAGTTGGGCTCCACACTCAGTGGGAAGTCTGCTTGAGATTCTGTCTCTCCCTCTGCCCTCCCCACTCTGCTCTTTCTCTCTCTTTCAAATAAATAAATCTTAAAAAAAAAAGGATATGGAATGTTAACACTTTTGACACCTCAGAAGGTCCCCTTATATTTTTTCCTCTTTAGTACCTACTCCTAAGTATAACTGTATTCTGATTTCCATCACCATAGATTAACTTTGCCTGCATATAAATGGGGCATACAACATGTACTCTTTTGTGTCTTGTTTCTTCTGCATAACATATTTTTTGATATCCATTCATCTTGTTGCATATGTCAGACATTAATTCCTCTTTATTGCTGTATAATATTCCACAATTTGCTTATCTGTTTGCCTATTAATGGACATTTGTGTTCTTTCCAGGTTTGAGATATCATAAATAAAACTGCTGTCAACATCTTTGTACATTTCTTTTTGTAAAGGGAATTTCATTATTCTCTGTGAATACCTAGGAGAATAGGCATTATGTGTAGTTTTAGAAGATATTGCCCAATGGTTTCCCAAAGTAGAACAAACTACAGCACTGTACAGACAGACAGACATGCTGTAACAGGGCCTTTTCCTTACAGATAGCACTCTCTAAAGACCACTGTGTACCTCCAGGGATTATCATCAGCATCATTATAAAGGAATAAAATAGATACCTTTTGTTAAGCACTTATTTTGAACCAGGAAGTTTACATGCACGCTCTCATTTCATTTTTATGACAAATCCAAGGTGTTTGTACTTTTCCCATTTTATAGATGAAGAAACTGAGGCACAGGGAAGTTAAGTAACTTGCCAAAGGCCCCCAGTCAATAAATGGCAGCTTGACTCTGGAGCCCTGGCTTCTGAGCCTCTGAGCCCTGAGCCTCCATTTGCTGGTGCAAGGTCAGGAAGTCCTTTCTTCCATCTGACCAAATCTAGCTGTTATTTATGAGACCCATTTCCTATAACCTCTGGTCTTCCCCATATACACTGTCACACCCAGACCTGAGATCTTTGTACACACACATATGCACACAGTCTTTCTCACAGCCACACACACTCACTGTGAAAATGGGCATGCGGGCCATGAATTCAGTGAAAAACACAGTTTGCCAAACCCCGGGCTTAGCAACCTGAAGGTATGCTTCTCAGGTTACAGAATTTGCAGAAGATTGGACCAGGGACAGTCCTGCTTCTGGATGCTACAGAGCAGAATTTAGAGGCCATCCTTCTCTGAGAAGAGATGGGAATTTTGTCCTTCTCCCAAATGCTGAGCCAAGCCCATGACCATGACGCTTTAGGGGCATTAGCCTGGGTATCTCTTCACCTGCAGGGTTTGTCCAGGGATGTTCATCTTCTCCTAGAAGGAGATGAGAACCTGGGGATCTTGCACCTTGCCTGGGAAAGTGTTAAGTAGGGAGGCAGATTTGTGTGGTCTGAGTTGGGAGAAAGCATGAAGTCTGGAGAACTGCGCTTCCGGCAAGAGGACTTGACTGGGCCCTGCAGGCAGTGGTCACTTGAAGGAGAGCCAACAGCCTTCTTGTGGTCCTAAGGATGTTGTTACCAAGTATCCAAGCCCCTGGGCTTGAGTGAGAGGAGTGTGCTGGCCCTGTGGGTGGAGGCGATATATGGGCATTACACTTTGTGTAGCTGGCTCCTCCTCAGGCCCCTTTTTAGACTAATTGAGGGCTTGCTGGGCTCTGGGTTTGTAATTGGGGGTAATTGCTGACAGGCTGCTGTGGTGGTACAAGCAGGCTTTTGTTGGGGAAACAGTGGTCAGGATTTTGGTGCTTTGAGTGGGAACAGGCCAGCATTCTGGTGTGCTCTGTTCCAACCGAGCCTTTTGCTAGGAGGCAACATTTCTGAGGAATGGGGACTGGTAGCCTGTGTGAATGGGAAGGGACCCACTCATTTAGGTGATGGGAACTCCGGTCCAGAAATATACAAGGTCTGCTTTAGGCCACAGAGGTAGTGCAGATGGAAGGGAGGTACTGGTACTATAATTGATGCACGCCCCCCGCAGGCTGGGAGGCACCATGGTGGAGTGGTTAACAGACCTCTGTCCCCATTCTTATGGATAGCAGCCTGGGAAATTATGGAACCTTGCTGAGTTTTAGAATTTTATCATTTTTTTAAAAATTTTTAAAAAGATTTTATCTATTTGAGAGAGAGAAGGTGCATGGGCGGGAGGAGGGGCAGAGGCAGAGGGAGAAGCAGGCTCCCCATTGAGCAGGGAGCCCTACATGGGGCTCGATGCCAGGACCCTGAGACTATGAGTGAGCCGAAGGCAGATGCTTAACCAACTGAGCCACCCAGGTGCCCCAAATTTTATCATTTTAAATAGGCAATATATTCACATACACCAAAAATTAAAAATATAGAAGGCTTATGGTGAGAAGTCTCCCTTCCACCTCTGTCCCCAGGTCACCCATTTCACAGGTAGCCAGTGACTCTGGTTTTACATATATCTTTCCAGACATATTTTGTGCATATACAAACATATGTACATACATTCTCCTGCCCCCCTTCACCTTTTGCACATGGCAGCATCTAATGCACAGTGCTCTATACCTTAGAAATCTTTCCATATCCATGTATTTCCTTTTTAGAGCATTAGACTTTAGAGTATTAGGCTCCTTCCAATCTTTTGCCTTTTTATTTATTTTTAAAGATTTTATTTATTCATTTGAGAGAGAAAGACAGATAATGACAGAGATAGCAAGAGAGAGCACAAGCGGGGAGGAAAGGGAGAAGCAGGCTCCCACCAAGCAGGGAGCCTGATGTGGGGCCGATCCCAGGACCCTGGGATCACGACCCGAGCTGCAGGCAGACCCTTAACCAACTGAGCCACCCAGGTGCCCCTCTTTTGCCTTATTTTTTTTTAAAGATTTTATTTATTTATTTGGCAGAGAGAGACACAGCGAGAGAGGGAACACAAGCAGGGGGAGTGGGAGAGGGAGAAGCAGGCCTCCCGCTGAGCAGGGAGCCCCCATGCGGGGCTTGATCCCAGGACCCTAGGATCATGACCTGAGCCGAAGGCAGACGCTTAACGACTGAGCCACCCAGGCGCCCCATCTCTTTTGCCTTTTTAAAAAATATTTATTTATTTATTTTAGAGAGCGAGCTGGTGCAAGCAGGGGGAGGCTGAGGGGCAGAGGGAGAGGGAGAGAGAGGCAGAGAAGCATTCAGATGCGGACTCAATCCCAGAACTCTGAGATCATGACCTGAGCCAAAACCAAGAGTCAGAGGCTTAACTGACTGAGCCACCCAGGCGCCCCCAGTGTTTTGCTTTTATAAACAATACTGTAATGTATAATCTTGTATATATCTAATTTTGTAGGTATGTGCATATAGCTGTAAAAAAATTCTACAAGAGTTAGGTCAAAGGGTGTCAAAGGGTGTGTGCATTTGTAACTTTGGGATATTACCAATTACCCTTCTTATTAATGGAACCACTATATACTCCCATAAGTAGTGTATGGGATTCCTGTTTTTCCACAGCCTCACTAACACACACCTTTCTTTCTAAGAAATAAATCTTACAGATATAGTTGAGGACCCTCCTGTACCTTTCCTTGATCCCTCTCTGCCCCTCCCTGTCCTGAGGTGATCACCATGGTAAACTTGGTGCTTAATAATCCCATAACTGTTTTTATACTTGTACTACATGTGTATCCATTTCTAGGCAGTACTTAGTATTGTTCTGTATTTTTATAACTTTATATAAATGGTATCCTGCTATTGCAGAAAGACACGTGCTTGCTTTTTCATTCAACCTTATGTTTGTGAAAAGTTCCTAGTTGATACACAAAGACAAGCTCCATTCATTTTCACTATGTAGCACCATTCCATTGTATGCACACACCACCGTTTATTTATCCACGTTCCTGTTGAGGGACGGTTGGGTTATTTACTATTCTTTACTCTGTTACCAGTAGTCCTTCTAGGGACATTCTTATATATGTCTGCTAGTACTCATGTGCTACAGTTTACCCAGAGGTGGGATCTGGATCTGCTGGATCAAAAGGCACAGACATCTTCAAACTTTACTAGTTATTGTTGAACAGCTTCTTCAACTGTAAATCAGAGAGTGATGCCTGTGCCCCGGGAAGTTGGTGTCAATGAGTGAGACAGTAGAGTGGGAGACAATCTGAGTTTGGATTTCAGCAGATCTAGACTTAAATCCTGGCTCTGTGATTTATTTGCTGTGTGACTTTGGGCCTGTTATTTAGCCTCTCTGTGCTTCAGTTTCCTCATCTGCAAAACAGTAATGATAGTATCTAGGTCACAGGGTTCCTGAGAAGACTAAATAGGATGCAGGGTGAAAAGTAACACAGGGTTTGGCACAGAGGAGGCACTAAAAAATCTCAGCAATTATTATTATTATTATTTATTTTTTATTAAGTAAACTCTTCCCCCAATGTGGGCATCAAACTCACAACCCCGAGATCAAGAGTTGCATGCTTGGGGCTGGTGCCTGGGTGGCACAGTTGGTTAAGCTTCTGCCTTTGGCTCAGGTCATGATCCCAGGGTCCTGGGATGGAGTCCTGCTCAGTGGGGAGCCTGCTTCTTCCTCTCCCTCTACCACTACCTCCTGCTTGTGTGCTCTCTCTCTCTCTGCCAAATAAATAAATAAATAAATAAGTAAGTAAGTAAATAAATAAATAAAATCTTAAAAAAAGGAGTTGCATGTTCTATTGACTGAGCCAGACAGGTGCCCCAATGATGATGATGATGATGATGATATCTTTGATCTCTTTGTTTTTTGACCTCTTATTCTGGTAGATTTCAAACCTAAAATATAGGAGAGAGAATAGTACAATGAACCCTCCTCTGGTTTCCTCTATATCCCCACCCTTTTCTTCACCCATCCTTGATGAGATTCTTTCGAAGGGACTCCCAGAGATCCCATCTATTACTCCACTCATAAATATGTAAATTTATATCCCTAAAATATAAGCATTTAAAAGAAGCATAGTGACTATACCATCACCATACCTAAAAATTGAGAGGGATTTTTTAGTATGTCAAATTCACAGTTAATACTCAAATCTTCTCAACAATCTCAAAAGGATTTTACCGCTGGTTTGTTTGAGTCAGGATCCAAACAAGATCCGTACATTACATTTGGTTAATATGTCTCTCAAGTGTCAATCTATAAATATCTCTCCTCTCTCTTTTTCCTCCTTGCAGTATATCTGTTAACAATGGTGGGGCGTTTGTCCTATGGAGTTTCTCCCAGCCTGGATTTTGCTGATTGCATCCCTGTGGCATCTTCTACCATGCTCCCCTGTCCTCTATTTCCAGTGCATTGTAGATCTAGAGGCTTGGTTAGGTCATGTTTGATATTTTGGCAAGAACACTTCACCAACAGTGTTCCCTAGTTCTATCAGGGGACACTAATGTCTGTTTTTTTCTCTTTTGGATTTTAACAGCCATTGATGACCACTATTTAGAGCCATTATTCATTAGAGTTCATTAGCAGAATGGTGATATTCTAATTCTGTCATTCTTTCTTCATTAATTAACTGGACTGTTCCATAAAGAGAAACTTCTCCTTATCAACCATTTGCCTTCCCTGAGGTAGAGTCCTTCAAGGACAGGGAGGATGAATGATGATTCTTCTTATATTTGATGACAGTGACAGTGGGACTCTATGTGATCGTTTAGAAAACGGCTGATTTTGTGAGTCCTGAAAGATATTAGGCAGTGTCTTCCGTTCAAAAGCAGAAAGGAAGAAAGGGAAAAAGAAGTGAACAAATGCACCCTAATCACATCATTTATTTCTTCACACACATTTGTTGGACCCTTTCCTATGCAGTGGCTGTTTTGGGCATGGGGATGCTGAGAGGAGCAATACATGATTTCTGCCCATGGGGAACTCCAGGTGACAAGTGCACAGCCTTAACACAGCTACCCCAAACCAAGACACAGGTGCCATAGGATGGAAGATAAAGAAAGGAAGGATTTCTGGCTGGGTAATCTGGGAAGTCCTGATGGGTAAAAGTCAGGTGCCCAGGAGAGGCCAGAGTAGGGCTGAGATGCTCATCAGTGCCACTGTAGGTGCTGGGGGTCAGGGACAGCATGTTGTTACTCTAATCTAGGGGTACTTTCAGCCGCGTACTTGTCAGTGCCCAGGGAAATGCCAAGTGCTTTGGTGGACATAAGAAATGACCTCGTTTCCACCCTTGAAGAGTTTTCTTCAGTCTGATTGGGAAGAAAAAACACACATTTGACCCACAATAGATCAGCAAGCACTGGGTGTAATTCAACAAAATTTTTTTTAAAGATTTTATTTATTTGACAGAGAGAGACAGCGAGAGAGGGAACACAAGCAGGGGGAGTGGGAGAGGGAGAAGCAGGCCCCCCCGCGGAGCAGGGAGCCCGATGCGGGGCTCAATCCCAGGACCCTGGCACCATGACCTGAGCCAAAGGCAGATGCTTAACGACTGAGCCACCCAGGCGCCCCTCAATAAAAATTTTTTTACATCAAAATATAGTTACCTGTGTCTTTTTTTTATTATGTTATGGTAGTCACCATACAGTACATCATTAGTTTTTGATGTAGTGTTCCATGATTCATTGTTTTCGTATAACACCCAGTGCTCCTGCAGTACGTGCCCTCCTTAATACCCATCACCAGGCTAACCCATCCCCCAACCCCTCTCCCCTCTAGACAGTTTGCTTCTCAGAGTCCATCGTCTCTCATAGTTCATCTCCCCCTCTGATTCCCGCCCTCCTTCATTTTTCCCTTCCTTCTCCTAATGTCTTTCATGCTATTCCTTATGTTTCACAAGTAAGTGAAACCATATGATAATTGACTTTCTCTGCTTGACTTATTTCACCTAGCATAATCTCCAGTTCCATCCACGTTGATGTAAAAGTTGGGTATTCATCCTTTCTGATGGCTGAGTAATATTCCATTGTATATATGGACCACATCTTTATCCATTCATCTGTTGAAGGGCATCTCGGCTCTTTCCACAGTTTGGCTTTTGTGGACCAATGTTATGAACATTGGTGTGCACGTGGCCCTTCTTTTCACTACATTTGTATCTTTGGGGTAAATACTCAGTAGTGCAACTGCTGGGTCATAGGGTAGCTCTATTTTCAACTTTTTGAGGAACCTCCAAACTGTTTTCCAAAGTGGCTGCACCAGCTTGCATTCCCACTAACAGTGTAGGAGGGTTCCCCTTTCTCAGCAGCCTCTCCAACATTTGTTGTTTCTTACCTTGTCAATTTTTGCCATTCTAACTGGTATAAGGTGGTATCTCAATTTGGTTTTGATTTGAATTTCCCTATTTGCTAATGACAATGAACATTTTTTCATGTGTCAGTCATTTGTACTCAACAAATTTTTGAATGTTTATTGTATACTCCAGAAGTAGGCTCTCAAGGTGAGTTGGGCATGCCCCCTACCTCCAACAGGCCATTTGATCATCTCAGTAGGTTCATGGTCTAGGTGCTCCGTACCCCTCCTCTCATACCGAACTAGAGGTGCATCCTTAGTCATGTGGGCCTTCTGTCTGCCCTACTAGGACATGGTAATGGTGACTTGCCTATCTGCATCTTCTCAGCTGCTTGCTGTTCATCCTTCAAGTTGGCTCATCACCTCTTGGAGGTCTTCCCTGGCCCAGTCCTCTACATCAGCAGGCTGGGTTGGGGGTTAGAGCTCTCATGGCACTTTGTGCTTCCTTGTATCTCAGCAATTGTTACCCTTTTTTGTTATATATATATATATTTTTTTTTTTTTTCCTCCCTTTTTAAAATAGGCTCCAGGCCCAGTGTGGAGCCCAACACAGGGCTTGAACTCACAACTCTGAGTCAAGACCTGAGCCGAGATCAAGAGTTGGAGGCTTAACCAACTGAGCCACACAGGTACCCTATATGTATATATGTTTTAATTGACTTTTCCCCATCTTTTACTAGACTGTGAACTCCCTGAGGGCAGTGGTTGTGTTCTTAATATCTTTGTATACTTAGTGCCTGATGTATCTGTGTGTCTGGCAGAAAATGTTAGATGAATACCTGTAATTCCATACGTAATGCTTCTTTCTTTCAGGTGAAGATTAGTCTGAGAAAAGATTAGATATTCAAATGTTATAAGTCACTGACACTTTAGTATGAATTGCTCCAGGATTTAATTATAGTCCTGTGAGAGGTAGAAGCTGGGAGTGGTAAGGAATCTAAGACAATTGTTAACGGGTCCAAATGTGCGTGTTCAGTGATAGCGAGGAGTCAGCATAAAGAGAAGGGGAACTCAGGATGGGAGAGGGTCCTGGAAGGCTCTAGGGCAAGGGCAGCCAGCAGCCTTGAGAGGCTCTTGAATGTGGGAAGTCAGGCACAGCTTCCGGGTGTGCCAGGCCTGGCGGCGCTAGGGTCCACGACGCTGACCAAGCGCAGCGCGTCCCAGCGGGCCGGAAAGGGGGCTCGCCCGAGCGTGGGGGACTTCCTCGCTTTGTACCGCGCCACTTCCTCCACGGAGGCCCGCCGGAAGCGGCGGCCAGCGGTCGGGGCCAGGCGGGCGTTATCTCTCCCCGCAGCGCGCAGGAAACCGCAGGAGCCGGAGCCCAGCACGCGGAACCTTACCGTCCAGGCCTGGCCCTCTGGCCGCAGGGCGCGCGAGCTCACAGCGCGCAGAGCGCGCATACGGGGAGCCCCGGGCGGGCTGGGGGGTTGTGCACAGCGGTCATCTGGTCATCTCCCTGCCTCCTTGGTGGCTTCAGCGAGACCGGGCGGCCTCTGACTTTCCTACCGTCAAGACCGGCCAGCTCTCACTGCCTCCCACTGCTAAGCCCTGCTTCGGATGCCTGTCCCAGGAAGGGACTAGAGCATCGGTCCTGAGATGGGGGGTCTGACGGCAGCTTCGCTGTGGCCGCTTCCGGAGACGTTTACCAGGGGCTTTTAAGGCCCAAAGAAGGTGCAGCTAAGGCATTCTTTAGGTAGGGGCACCACTGGAGACAAGGTGAAGTCCACATGGAGGGTACACCTTGTGTGGGAATGGCTAGCACTTCATTAAGGATAGGCGGGACTGCCCTGGCCCGCGTTTTTTTTTTTTTCTTTCTTTCTTTCTTTCTCTCCCTCTCTCTCTCCTTCCTTCCTTCTTTCCTTTTTCTCTTTCTTTCCTTCCTTCCTTCCTTTCTTTCTTTCTCTCTCTCTTTCCTTTCTTTCTTTCTTTCTTTCTTTCCTTCCTTCCTTCCTTTCTTTTCTTTCTTCTTTCTTCTTTCTCCTTTCCAGATTTATTTATTTGAGAGAGAGAGAACCCGCGCGTGCCAGGCACAGAGGGAGAGGGAGAGAATCCTCAAGCAGACTCCCCGCTGAGCATGGAGCCCTATGCTGGCTGGATCCCAGGATCCTCAGATCATAACCCCAGCAGAGTCTGGGGCTTCACCGACTGAGCCCCCCAGGCACCCTGGCCCTAGTTTTCAATGAGAAATGGGTGCCCATGTGTTGTGGGACTGGGCAAAGGCTTCTAGGACATTATTTATATGTCAAGGGATGGTCTTTCCCTAATCTGAATAGTATTTGAATAGAAAACACAATCATGTAGGCTTGGGTGTGCCCACAGCACACAGTTGTACATTCATACTGCATACTTGTGTGCTCACATATGTACACACAGTTGTCCACACAGATATATATGTGTCTTCCCTTGTCTGTGTGTAGGATGTGCGCTCGTGCACGTGTACACGCACACATACACACACACACACCCCTTTTGTATCCAGGTGAGTCTTAGGAAATCTGTCCATATAGAATGTCTATTATATGTGGCAGCCTGTGTTTACCAAATGCTTCCTGATATTTCTTCATTTTTCAGGTCTGGGAAGGAGATTTCTGTTAAGATCCCACCAGATTTTCTTTGGCACCTGAGGCTTTGGGGCAAAGTTTTTTTTTTTTCCCCTCTTCAAACTCTAAACTATAGGAGCCATCTGGGAGAAGGAGGCTTCTGCTACATATGTGGGTTTGCTTGAGACTGCTGCCCCCCAAAGACTGCCTTGAGGTGCCACTCCATGGTTGGTAGAATTTGTCATTCATTTATTCATGCATTCAGATGAACTTATCTAGGCATCTCCTCTGAACTGGCCCTGTGCTAGGCCCAGGGATCTAGAGAAGAAAGCTTTCTTCTTGCCCTTGGGGGAGAGCAGTTTAGTGGGGAGTTGGATGGGTAAACAGACAAATGTAAATATGGATGATAAGAACTGTGATGGGGGAAGGTCAAGGCTGTGGGAGTGTGGGGGGGGAGTCTTTTTTTTTTTAAACTAGAAGTGTGTTTTTTTTTTAAGATTTTATTTATTTATTTGAGAGAAAGAGTGAGCAACTGTGAGAGAGAGCACGAGCAGAGGGAGAGGGAGAAGCAGACTCCCTTTTGAGCAGAGAGCCCAATGTGGGACTCAATCCCAGGACCCTGAGATCATGACCTGAGCTGAAGGCAGTCGCTCAACCAACTGAACCACCCAGGCGCCCCTGGGGGGAAGTCTTTCTGGAGGAGGTGATGCTAGGGCTAAGTCTTGAGGGATGAGTAAGAACCAGGGAAGGTGTGGGGAGAGCATTCCAGTAAGAAGTATGTATGTAAAGGCCCAGAGCTGAGGGAGGGAGTGGTGCTCTCTGAGAACCACCAGTGGCTGGATTTAGCAGTGTCCATTGTGGGGGAGGGGCAATGGGCAGTGCTATGAGGCTGGACAGGTTGAATCACTGAAGGTCTAAATCACTGAAGGCTGAGGGTGCCTCCCTGAGGGACTTGGACTTCATTCTGAGGCCATTGGAGGTGTTCTTTGGGAGTGGAAGGGAGGGCTTGTGTGCTGGGAAGATGATTTTGGCTGCAGTGTGGAGAGTCCAGGGGAGAGATGATGGGCCTGCATTAAGGAAGGAGCAGGTGGTTGGAGACAAGGGCACGCCTTGAGAGGCATTTAAGAATTGGAATCTATGAGGGGTGGCTGGGTGGCTCAGTTGGTTAAGAGTCTGCTTTGGCTTGGGTCATGATCCCCGGGTCCTGGGATCGAGCCCCGCATCGGGTTCCCTACTCAGTGGAGAGCCTGCTTCTCTCTCTCCTTCTGCCTGCCACTCCCCCTGTTTGTGCTCTGTCTCTCTCTCTGTGTCAGATAAATAAATAAAAATCTTAAAAAAGAAAAAAAAGAAGTGGAATCTATGAGACTGGAATGATTGGAGGGGGAAGGAGGGAGGAGTCAGAACCACTCCCAGGTTTCTGGGCTTGGCTGCTGGACATAGAACTTGGCCATTGCCTGAAATAGGGCAGGCTGGAGGCACAGGTTTCTTGGGCCAGATGATTGTGTGGAACACATTGCATTCGAGGTTCCTGAGGGGCATTCAGGTAGAGATGTCTGGAAGGCAGTGAGACACACAGACCTGGCCTCAGGAGAGAGGTGGGGCAAGATGAAGTTGCCCAGGGAAGGTGTGGGGAAAGAGAAGAGAACACTGAAGGAGAGAGATGGGTAGAGTGGGGAGCCTGTAACATGTCTGGGCAGGAGCAACCAAAGAAGCTGGAAGTGACCTAGGGTGTGCCATATTGCAGAGACCTTGGGAAGATGTTGGTCAGGCCTGCTCAGGACCCTCCCTCCACCCACACTCTCTAGCTCCCTGGGCCTGGGGCACCTTGCGCCTTATGGAGTGATTGGTATTTCAGTGGTGACAGAGTCTCTCTGATGGAGAAAATTCAGATACTACAGTAGATTAATTGTGGGACAAAGTGGGGGGATTCTTATGTGCTTTAAATATTCATAGTTCCTGTTTATGCAACTCTTATGAGGTGCCGGTTACACACACTATTTTTCAGATAGATGGTATTTTCTCTACTTTACAAATGAGGAAACTGCAGCTCAGAGAGGTTAAATGTCTTGCCAGGGTCCTACAGCTAGTTAGAACTGGAGCTGGGATGTGGAGTCAGGTCTCTGCTTTATAGGACCCGCATTTTGTTTGTTGCTTCTGTATTTTACCGCCCTGTGCTTTTTTCCTTCGTGCAGGTTCAGTGGTGGCTGCCTCCTGGATTGGCATCTGAGGCTGGCCTGGCTTGCCCACACCCTTCAAACCTCCAGGCCACAGGGACTTCAGAGGAGGCCTGTATCCCAGATTAGCCCTAAAGACAACATGCTCCTGAAGAAGAAAGAGGAGGTCTAGGCACAGCCAAGGCCTGTGATGGGAAGGGCTTCCCGAGTATCAGTGGGGAACTTCCTCCTGGAAAAGCCATGAGAGGGGCAGTTCCTCTTCTGGGCCAGGCATCAGGGAGTCAGGGCCCCAGCTGTTCCTGCCCAGCCGCCCGCAGCCCTGAGCACCCACCGGAGACAGGAGGCCCTGCCTGCTCACTGCCCATTGTCCCGGCACCACAGTGCCGCTTCCCATGCGCCTCCTGTTTATACAGGAAGCCCCTGCTCGGGGATGCCACCTCCCAATCCTGATGGCTGGATGCAGGCTTCAATTCCTCCCAGGCAACCCCGGTGAGTGACAACTAGAGTGAGTTATCACTGCTCAGGGACTTTAAGAATTAGGATCGCAGTGTGGGTAAAAGCCTGGCCTTCCTGTGGTTCTCATGGGTTTGAATCTGACCACTCATTAGTTGCATGACCTGGGGCATCCACTCCAAGTCTATGAGTGCAGGTCCCTCCTCTGTAACATGGGGAGTGTTATTCCTGCCTATCTCACAGGTTTGATGTAAGGATAAATGAAATATGGAAGAAAACTATCTGGAACACAGTATATGTGCTCGATAAATTATAGATTTCATTGTTGTTGTTACTTGTTCTTCTCACTTTTAATTGCACCAAATTTCAGCTGTGTTTCAATTGCAGGTGATAGTTTTAAAATATGGCCTCCAGGGGCACCTGGGTGGCTCAGTTGGTTGAACACCTGCCTGCAGCTCAGGTCATGATCCTGGTGTCCTGGGATTGAGCCCGACGTCCCTCCTCAGTGGGGAGCCTGCTTCTTCTTCTCCTTCCCGCTCGTGCTCTCTCTCACTATCTCTGTCTCTCTCTCAAAAAAATAAATAAAATCTTAAAAAAATATGGCCTCCAAATTCTGTGACACTTCTCCCATTGAGAGGTAGGGTCTGTATGCCCTCCTTTGGATCTGGGTGGGCTTGTGATGGGAAGCCCATCACAAGGTAGATTAGTCACTACCTTGACTAATATGGTATAGTAGAAATGACACTGAGTGATTTCTCAGGTTTTGTTTTGGTTGTTGCAACATTTATACTTGGAGCCCTAAATCACCATGTAAGAATCTACCCTGGGTGTGCCTGGCTTGCTCAGTCGGTAGAGCATGTGACTCTTGATCTCAGGGTCCTGGAGTTCAAACCCCACATTGGGCATGGAGCCTACCAAAAAAAAAAAAAAAAATCTAACTACTCTGGAGTTTGTTAGGCAATAGGGGAATTCTTCTTGGGTGTACTATCAGCAGGTGGGAATAGTTTTTTCCATTTCAACGAAAACTTATTGAGTTTCAAAATGGTAGACTGCCCTCAAACTGGAATTTCCTCCCTTACCCACAGAAGATGGTAAAAATTAAAAAGATAAAATAACAAAACAGGGTTATGCTTAAATTATGAAGGGATACTCTTGGTAGACCAGTAATAAAGTTCCTAGAATAAAGAAGTAAATAGCATGTGACAGCCATAAGCTGAAGAGCTTCTGAGTTCGTGGCCAAAACATACATGGAATTATGTCTCTGAAGAGGTGCACACAATCAAGAATCACCAACCAATAAACATTTGTCAAGCACTTACTGTGTACTGAGACTTCGTCACTATTATCTGTGTATTTTTATAGTCAGTTCTTGTTTAGAGTTACCTACATGTTTCCATTTTCTTTGCTCACCCATTCCTTCCTTCTGAGTTCAAGTTCCTTCTTCCTGAAGTAGGTGGTTTCATAGTGTTTTCACCAAAGATGAGTAGTAAGTGTTTTGCTGAAATTTAAAAATTTCATTCTTCCTCTTAAATGTTAATATAGCTGGATACAGAACACTGAAGTTGACAGTTATTTTTCTTTAGCACTGGAAGATACTTGGAATATTCTATTACTTTCTGGCATCTATAGAGAAGTTGAGAAGTCTGCAGTAAGCCTAATTGTTTCTTTGTAGTTAATGTGTCTATTCTCTCTAGTTGCTTTTAAGGTTTTATTTTGGTGGTCTGCAATTTTATTTTATTTTTTTATTTTTTTAAAAGATTTTATTTTATTTATTTATTTGACACAGAGAGAAACACAGAGAGAGGGAACCCAACAAGGGGGGAGTGGGAGAGGGAGAATCAGGCTTTCTGCTGAGCAGGGAGCCTGATGCGGGGCTCAATCCCAGGACCCTGGGATCATGACCTGAGCCGAAGGCAGACGCTTAACAACTGAGCCACCCAGGCGCCCTGTGGTCTGCAATTTTAATATGATATATTTAGGCATGAAATTATTTTTATATAATCTGCTTGGGGATTGGAGTGATTTTTCCTTACTAAGATTCATATTTTTATCATTATTGAGAGTTCTTGGTTGTTATATGTTTTAATATTACCCCTCTCCCATTCTTTTTGTTCTTTCCTGTTACATATTTGTTAGAACTTCTCATTCCCTTTTTCTTTTCTTTTAATTATCTTTCATTCTTTCCAATCTTCTTCTTCTTCTTTTTTTTTTTTTTTTACAAATGTGGAGGTTTATTTCAACAAAATGTGAAAATCTTTCCAATCTTCTTAAAAAAGATTTTACTTATTTATTTGACATAGAAAGAGAAAGCACGAGCCGGGGGGCAGAGGGAGAGGGAGAAGCAGCCTCCCCACTGAGCAGGGAGCCCAATGCAGGACTCAATCCCAGGACCCTGGGATCATGACCTGAGCTGAAGGCAGATGATTAACTGAGCCACCCAGGTGCCCCTCTCTCTGTGCAATCTTATGAGTGATTTCCTCATAGCTGTTTCTAATTCAGTAATTCTCTTTTCATCTCCATCTAATCTACAACTAGACTCATGTATTAAGATTTTAATTTTGCATTTCTAGAAGTTTTATTTGATTCTTCAAAAACCTGCCTTGTATTTCATTATGGTTTCTGTTTCTTCTCTTTTCCTTTTTTATTATTTTAAATATACTTATTTCATTGTCTCTCAGAATGTTCAGATATCAAAAGCTTTTGATATATCATTTCAACTATTGAGTCTGAAAGCTCTTGTTGATGGTAAACTTCTTTTTGTATGGTTTGCTATTTTCATAGGTGATTTCTTTCCCTACGGGACTTCTGTACTGCCTGAGTTGTAGGAATGACCCTACAGAGAGGTTTTATTTTGCTTGTATTTTGTTTGTTAACTATTTGATGTGGAATATCTGCACAATGTATGTGGTATATGTCCAACTCTAAACCGTCATCTGGTGTAAGCTTGGTGCTTTGGTTTCTCATGAGAGACCAGGAAGAGACTCTTTGTCTATGAGCTGCTGAGAGTTTTTCTAGCCCTCTTTCACTAAGGGTGCAGCTCTTCAAAAGTCCTGACCTTAGGTAGGATACTCCTAATTTAACTCGAATGATCCCAAAGCCCTGTCTCTTGTCCTTGTAAGATGGTGAGAACTGAAATTTCTCATCTTTAGAGATACTTTCCAGTCTATAAGCCCTCTGCCCCTCATCAAGGGTTTCTCCAGTTATCAGCTCATGTGTTCCTCTTTTGGCTTTCAGTTCCCTCTATTTCTGGTATCTAGGGATTTCTCTTTCTTGAGAGCTAGAAGTTGAAAAATGGATTATTTTTTAGTTATTTTTAAGTCTAGAATTTCTGTGAGTTTGTAATGGAAGGCCTTTTTTTTTTCTTTATAGCTTTTGGTCACAATGAACCTTTCCAAGCCCTTTGTATATGTTCTCTCAGATCATCCTCACAAGAACTCTGTGACACAGATGTTATTAATCAGTTTTCTTTCATGTGTTATGAGACTGAGACTTGGTTCATTTAAGTGTTATCCTAGATTAGACAGGTAGGAAATGACCTTGGCAAGATTTGAACCTAGGTTTCTCTGATTTTCCCTTAATGTAGCATGTAGGAAGTTATGGTAACTCCCTTCCCCCCAGTCATTTTGTTATGAAAATTGTAACATAATACATATACAATCCATCCAGATTCTATAATTATAATTTTTCTCTATTTGCTTTATTATTATATCTATTTACCCGTCCTCTCTTTTTTAAAAGATGTATTTATTTACTTGAGACTTGAGAGAGAGAGAGCAGGGGAGGGGCAGAGGGAGAGGGAGAGGGAGAGAGGGAATCTCAAGCAGACTTTCCACTGAGTGTGGAGCCTGACATGGGGCTTGATCTCACTACTCTGAGATCATGACCTGAGCACAGATCAAGAGTCAGACGCTTAACTGACTGAGCCACCCAGGCACCTCCCCATTTACCCATCCTTCTATTTTTCCATCTATACTTCTTACATTTTGAGACATTTCAAAATAAGTTTTGGGCATTAGTATACTCCATCCTAAACAGTTCAACATGCATATCATTAACTAGAGTTAAATATTTGTTTATGGTTCTTTTCCCCCTAGTTACAAATGAGCCAATATTAGCTTTACCATCCATGAGTTTTGATTAATGCATACACCTGTGTAATGCAAACCCATATCAAGATATAGAACATTATCACCTCTGTAAGAAGTTCTCTCCTAACACTTCTCAGTCTCAGCACTCACCCAGAGGCAACCACTCTTTTAATGTCCACCCCCCACCCCCCGACTAGTTTTGCCTGTTCTAGAAATTCATGTAAATGGATTCTTACTAAGTATACTTTTTTTGGTAAGTTATTCTTTCATTCAGCATTATGATGTTGAGATCGATTTGTGTTGTGTGTGTGTTACCAGTAGAGTGTTAACTTTTATTGCTGAGTAGTAGCTCATTGTTTGGCCACAACACAGTTTATCCATTTTCCTGTTGTTAGACACCTGAGCTATATTCAGTTTTTGGAGATCATGATAAAGTTGCTTAAACATTTTAATAAATACTGTTACTGTAACAATTTCTTTTTTTTTCTTTTGTTTTTTAGAGAGAGAGATAGAGAGTGTGTGTGCAAGTGGGTGGGTGGGGGAGGTGCAGAGGGAGAGGGAGAGAGAATCCTAAGCAGACTTCAAGCTCAGCACAGAGCCCTACACAGAGCTCGATCTCATGACGCTGAGATCATGACCTCAGTCGAAATCAAGAGTTGGACATTTACCGGACTGAGCCACCCAGGCGCCCCATTGTAACACTTTCTGTGACATGGTGGGGAGAGTAGTGTAGGAGCCAGATTATAGTTAGTTGAGGGAGATGAGAAAGTGCAGAAAATGAACTCATGGTTTTCTTTTTTTTTTTTTTTTTAAAGATTTTATTTATTTATTTGACAGAGAGAGACACAGTGAGAGAGGGAACACAAGCAGGGGGAGTGGGAGAGGGAGAAGCAGGCTTCCCGTGGAGCAGGGATCCTGATGTGGGCTCGATCCCAGGACCCTGGGACCATGACCCGAGCCGAAGGCAGACGTTTAATGACTGAGCCACCCAGGTACCCCAGAACTCATGGTTTTCTTAAGACGAGTAGATGAAAAGTGGGGAGACAAAGAGTAGTAGCTAGAGGGGTGTTCAGGGATCAGGAACAGTATATATACCATAAATAACATAAATAATATATAATATAAATATATTTAATAACATGTATGTAATAATATAATTTATTATAAAAGAAATATATATAACATGCACACATATATTTATACATATATAAATTAAACCCATATATGTGTAGACATAAATATATTTCTATTTAATGGGAATAACAGAAGCATGTTTTTACAGTGGGAGAGGGAAGGGAAAGGAGGCTGCCCTCCTCTTGGCCTGGGGTGTCAGGTTCTGGGCAGAGCCCATGGTCCCTGTGGTTGCTCTCTGGCTTCTGTTGGCAGAGTCTCAGGTCCTGAATCTTTTTGTCTGCCAGTCTGACGTCCAGATTGACAACTGAAGGGACAGCAGAACCTGGTCTTGGCCATCTGTTCAGGCTGTTGATGCGCTGGGAGGGAGGGACTTGCAGAGGTCACTGAGAAATGGGAGAGTAGCCTCGCTGGGCAGCAGGGAAGAACCTACTCAGAATAATCAGGCTGTCTCTTGTGATGATCGCATAGACCTTGCCATGGGAGAAGTGTGAAGATTCCTTCCAGGTCTAAGAAGCTGTGGCTTGGGGAAGGGCTGATCCCTCGCTGGTGAGCCATTGCTGGTTGGAGCTGCTGGGTGAGATCACCTGCTGACTGACATGCAGCAGTCTGGGGTGGGGGCCGACCCACGGACTCGCTTCTGTCCAGGTTTGGTTCTCAAGATGATTTGTTGGATTGATACAAGAAAATCTGCTTTTAAAAATAACTCAGGCTTAATTGGGTGCGGGTAGGTAGGTTGGACCAGGGAGCTCTTGTGACTCTTCTAACCATCACTTTCTGGGTGAGGTCAGGCTTGTTATGAAGTGCTTTTCCCATTAGGCTCTCAATACTGGACTTTTGTTGCTTTAAAAACTCTTTGTTTATTGATTTATATCACACACATATATTTTTCTCTTTAAAAACTCAACTCTACTGAGGTATAATGTCCATACAATAAAATGCACCTATTTTAAGTGTGTATTTTGGGGAGTTTTGACATATTCAAACATCAGTGTAATGAATAGTCAAGGTATAGAATACTTCCATCACCCCCAAAAGTTCCTTTGTGCTCCTTCCCAGTCATTCCCCACCCTCCACCCCCCCCCAATTCCCCCAAACCACCAATCTGCTCTCTCTTACTACAGATTAGATTTGTCTTTCTGGAGTTTCATATAAGTGCAATTATACTGTATACTGTTTTTTGTATCTGACTTCTGTTGCACAGTATAATATTTTCTAGATTTATCCATGTTGTTGAGTTCATCCGTAGTTCATTCCTATTTATTTGAGTAGTATTCCATTGTGCATATAGATCCTAATTTACTGAATAGGTAATACAGACACATGGTGCAAAGTTTGTAAGTACACAAGTTTTTCCCACCCTAATGCCTCCCCAGTCAGTTCCTTTTTCCAGGCATGCTGCAATATGACCAGCTTCTTGTGTATCATTTGAGTTATTTTATGCATTTAAAAGCAGGTATATATGTGGGATCTTCCTTCAGTCCTTCAAGAAATACATCTAATTCTGCTTGTGTGTAAGTATAATCTTAGAGGAGGAATTACTAGAGTAAAAATTTCACCCCCCCAAAAAATCATACACATGTAATTTTGACAGATATTACCAAATTACCTTCCACAGAGGCATTACAGATCCCCCCAACATTTTTCTTTTTTTATTTAGTTTTTGAAAGACTTAAACAGAGAAAAACAGAAAGAATAGGATAATGAACACTCAGCACAGGCTTTTACTTTGCACACATTTGGGTTTTCAGCTTCATGCTTTGTGAACCTCAAGTGAACCTGCGTTCAGTCACACAGTCTTTGGGACCTGTGGCTCTCACTCGTTGCGAGGTGATAGGTTCTCAACACCTGGGGTGGGGTGGGGGGGGCTCGGGCTTTAGGATGTTTCTGTTCAGAGTAGCTTGCTTGGTTCCTGACTGGAGATGGACAAGACAAGGGCTCTAGCCTGGATTGGGTCTAAGGGGTAGCTTGGCCCACAGGAGCCCTGATTCCTGATTCTAGAAGGGGAAATGAATGGATCAGATGGGCAGCTGTGTGTGCGTGCATGTAAACAATCCTTATCCGTGCTGCTGCCAGGGCAGATCTTGGACTATGCCAATCTCATGCTTTTGCTCCAGTGGCTTGTTGGGGGAGCTCCTGGGGACAATGGGAAATTCTTACCTTGGCCTATAAAGCCCAGAGTGGTGTGGCCCTGTGGTCCCCCAGCCTCCTCTGAGGAGCTCTCCCTGGGTTGCCTGCACTCCAGCCACCCTGGTGTTTCAGTTCCTGTCTTTCTCCTTCCCAGCTCATGTGGTTCTCTGCATCTGGAAGCACTCCCTTATGCCCACATGCCTCTCAGCACTCTGGCTTCTCCTAGGTGCCATAGATTTATCGTTCAGGACTGACCCTCACACAGGGCAGAGCCTCCTGGTACCGTTCTAGAGTGTTTATCATGATTTGTGCTTATATATTTCTCCAGTGTGACCCCCTTAATGTCTATTTCTCCTCTTACTTCATAAATGTCATGCAGGCAGGGATCATACATGTTTTGTGCACCATTATATTCTCTGTGCTCTAAAAGAGATTAGCACATAGTAGGTGCTTGGTAAAGTTTGTGAGGCATTTAAAAAAAAAGATTTTTATTTATTTATTCATGAGAGACAGAGAGAGAGAGAGAGAGGCAGAGGGAGAAGCAGGCTTCCGCTCTGCAGAGAGCTCAATGTGGGACTTGATCCCAGGACCCCGGGATCACCACCCTAGCCGAAGGCAGATGCTTAACTGACTGAGCCACCCAGGTGCCCAAGTTTGTGAGGCATTTTGATAGCACACACATGTAGCCTGTAGTCAGAATTGACGGTGAATTCTATTCCTGCATCTTGGCAAGTTACCTAAACTCTCAGAGCTGCAGTTTCCCCATCTGAAAAATGGGTATAATGAAACTGAGTCTCGGAGCAGTTGGGAGTACTTGGAAAGTACTGGACAAATAGCAGGTGCCTGAGCCCTGGTAACTATCACAGTAGCATCTTTGATGCAAAGCCAGTGAGCACTCTTGTTCACGGGCAGCTTGTGCTTCTGGTGACCAGCGACAGCTGGCCTCAAAGTCTGGGGTCAAGCTGGGCCACAGGTGGGGGTTCAGTGCCTCCCTGCCCCAGGAGGTAAGAGTGACGTTGGAGCTGGGGCTTGAGGAGGTCACTGTGCCATTTGGCAGCTACCACCAAGACCTTGGAGGGAAGACAGCCTGGGGCACCTCCAGTCACTGGCTTCTGCCAGGGCAGTGGAAGGGAGCAGCAGGGAGCCATGGGAACAGAGGAGGGCGGGGAAGCCAGGTGGTCCCAGGAAGCTGCAGGCTTGGCTGGCAGGCGGGAAAGGAGCTGATGAGAATGTCAGGGCTCTGGAGGGGATAGGGTTTCTGCCGCCTCCAGCTGCCCTAAGCTGCCTCTGCTGTTTTCCAGAGGGACCCAATTACAACCCCCTTGTGGAGCCAGGGCCGCCAGAGATCCTGCAGAGATAGGAGGCGGCTCTCAGCAGGGCAGCAAGGACCTTTTAAGCTCCCCTAACCATACACCTGTTCCTGATCATCTAGGATTTGGGGCCTGGTTTGGGGAAAATGTGAGGACTTCTGAACATGGTCCCTCAGATCTCCACAGAGCCTCAGGCTTTCAAAGTGTTCTCATAAGTACCGACTCATTTGATCTTCTTCACAGCTTGGGAGCTGCCCGGAAGGGCTTGTTAGCTTCTTTGGACAGTGTCCCTGTGGTCCAGAGAGAGGGAAGCTAGTTGGCTACAGTCACCTGGCAAGCAAATGACCCAGGACTTCTGTCTCTACAGAGCCTCTTCCCTGTGCCACTGGATAACCAGTCAACATACAGCAAGGATCTCCAGCTTGCCACAGGCTCCACCATGCCCCACTGTGTGCCAGCAGGCATGCATCCCTTATCAGTGTTACCTGACTGGTCCTAGAAGACATTTGAGCAGCAGCCCCTGCCCAGCATGCAGTGTGTGCTCAGCTTTGTCTTGGGTGCTGGATGGGTGCTGGAGGATACAAAGGAAGGTGGAGTGTTCTCTGCCCCTAAGGAGTGGATGGCCAGCCATGCCCTCTGAGACAGCTGTGTATAATGTTGGGTATACTCTTGGGAGGCTACATGATGTTGGGCCTGAGGATGCTGAGTTGGGCCTTGAGCTGGGCTTCCATGAGGTATTTGGTTAGGCTGAAAGAAGAAAAGGCATTCCAGTGGGAAGCCTATATTAGCAAGTATGGGAGGCAGGGAGGGGTTGGGGTTTCACAGGATGGAGAGACAGCTTTTCTGTGTAGAGTGGAGGGAAGTTTGGAAGTTAGATGGCTTTGAATTGTGGTATGAATGCATACCACAAATGTTTCATGAGAATTTACTGTGTGTTAGACACGAAGCACTCTACATACCTTGTCTAATTTCATCCTCTGTACAGCCTTGGAGATAGATATTTTTCTCGTTTCACAGATAGGTAAGTATGAGTATAGAGATGAGGTATCAGGAAGTTAAATAATTTGCTCAAGCCCCACCTGACTCTAAAACCCGTGCTTTTCCCACACGGAAGGCTTCTTGGGGAGGTTGGGTTTGGATATATATGAAGGCAGGTGGTAGGAACAGTGTGAGTAAAGACAAGGCGGCAGGACCGCATTGGCTGTGCATGGTAGTCAGTGAGGTAAAGGGTTTGATTCATGCAGAACTTCCTGTTCGGGCCCTGATCCCTGCATCAAGGGCCTTGTTTGGCCTACTCAGGGGTCCAGCAGCCTGATCCATCTGTCTCCTCCAACAAGCGACTTCACCAGTTGGCACCTCCACAGACTTTCTGCTACTACCAGCTGTTTTGTTTGCCCCCACCTGAATGTCACCCCTGCCCTCTCCACCCATCCAAATCCTGTGTACCCCTTAGGGGTCCCCTGGAAGTTTCGGCTCCTCCAGGAAGCCCTCTCTGACCTTGGCTGCAATCTCTTTCCTCTGATCCCCAGTTGTCCTGCTTCTTAGCTGAGGGTGCCCAGGTGCCTTTCTAAAGTCTGTTCTATCTCCCCAGTGTGGAAGCTCCCCATGTTCTGGCAGGGGCCAAAACCTCAGCCCCCTGTCTGCAAGCCCCACAAGGCTCACGGACAGTGGCAGACCATTGATAAAGCATTTGTTGTAAGCCGGGCACAGGGGCAGGCCCTTCACACAAATTTCCTGATTTAGTCCTCGCAGCAAGCCCTGGATCCTGACTAACCGCAAGTGCAGAGGGGGCTTGAACAAGGTCCCTGCTCACAGGTACCCGCAGTGAGAGATGTGAGTGCAAGATAGTGGGCGCCTGGCGAGGTGGCTGACCCCTTGTAGGTGCCTCAGAGCACACCCTTCTTATTTTTCCACTTCTCCTTTTGCATGCCGATGGGGTGTGTGTGTGTGTGTTGTGGGTGGTGGGGGCGGTGCTCCTATAAACCCATCTCTGCCTTTAATCAATTCCATTTGGAAAGTGAGTCTGGGTGGCCGTGGTTTGAGATGGTACTCTCCTCTTGGGGTCAAGATAAACCCATGGGGTGATGATGAGGGGATTGTGGGGACCCTTCACCAAGCCCAGCTGCCCACAGCTCAGCCCATTGAGGCCCTGAGGCCCCCATCCTCCTGCTCAGGAGGGATGAAGCAGCCTGGAGGCAGGCAGCAGAACAGGAATGCAGCCTTCTGGCTGGCTCCTTGACAGGGCATCTCTGGGAGGCCCCCCAGCTCTTCCATGCTGCTGCTCTGCTGGGGAAGCCAGGGATTAGGGGCCTAATTCCTCCGGGAATCCTGTTTTTCTTAGCTTCACACGCATTGCTCTTTAGGAAAGGCCCCTCATCTAATTAGCCTGAGTCAACAGCTCCATTTATTTGGACACGTGATGTTATGAAATGGGCTGCTGCTGGTGTGTTTTTGCACTGCATATCTGGGCTGCCCCTCCAGGATGGCATCGGGAGGGAGGGGCCATGGGCCACCAGGCCAGGGCGAGTCCAGCCTGAGAGGGGCTCCAGCAGAGGCCGGAAGGGAGACCGCAGGTTTGCTAGCCAGGCGGGAACTGCTCACTCTCGGATTTCATAACAAGAAAGTGACCCATGGACTGTCCACATACCCAGCTTCCTCTCCTGTTGGTATTTCTGAACCAAAATAAAAAAGGGATTAGGGGCCCTTTGACTGGAACTCCTTCCTCTGTCCCTGGTCAGAATCAAAAGGGACTTCTACAAGGGGCTTTTTTTTTTTTTTTTTTAAAGATTTTATTTATTTATTTGACAGAGAGAGAGAAAGAGAGAGAGAGAGAGAGAGAGACAGCGAGAGGGGGAACACAAGCAGGGGGAGTGGAGACGGAGAAGCAGGCTTCCCGCCGAGCAGGGAGCCTGACGTGGGGCTCTATCCCAGGACCCTGAGCTCCTGACCTGAGCCAAAGGCAGACACTTAACCAACTGAGCCACCCAGGCGCCCCCTACAAGGGGCTTTTGATGATGACAGGTCCTTTACCACATCCATAAGTACCCAGGACTTTTGGAGAAAAAAATGAGTACAAATAGTTACTAGTTATTAAGCATTTATTATGTGCAATGCGCTAAGCATATTGTACAATAAATCACATACACACACACTTTTTTCTTCTCCCCTCTCTCTCTGTCCCCTCCCGCTGTTAGCCTTATCTGCCTGGGGATGGTGCAAGCCCTCCTCCTCTCCCGCATTCCAGCCCCTCCCCACCTCTCTCTCCCCTCCTCCAACTTTGCTGTTTATCCTTCCAGATTCTTCTCTATGCGTTTACATATGTAGGTCTCATATGTCGTTTCTAACTGTAAAGACAACTCTTTGAGGAAAGTACCGTTATCGGTTCATGGACCAGAAAGCGGAGGTGAGGAGAGGCTAAGCAACTCGCTCAAGGTCACACAGGCAGGCAGACGCAGAGCTGCGCTTTAAATCCAGGCCTGTCTGACTCCAGAGACTGACAGGAAAACCCTTTCCTCTGGCACAGCACCCACCCCCAGCAGGTCACAGACTTGGGTCTCAGCAAATTGTTGTGCGTCTTACCTGTTCCTCTGCTTGCCGCCCCTTCTCCATGCTGTTGTTATGTGTGGCAAATGGGTCAGTCGTGGTGGGCATTCGCTCCATGGGGTCTCATGGAAGTCACCCTGAATAAATGGCACAGGAGCTCTGCCTTGCTGCCTCCTTCTTGTCCCCTGAATTACCGCCAACCTCACTGTTGTACCTGGACCGCTTTCTGCCTTGTGCTTGCCAGAGCCAAATGGAAGCAAGGAGCACCGTCACCCTTTCCCCACAGTAGGGTTGATCAGCATGCACACACCCCCAGACCACAGAGCGCTTGCCACTGAAGGTTAATCCCTCTTTGGACAAATAGAACATTGTTGTGAACAGCAGTAGTTCAGTGGAGTTCGGCGCACTTAGCACGGGTGGGGAGTCTGGGAGATCAGCTGCTCCTTGCCTGCTCCTGCCTGGGAGGTAAACCCAGTGGGAGGACCGGGCTCCTAAATGTTGGCCGCTCTTAATGGGGGTTCATGGCCAGGAACTGCTGTGTGTTAAGATACTGAAAGGAATTCTCCCAATTGATGTAGGCTGGAAAAGCAGAGGCCAGGGAGAGGCAGGAGTCAGAGAGACATTATTTGCTGGATTAAAAAAAAACAAATTCCAGTACTGGGCCTGGAAGCTTCTTAAAAAAAGGTAATGGGACCTTTTTTCCTGTTGAACTTTCAAACCTCACTGACCCTGCACTTTGGGCTTTGGAGTTTATCAGGGACACCGGGGGCCAGGAGTGTAGCACGACTAAAGTTACTAGGGCAAAGCTGGAGGCAGGTCAGCCCTCCACAGGGGAGTCCCAAGGGCCTGCGGGCAGCCACTGCCACCAAGAACTTCTAAGGCCAAGAAAGGGAAGCCTCGAAACCAAACATCCCTGCACGGTCCCAGGCAAATGTGTTCCTCATCAAGGCAGATACAAACAAAGTTTATTAAAAAGCCTTCTAAAGGACATTCCAAATCACCAGCAGGCCTCTGTGAGGTGACTGTCCATTCTCCTGCAGACTCTCATTCCACCCTCATTGGAGCTTTTCAAACACCAAGTCACCAATGTGTCCAGGAAGGAAAATAAACAGGGGGCTCCAGTGGGCGGCCCCACAGCTCACGGTGACCCGGCTCTCAGTGCCGGCCTGCACTTTTTGACACCACAGCCGGCAAGGTTGATAGGAATGACCTGGGAATGGAGTACAAACAGGGCAGTGAGGCCTCTTGGCCTGTGGGGTGGGCTCTTCCCAACATGTCCTAATGGCAGCCCACCAGGCAGAGGAAGGGCTCCTGTGGTTGCAAAAATGGTCGCTTGGTATAGTGGCGTGAACTCTGGACTAGGAAAGTCACGTGCCTTTTGTGTTCTGGGAGGAGAGGAGACCTCTGTTTCCAAGTAACTGGAAGTTTCCTCATCTGTACAATTGTTGATTTTCCCAATAGACGGGAGTGGGGTTGCTCTCATTAAAGGAGGTGCTGGAGGTCTCAGAGCCAGTCCACATGTTTCCCAAAGCATGTCAGGGTAGCTCCACAGAAACCTGGGCCCTGTGGGTCACAGTTTAACAGCCCCCCCTCCTGGTATGGAAGCTAAGAGTCTGTGATTTTACAATAATCTGAATGTATTCATGGGCCAGTAAGCAAATTGTGAACCACCGTGTCTTGTAGTACTAGGACAAGGGACAGGGGAGAACTCTTCTCTAGAGTCAGATAGGCCTGCATTGCCACCACCTACTTGTGTCACTTGGGCAACTTCATTGCCTAAATCTCCAGAACCCAGGAAGAGGAGATCAGAGTATTTGCCGCGTGCTGTTGATGTGAGTATCTGTGCTAAAGTCTAAACCATTAGCGAAGAGTCAGATATGTAGTTGGTACTTAATAAGTGGTAGCTATTGTTGTTTTTATTTCTTGGGCATGTCCGATGGCCCTTGCTCTGTTCAACATTCTGAGGAGACCAGGGGGTATCCCGAGAATAAAGGAGGGGAGGAGGAAGAGAGAGAGAGCCCATGGAAGGTAGGAAGAATTTTGCTACTGATAAAATTATACCTGTAATGATTTATTGAGAACTTTCCAGGGGTGGATACCGTGTATGGAGATTATAGTAAGTCCCTCCCATGGTAATTTCACACTGCCTATGTGCCTATTTACTATGCCTTTTTTTTTTCTCTCTCACAAGGGAGTAAACTGAGACTCAGAAAGCTTATGATTGCCCAAATCCCAAGGCCTATGCCATAGATGAATGTTTGTATCCCCCTACCCCCCAAATTCATATGTTGAAAACCTAATTCCCAATGTGATGGTGTGAGGAGGTGGGGCCTTTGGGAAGTTATTAGGTCATGGGGGCAGAGAGCTCCCTTGTCCCTTTTGCCACCGGAGGACACAGTAATAAGGTACAGGTTAGGAACCAGGAAGACGGCTCACACCAGACACCAGATCTTGGACTTCCTAGCCTCCAGACCTGTGAGACATCTTTGTTGCTTATAAGGTACCCAGTTTATGGTATTTTGTTATAGCAGCCCAGAGAGAGGGGGCTAGGACTCAGGCTGTCTGATTCCCAAGTCTGTGCTCTCAGCCTCTAAGGGTCACAGATGCCCGATTCTGAGGCAAGGTGTGCCCTCCTCCTGTCACAGATGGTCGCTGTCTTGAAACACAGGAGCCCAACCAGAGCTGTAACTGTGATACTTCAGAAACCCTTCCTGTCATGGTGTCGTGTACAAGGCCAGGGAATGATTTCATCAGTTTTGGCAACGCCAGCTTTCTTGGTTCTAAACTGGTGATTCGCACCCCAGGTTGCACATTAACATCATCTGGGGAGATTTGAAAAATCCACACCACACAGGCCGCCCGGACCAATTACATCAGTGTCTGTGGGCAGGGCCAGGCATCAGTATCCCGTTAAGGTCCTTGGTGATTCCAGAGAGCACCCAGGCCTGAGAAACCCTCTGAGGGGCAATAGCAGTTTTAGAAGCCCTTGTCCCCTTCCACTGAGGGGCTGGGAGTAGAGGAGTTTTGAGGCAGGGATGGGGCATGGGTAGGGAGGCAGTAAAGGAGAGAGATGAAGGGCTGACAAAGAATGAGGTATGGGTACTGAGGCTCAGAAAGGTTAAGTAACTGGATTCAGGGTGCACACAGGGAAAATGGCAGAGCTGGAAATCATACCATTGAAGGGGTGGCAAAATGATAGGACTCTCTCGTTACTGGGGAGACTCCAAGGGTTGTTCAGTGGTAGAGCTCCCCAAGACCTATTTCTGCATCCAATTCTCTTATCAATTCATCCTTCCCACCCAATCAGCTTCATCCATGCTGGGCTTCCATTGTCAACTGATTCCCAAATGTCTGTTTTCAGACCAGAGTGTTCCTTGGACCCCCTAACCTATGATGCAGTAACTCATCTGACATTTCTTTTATTTTTTAAATTATTTTAAAGATTTTATTTATTTATTTGAGAGAGAGAGAGAGAGAGGGCACACGAGGGTGGGGGGAGGGTAGAGGCAGAGGGAGAAGCAGACTCCCTGCTGAACGGGGAGCCCTACCCTAGGCTCTATCCCAGGACCCTGAGATCATGACCTGAGTCAAAGGCAGATGCTTAACCAACTGAGCCACCCAGGTGCCCCCTGACATCTCTTTTAGATGACTCCAAAACCCCCAGGATTTTACATGCCCAAGACTAAACTCATAGCCCTGTGTATCTCCAGCCTGGTTCTTCTACAGGGTTCCAAGCCCAGTGACTGGCACCAGAGTCGTGCTGGGCTGTTCCCTCCTTCCCTGCCCACGTGCATCACCAACGCTCTCCGTCCAACCTTCTGAGTACCTGTACATCCTGTCTTCTCTCCACCTCTGTTGCTACCCCTTTAACCAAGCCACCATTATCTTTGGTAATTTATTCTTTTTATTTTTGGTAATTTATTCTTGCTGGTATGGTTATTTATGTTTACCTCCTCCACTAGCTTACACAATGTGTAAGGGCAGGGACTAGTTTTTTTTTTTTATGACTTTTGTCTCCCCAGGACCTAGCACCTTACCTGGTCCTCAGAAAGCATTTGTTGAATACCCAAGTATGTGAATAACTTTATTTTAAACTTTAACTTCATTCTGAGAGCAGTCACTACAATGGTTGTTCCATGAAAGCTTGCTGCTTTTTAGGCTGAGAGCAGGGATGACGTGCTCAGATGACTCTGCATTCCATGAGGTCTGGGGGCAAAGAGGGCTTGTCTACAGAGACTGAACAGAGGGTCTGAGGGGACCATGTGCTCTGAGATGAGACACAGCCACACCACAGAGCAGGCGAACACACACACACACACACACACACACACACACACACACACACACACACGCTTGTATCCATCCCTCGTCAACTCTGGCCTGCTTACTGCACAGACATTATCTTTATTTGGAGAATCAATTATGAAATCAATCCTTCACTATTTCTCCAATAATGCAGCTAATAAAAAGAAAAGCTATTTTGATGGTGTCTGGTTTTCAGCTAAAAGGAGGGTCAAAACAGCAATTTTATCAGCTGCCCTTTGAAAGTGCTTCTGTTGGTCACTGCAGTTCACAGGGGGAAACACAATGACTCCAATCTCATTCTTTTTTTTTTTTAAGATTATTTATTTATTTGACAGAGAAAGACACAGTGAGAGAGAGAGAACACAAGCAGGGGGAGTGGGAGAGGGAGAAGCAGGCTTCCCGCTGAGCAGGGCTGATGCGGGGCTCGATCCCAGGACCTGAGCTGAAGACAGACGCTTAATAACTGAGCCACCCTGGCGCCCCCAACCCCATTGTTGATATTGGCTCCTGCCCGATGTGACAGATTGCGTTACCTCTGGACCAGGACATCTGTGGGTAGACATCAAGGTCAAGTCAAGGTTATACCCTGCTGGCTCTGTCATCAGAACATGGCCCATCTCTCCCCCATTGTCTGATACAGTGAAACACCAGTCAAAATAGCACGTCTCTGGGATTCTGGCAGAAGTGGGCCATGGGAAGTAGCTCCAGGCCCTGGGCTCTTAGTGCAAGCCCCTCTTTCAGAACCTTCTTTTCTTAGATTCTTCTCCAAGAAAAATGTCCCAGCTTCATGGTGGCAACTGTGACTCTTGTTTCTGCCCCCAGTAGATGGAAAAGCCCTCAAGGGCAGTAACTATAGTCTTTCCACTCCCCACCCTCACTGTCTGAACCTTTATGGTGCTTAGGATTTCCTTGGGTGGCGGGAGAGATAGAGCCATGAGACTGTCAGAAATTAAGTAATGGAGTTAGAGACTAAGCCTGCCTCCTGGACCTGCCACTTCCTGGCTGAGAGCTTTGGGCAAATTACTTAACATCACTGAGCTCCAGTTTTCTCACCTAGAAGATGGGGGCCGTAACAGTAGTTGCACCCCTCGCATAAGGTTTTTTTTTTTTGAGGAGCATTCAATGAGATAACGCATATAAGGCACACAAAAAAATGCCAGTTTTGGAATGAATAAGGGTGGGGGTGCCCCTTCTTAGGTCAGGGGTCACAGGAGAAGCTGGCACACGCTGGAACCCATTGGAGGTGGGGTCTTAGGCCATCTAAGTTCACTATTCCTTTGGATCTGATTTCCAAAAATAGAAAATAGAGACCACTGCCTTTTACTACCCCAGCCCAGATATAGTACCATGAATTTTGTAGATTAAGTGTCATCAGAAGACATAAAACAGATTGCAATGTCCCTAGCCAGTGGCTCCCTTACTCCAATGTGTATCATAGACATAAGTAGTTAATTTTATTTGTTCCTCTCACTAACCCTTTTTATTTAAGTATATATTTTGGGAACACATAATCCATCAAAGAAGCATTCAAAAGAAACTCATCAATTATTCTTGGGCATCAAAGAATAATTATTAAATAAAAGCACAATGCCTCACTTTCTTAGGTTAAAACTCCAATCTTCCTGCTTCGATGTGCTAACAATCCCTAATGAAGGTCAGGAAAGCAGTGATCGTCTCAGCAAGAGCTTTAAAGAGGTTCTGTACCTAGCCAGGTACAGAACCCAGGTCTGGTCTGAATGGAGCTGGGAGAGACCCCCTCTGACAGAGAAGCCCAGGGTGTGGGGTATGGTGTGGCTTAGATGAGTTCTGCTGATTTATGGCTGCCATCTTGTGGCAGTTGTTCTGAGGTGAGTCTGCCCGTGGGTAATGGGTTTCCTAACTTCTCTAAAGACGTGCTCCCCTGTGATTTACATAGTGCTTGCATACATTTGCAAATGGGGCTCTGGGGTCCTAACTCCAACTGTAGGAAAAGTGAAATGAACAAGAATGGGACCTTGTGCAAGTTGGACATCGAGGTCAGCAGTGGGTGGCAGGCGTTTAGGTGGTATGTCTGGGGCAGTGTGCTGTCAGGGCAACGAACGGTAAGAGCTGCCATTTATTGAGCATTTACTATGTGCCAAATCTGGCTTAGCACTTCCCATATATTATTTCACTTGATACTAACAACGACCCTCTGAGCTAAGCCCCCTATCTCCCCATTTTATAGATGAAGAAGCTAAGGCATGGAGAGGTTCAGGCACTTGCCAAAAGTTACAGAGCTAGTGTGGGTAGAGTCGGAACTCAAAATAAGGTCTTTCTGACCCCAGAATATATACTCTAAAACTCCCTGTGCAGTCGTGGGTGGGCTATAGAGCCACAAAGACCTGGGAATCTGTTCTGGCTCAGCCACTCGGGTAATGTGAGCTTGGCTTCGTCATTTAGCCTGTCCCACTCCGTTTCTTCCTCTGCAGAATGGAGCTTCCTCACAGGTTAATTGCAAGGATTAACTGGGAAAATTGATGGAGTTAGCATGGTGCCTGGCACAGGTGAGGGCTCATAATATGGGTTTCTTCCTTTTGCCCTTGGGCAGGGAGAAATGGGACTCTTAACCATTTAAGCCTCCTCTGCCTCCCCTGGGCTGCACAGGACCCTTTCCACCAACACCAGAAGATCTTTGATTCCTGACTATTTAATCCATTTCTCAGTTTAATCATCTTGGCTGCATGGGAAAGGCAGCACTGTATTGTGTAAAGAGCCTTTGACTAGAATTTTAGAGACCTTGGTACTAGTTCAGCCCCTGGTCTGAGACTTGGACAACTTCTGTCTCTCTGGGCCTCAGTTTCCCTATCAATAAAATGTAGGATTTGTCCATAGATAGGACCAGTGTGCCTATGTAGTCCACATGCAGGCACTCCCTAGTTCTGTATCCACTGTAGACATGATTAATCAATTGCAGCATCTTTGTCAGTGATCCTGAGTGTGGCCTCAGAGCCTTCCCTCACACGTGGAGGCAATCACCATCAACCAATTAGAGTTAAAATGATAATTACAGTCTCTTGGATATTCCTGAACAATTTATCATCTTAAATGATAGGGATCCTTAAATGTTAGGGATCCTTCTGGTTCTGACTATGCCACCCGAGTCTTTAACGCTGTGAGGGGCTATGCAGAGAGCAAGCATCTGAAATGTGGAGGGTGGATTCTAGCTTTAGCCACACCACCTAGTAGCTGCATGACCTTGCCATGTTGCTTACACCCTCTGAGCCCTATTTCTAGTTTATAAAAAGGAAGTCCTAACATATACTCTGGCCATTGGCATTGTTAGGAGTCTGACATCACTGTAGCCTTCCTGAATGTAGGGCCCAAGTTCCTGTCAGCACTGCACCCCCTGTGCCTTGAAGAGTCTGGTCAGGAGTGGGCTTTCCATGAATTTTTGTTGAATTAAAGCATGATAAAATATGAAACTTACAGAAATGGAAGGAACTACAACTTGGTGAAATACATCTCTAGAGAAGCAATTCTCAGTCATGTAGAACATGAGGCAGATCAGAGAGCCCTTTCAGCATGCAGATTCCTGGACCATACCACAGGAAGCTGATCCAGGATGCCTGGGGGTGGGACCCAGGAATCCACAGGTTTAACAAGATTTCCTGGGAATTCAGATGCGGGTGGTCTGCAGAGTCCCCACTCAGTGAGAAATACAGCTCCAGAGTTGGGAGGCTCCAAGTGGAAGTTAAGATAAACAGAGAGGCCTTGGTTTGTTGCCAGTTGTTCTCTAGGAGTTGAGTTCTACCTTGAAGTTCCCAGAGCCACAGCATCTGTGAGGGAGTCACCTGATAGGACAGTTCCCTCCAGCCCTCATTGCTGCCACAGAGGCCCGATCCCCAGCTGACTCATGCTCTTTGGTTTCTGTCCTCTCACTTGTGAAACCCACATAGAAAGCAGCCAGGTCAGGGGCATTTCCCCTTTTATCTCAAGTAAAATGGGAGTGGTGGGGGTCTAGGTTGCCAGTGCTGCCCATCACCAATTATCCTGTGTGGGTCATGTGTTGGTCATGTGTCCCCAACTTCATCCACAACCCTCAGACCAGGATCTTTCAGGAAGGGCAGCCAGGAGGCAGGTTGGCTGGGGCTCAGCCCAGTACTCTGGTTAAGGTGGTGGTGGTGGTGGTGGGTGGGTGTGTGTGTGAGGGGTGGGGGATGAAGAGAGAGAGAGTGTGTGTGTCCCGATGTTGGCTGTCTACATAGTTCCCAAAGTAACTGAGTAGAAAGTGAAAAACAGTCAGATATTTGGGATTTTTTTTTTGGATGTTGCTAAACATAGAGATCTTTGCAAACACCCATGTAAATGTTTCTTTCATTCTTAGGTTTCAGGGTGATAATACAACTTGCAAATAGATGACTGATTAAATTGCCTGGGTGGTTCAGTCGGTTAAGCATTCAACTCTTGATTTCCGCTCAGGTCATGATTTCAGGGTGGTGAGACTGAGGCCCTGCGTTAGGTTCTGCACTGGGGATAGAGCCTGCTTAAGATTCTCTCTCTTCCTCTCCCTCTGCACCCCCCCAAATAAAAATAAAGATACCAAATATATTTTTGGATGATGTTATTTAACTTCACAGTCACATTCATCATTGTTGTCATCATCATCATTCAGACTGAATTCATGAATTATTAAGAGAGGATTTTGAGCTTTTGTTAAAAATTCAAAATAAATTCAATTAAAATAATTATGATTCTTTCCTATCCTCCCAAAGCCTTTTCCCCATAGCTGACAAGTTCTGTTAACTTCCTGGGCTTCTTATAAGGATTAAACAACGTAATATGTGAAATGTGCTTACAACAGTGCCTGGTAAATTCCCATAAAATGATGCCCTTTTTTCTTTACTACCACTACTAACTACTACCACTACTGATACAATACTGTTAACGTACGTCCAACTGGAGCAACCTCTTAATTATCCCAAACCAATGGGGAATTGGGATTCTCCAACCAATGGGATGTCCTACGGATATTAACTTCTCCGTCAACTGAACTCTTACACTTTAAAAGAGAAGATCTTTGTACTATTAGTCACTTGGGCCATGGAGGCCATGTTGGACTCTTTGCTTTTATAAATAAGCTTGATGGGCACAGCCCAATTTTTCCCTGGTTTACTGGGCTCAGAATGCAAAACAGCAGCTGGAGATTGCCAAACCTTTGAATGGCCGATAGCAAGTGCTTCTTGAGTTCTTTTTCTCCTAGTTTTTTATGGTGCCCCCTCCCTGTTCTGATATTCAACTGTCTCTGCTTCAGGAATTCTTCTCTACTCTCCCTTCTAACCTGCTGCACCAAATCTGTCAGGCCTTAGGGACAAGTAAGACAGATGATGCTGTTACTCTTGTGTGAAAAATGAGTATATCCGGGCACCTGGCTGGCTCAGTCGGTGGAGCTCATGACTCTTGATCTTACGGTTGTGGGTTCGAGCCCCACGTTGGGTGTAGAGATTATTTAAAAAAATGAAATCTCAAAAAAAAAAGAGTATATCCCATGCCAGAAGGCTGCTTTTACTTAATCCTAGGTTGTTAGTGATGTTCTGGAGAATTATGATTGTCATGTCAGTATCTTCCAGAGAAACGCAGCATGTGTTATCTGGATATTATATTCCAGTGGGACATGGAAGACCCTCTGAATGCAGTGGGAGAACCAGTTATGCTCAGCCATCCCTCATTCAACACCTGGCCCGGTCAGAGACTCTAGCCAGCTCCTTACTTGGGCTCCCTGCTGTCCTAGCTTGCTCAGCCTTGTCCTAGAAGTGAAACCAGATGGGTAGGGTGGGTCGTGCCAGGAGACCCACAAAAACACCCCAGGGAAAACTGAACTCCTGGTCCCACCCACTGCCCCAAACTGCTTCTGAATTGGTTCATCCATGAACAAACCCAAAAATTCCTTTTATCTCCCAATCACCAAGAATCTGATCCTTTATTTAGTCCCGAAACTTGGAAACTAATCTTTTATTTATCTCTACTGTAATCCCACTTCAAGCTGTGTATGGAATACACCACTTGGGAACAAACCTCTAGGATTTCAGAAGGACCCTCAGTCAGGGAAGCGCAAGGGCTTGCGAGGGAAAGTAAAACCAGGGCCAGGATGTTTTGGTTCCACGTGCGGATTGGAGGAAGAACGCAGGGCTCATCTGGGCTTGTGTGATGGAGAACGAGCCACAGGCAAACTCGCTAATCACCAAACCACAGTAGAGGGCTGGAAAATGGGCGGCATGATGTCAGGCCCTGGCAAGGCAAGCTGGTTGAAACTATTTCCCAGCTTGGCCCTGAAGCCAGGGCAAAGAATCCCTGACAGGCTGCTTGGGGCATGCTGAGTGGTTCCAGACAGCCCCAGTCATCTGAGGTCAAACTGGGGGTGGGGGTAGGGGGTGCCCCTCCCTACCCAGCCATCCTCAGCAGGCCACCTCCCACTGGGACCCTGAGCCGACCGCCTTCCTGACCACCACCTCTGCCCTCTTTCACTTGTTCTTGTATTTGATATGGATCTCCTGAGTGCCTACTGTGTGCCAGACCCAAGGCTGGGGCTGGCCATTCAGTGGAACAGAGCACCGTCCCTGCCCTCCCAGAGCAAATAGAGCCAGTGGGGAAAGCCGTCAGATGCTGGACAGTCATTTCACAGAAATTACAATGGAAGGGGTTTGGCAGTTCATAATTGGAGAAGGAAGCTAGCACAGGCAGCCGGAAGCAGTTGGCAAGGTGCAGAGTTGGAGCATCAGGGAGTGTCTTCACAAACTTGTTTTGGCTTTCCAGCTTCTTCATGCGTCTCTCCAAACCTTAGCTCCCAACTCGGGCCTCAGGGGCCTGAGCATGCATTCAGAACTCCATTTCTGGACCTGTCTCTGGGCCCCAGACCCTGGCATCGGCCCCCAGAACCAGCCAGCTGGTGTGTCCCTCCCCAAACCCCCTTCTGGGGAGGCAGCTACTCAGTCTTGGTCCTTCTTCCACTGACTCGTTCTCTTATGTACTCACACATCACTGATTCACACGCCCCGTCAGCCCGATTCCACAGGGCTTTCCCAGCACCTGCTGGCCCCCCAGGGGAGGCACCTCACTTTGGTCATGTGTTCTCTCCCTCAAAGTTTGCTTCACCAACATTCCCTCCACCAGGAACAGGCCTTGTGCTGGGCCCCAGCTGAGTGCTAAAGTGGAGCCTGGTAAAGGGCCATGAGGGTGGGATTCAGGGAAGGCTTCCTGGGAGAGGCAGGCTGAGCGGGAGTTTGCCAGGTGAGATTGCCCTCCTTTCCCAAATTCTATCTCTTTTGCTCTCTCCCATGCCTTTTTCTCCCTCCCTTCTGGCCTGTCATGAATGTCTCCCAGCTTTAGCCTGAAGGAATCTAGCCTGACACCTGCCCATTTGACAGATGGGGATAGGAGCTCCCAAGACTGGGAGGGATTTGCACAGAGTCATGTAGCTCAAGGAAATACAACGTATTGTTCCAGAGTCTGTGTGCGTAAGACTCATTCCTTCCTAGCCGTAAAGGCTTTCTTCAAAATTTATACCGGTTCTCTCTGGTACCCACAACCCTGAGATCAAGAGTCATGTGCTCCCCCGACTGTCAGTATCTTCCAGAGAAACGCAGTGTGTGTTATCTGGATATTACATTCCAGTGGGACATGGGAGACCCTCCGAATGCAGGGGAAGAACCAGTTATGCTCTGGGTGTACCCCACCCTGCCCCTTCATCATTGCCTGATTCTCTCCAGGGAGGGATTTTTGGAAGTCTCGATGCCTTCCTGCTTTCGGACAGAGGAGCCTGCCAAGGACGTGTCCTAGGATCCTCACCAGACTGTCTCCAGGGAGGGGCCTCTGGGTTGCCGTCCTTCTAGACCTCACCAGAAACAGTGAAGCTTCACTGTTAAAAGCTAGGAGATTTTGGGCACCCTATTTTAATATCTATCCTGTGAGCCCCAGTTTTCTCATCTGTAAAATGAGGATAACAATAGGGCTAGTAGCAGCCTAAGTGAAATCATGTTTAAGAAGTGTTCATACATAGCAGGTGCCCATCATCAACTGCTATTATTGTAGTTCCCCGTTCAGCCTTGCCCCAGGTAGTCATGGTCAGTGGTTAGGGAAGGCAAGGAAGCTTCTGGAATGCTGTGTCCAGAGGTCTGTGGGGAGGGGAGGGAGAGGATGGGGTGCTAGGTCTCTAACAAGGCCTCTGAGAAAGTGAGCCTTTCCCTTTCTTACCTGAGTTTGATGGATAGGTTGGTGGAGGATGGGACTGGAATTAGAGGGCCACAGGGTATTAAGCAACAATGTCCAGGACTCTGCCAATCTGACAGGAAAAGGAAGAAAACTAGGGAAAGCGCCCAAAGGACCTTACTAATGAGCGTGACAGGAACTGTTGGTTCAGTTGTTCATTCCTGCCTGTGTTTTCAGGGGTCTCCCTGCAGGTTTCGCTTGTAGGGCTGTGAGCCTGTGACAGTCTCAGCTTGATGAGTGGATTTAAATGGAACCCAGCTCAGAACAGAGTTCATGTTAGAGCCAGCTCTCTGTGGAGCCAGGGGACAAATGACTCCCTGGGCTGGATTTCTCAGGCACACACACACACATCAGCTTATGGATCCCTCCAGAGAAGCACACTCCCATATAATAGCTCATTAGAATAAGGGAAACTGAGGCACAGAGAATTTGAGTGACAGTCTGTTAGTAGAGCAACTTGAACCAGAATTTGAATCTGTGAACTCATCTTTTCTTCCTTTCTTTTGTTTTTGGTAAGAAATTAGATTTCTATTCTAAAAACACTGAGAAACCAGGGCCCCTGGGTGGCTCAGTTGTTAAGCGTCTGCTTTCGTCTCAGTCATAATCCTGGGGTCCTAGGATTGAGCCCCACATCAGGCTCTCTGCTCAATGGCAAGTCTGCTTTTCCCTCTCCCTCTGTGATCTCTCTGGCTTTCATTCTCTCACAAATAAATAAATAAACAAAATCTTAAATAAATAAATAAAAGAAAATAAAAAAAGAAGATCATAAGGAAGAGAAAATACATCTTCATTACTGTGCTGAAAAAAATCCACATGTAAGTGGCCCTGTACAATTCAAACCCGTGTTGTCCAAGGGTCAACTGTATGTGTATATATATATATATATATATATATATATAAATTTTTTTTCTTTATCCATTCATTCATTGATGTACACTTAGTTTGTTTCCGTATTTTGGCTACTGCAAATAATGCTACAATGAACATGGAAGTACAGATGCCTTTTTGAATTAGTGTTTTTGTTTCCTTTGGATAAATACCCAAAAGTGGGATTCCTGGATCATTTAATAGTTCTATTCTTAATTTTTTGAGGAGCTTGCATACTATTTTCCATAGTGGTCACACCAATTTACATTCCCACCAACAGTGCACAAGTGTTCCCTTTTCTCCACATCCTTGCGGATACTTGCTATTGCTTGTCTTTTTGATAACAGCCATTCCAACAGGTATGGGATGATGGTTCACTGTGGTTTTGATTTGCTTTTCTCTGATGATTAGTGATGTTGAGCATGTTTTCATGTACCTCTTGGCAATCTGTATGCCTTCTTTGGAAAAATGTCTGTTCAAGTCCTCTGCCCACTCTTTTAAAAAAAAAAAAAGATTTTATTTATTTATTTATTTATTGGGATCACTATCCTTCTGTTTGAAGTACCTCATTTAAGATTTCCTTTAGAGAGGGTCTACGGGTGACAGAGAGACAGACACAGCGAGAGAGGGAACACAAGCAGGGGGAGTGGGAGATGGAGAAGCAGGCTTCCCGCTGAGCAGGGAGCCCAATGGCGGGCTTGATCCCAGGACCCTGGGATCATGACCCGAGCTGAAGGCAGATGCTTAACGACTGAGCCACCCAGGTGCCCCTCCTCTGCCCACATTTAAATCAAATTGTTTTTGTTTGTTTTTTTGCTATTGAGTTGTATGAGTTCTTCACACATTTTGGTTATTAACCCCTATCAGATATATGTGTTTTCACACATATTATAATTTAATATTTAATTTGATATATTTAATCAGATATATGATTTGTGAATATTTTCTCCTATTCTGTAGGTTGACTTTTCACTTTGTTAATGGTTTCCTTTGCTGTGCAGAAGGTTTTTAGTTTGATGTAGTCCCATTTGTTTATTTTTGTTTTTATTGCCTTTGATTTTGGTATCAAATTGAAAAAAAAATCTTTGCCAAGACTAACGTCAAGGAGCTTACTACCTATGTTTTCTTCTCAGAGTTTTATGGTTTCAAGTCTTAGATTTAAATCTTTAATCCACTTTGAGATGATTTTTGTGTATGGTGTAAGAGACTGATCCAGCTTCATTCTTTTGCATGTGGCTGTCCAGTTTTCCCAACTTCATTTATTAAAGAGACTATGCTTTCATCATTGTATATTCGTTGCTTCTTTGTCATAAATTAATTGACCAGGGGCACCTGGCTGGCTCAGTCAGTAGAGTGACTCCTGATCTCAGGGTTGTGAGTTTGAGCCCTATACTGGGGGTAGAGTTTACCTAAAAAAATAAAAAGAAAATAAATTAATTGACCATATAGGCATGGGTTTATTTCTGGGCTCTCTATTCTGTACTGGGCTTTCTAATGCATTCTCTATGCATTTATTTATGCTTTATGTGTCTGTTTTTATGCCAACACTATACTATTTTGATTACTATAGCTTTGTAGTATAGTTTGAAATCAGGGAGTGTAATGCTTCCAGCTTTGTTTTTTTTTTTTTACCCCCCTCAAGATTACTTTGGCTATTTGGGATCTCTTGTGGTTCTATACAAATTTTAAATTTTTTTGTTCTCTTTCTGTGAAAATACCATTGGTATTTTGATTGAGATTGCATTGAATCTGTAGATTGTTTTGGCTAACGTGGACTTTTTAGTAATATTCTTTCTATCAATCAGCATGGAGTATCTTTCCACTTATTTGTGTCTTCTGCTGTTTCTTTCATCAGTGTTATAGTTTTCAGGTCTTTCACCTCCTTGGTTAAATATTTCAAGATATTTTATTCTTTTTGATGCAATTATGAATGGGATTGTTTTCTTTCTGGTTAGTGCATAGAACTAATTGTATATTGATTTTGTATCCTGAAACTCTACTGAATTTGTTGATTAGTTCTAATGGTTTTTTGGTGGAATTTTTTTGGATTTCCTATATATAATACCATGTCATTTGCATGTGCTGATAGTTTTACCTCTTCCTTTCTGATTTAGATGTCTTTTTATTATTTTTTGACTAATTGCTCTGGCTGGGACTTTCAATACTATGCTGAAAATAAAAGTGGCAAGAGGGGGCATCTTTATCTTGTTCCTGACCTTGAAGGAAAAGCTTTCTGGTTTTTCACCAAGTATGATGTTAGCTGTGGTCTTGTCATATATGGCCATTACTTTGTTGAGGTATGTTCTCTCTATACCCACTTTGCTGAGAGTTTTTTTAAAATCATAAATGGATGTTGAATTTTGTCAAGTGCTTTTTCTGCCTTTCTTGATATGATTATATGATTTCTAATCCTTCATTTTGTTAATGTGGTGCATCACATTGATTTCTAGATGTTGAACCATCCATTTGCATCCCTAGAATAAATCCCTCTGAGTCATGGTGTAATGACCTTTTAATGTATTGTTGAATTGAATTTGCTAATATTTTGTTGAGGATTTTTGCATCTATGTTTATCAGGAATATTGGCCTCTAATTTTTTTTTCTTATAGTGTCCTTGTCTGGTTTTGGTATCAGTGTAATCCTGGCTTCATAAAATGAGTTTGGAAGTTCCCTCCTCTTCTATTTTTTGGAAGAGTTTTTTTTTAAATTAAAGATTTTTATTTATTTATTTATTTGAGAGAGAGAGAGAATGTGTGCACCAGCATGGGGAGGGGAAGGGGAAGGGGAAGGGGGAGAGGGAGAAGCGGACTCTGCCCAGCAGGGAGTCTGATGCGGGCAGGGCTGAATCCCAGGACTCCCGGATCCTGACCTGAGCCAGAGCCAAAGCTTAACCAACAGAGCCACCCAGATGCCCCTATTTTTTCAAAGAGTTTGAAAAGGATTGGTATTAATTCTTCTTTAAATGTTTGGTATAATTCACTGGTGAAGCCCTCTGGTCCTGGACTGTTGTTTGTTAGGAGGTTTTTGATTACTGATTCAATTTCCTTACTAGTAATTGATCTATTCAGACTTTCTATTTCTTCATGATTCAGTCTTGGTATGTTAAATGTTTCTAGGAATTTATTCTTTTTTTATAGGTTGTCCAATTTTTTGGCCTATAATTGTTCATAGTAGTCTCTCATGATTTTTTTTTTTTTTTGGTATTTTGGTGGTATCAGTTGTGACGTTTCTTTCATTTCTCATTTTATTTATTTGAGTCCTTTGTCTTTTTTTCTTGGTGAGTCTAGCTGAAGTTTTGTCTATTTTGTTTATCTGTTCAAAAAACAAGTTCTTAGTTTCACTGATCTTTTCTACTGTCTTTTAGTCTCTATTTCTTTTATTTCTGCTTTAATCCTTGTTATTTTCTTCTTTCTACTAACTTTGGGCTTAGGTTATTCTTCTTTTTTATAGTTCCTTGAGGTTAAATTTAGGTTGATTATTTGAGATCTTTTTTGCTTCTTAATGTATGCATTTATTGCTACGAGCTTTCCTCTTTGAACTGATTTGCTTTCTTATTGTTGAGTTTAAGGAGTTCTTTGTATATTTTGACTAACAGTCTTTTACCAAATACATCTTTTGTAAATATTTTCTCCCAGTCTGGTCTGTCTTCTCATATATATATATAAACATATATATATCTAAGATTTATATTTGTATTATGAATAAGATTTATATTATATATATAGAATAAATTATATATATATATATATATATATATATATACATACATACATATATGCCACTCTCTTTGTTCTTCTTTTTCCCCTTGCTTTTCAGAACTTCCACCCTGGGATCACTATCCTTCTGTTTGAAGTACATCATTTAGGATTTCCTTTAGAGAGGGTCTACGGGTGGCAAACTCATTCAGTTTTTTTTTTAAAGTCAACTTGTCTTTAACTGGCCATCATATATGGAATTCATATAGAACAGAATTGTCATTATAAACTGGAGAGGATGGACTACTCAATAACTGATTTTGGGGCAATGACTTTTTATCTGAAAAAATTTAATCCCTACTTCAAACTATACACAAAAATAAAATCCTAAGAGATTAAATATCTAAATTGGAAAAAAAATAAGTCTTTAAAATTATCAGAAGAGAGTGTAGGAATTACCTTTATGATCTTTCCTGGGAAAGACTTCTTAAACTGACACAAAAAGTAAAAACTATAAAAGAATGTGAAATTTCAGCATATGAGAATTACAAAGGTCTGTACAATTAAACAAGTTAAAAAACAAGTGATACACTGGAAGAAAATATTTACAAATATAAAACAAATAAAGGATTAGTATTTTGAATATATAAAAAATCCCAAATGAATAAGGAAAAGTCTAATGGGTGATGGGTATTAAGGAGGGTACTTTTTTTTTTAAAGATTTTATTTACTTATTTGAGAGATAGATTGAGAGAGAGAGAGCACATGAGAGGGGATAGGGTCAGAGGGAGAAGCAGACTCCCCGCCGAGCAGGGAGCCCGATGTGGGACTCTATCCCAGGACTCCAGGATCACGACCTGAGCCGAAGGCAGTCGCCCAACCAACTGAGCCACCCAGGCGCCCAAGGAGGGCACTTGATGCAATGAGCACTGGGTGTTATATGCAACTGATGAGTCACTAAATTCTACCTCTGAAACTAATAAAAAAAAATAAACAAAAAACACTAAAACCAAAACCCAAACCAAACCAAACCAAAACAAAAAAGAACTCCTCCGTCCTCTCTGCACAATGATTTCTATTAAAACTCTATGTTTAAACTTCCCAAATTGGCTGTTGATATTTTGCTTAGGAAATTAAGATGCAATTTTTCTACCTGGAAAAAATGTGATTCTCGTATGTTTAGTAATGGGCTAAAAAGAGTCAGCTTTGAAACTCTAGACTGACAGCTAACTGCTTTAATCTAAGTTGTACTTGTGTTCCCCACTGAAAAGGTTAAAGATATTAGATTTAATGAGTGACAAGGTTGAGAGACAGTAAGATTTGCAGTGTATGCAAATATATCTGAAATTATTTTATTTCTTTTAAACTTTTTTTAAATTTACTTGAGAGAGAGAGTGAGGGAGAGAGATCACGAGCAGGGGAGAGGGGTAGAGGGAGACGAAGACTCCCCACTAAGCAGGGAGCTCAATGTGGGACTCCATCCCAGGACCCTGGGGTCATGATGACTTGAGCCAAAAGCAGACGCGTACAGACTGAGCCACCAAGGCGCCCCCTGAAGGCAGACGCTTAACCAACTGAGTCACCCAGGCGCCCTATCTGAAATTATTTTTTATCTTTTTTTTTAAGATTTTATTTATTTATTTTAGAGAGAGAAAGAGAGCGAAAGCATGAGCAGGGAGGAGGGGCAGAGAGAGAGGGAAAAGCAGACTCCCTGCTGAGCAGGGAGCCCGATAGGGGACTTGATCCCAGAACACCAGGATCATGACCCAAAGCAGAAGGCAGACGCTCAACCACCTAGCCACCCAGGCGCTCCTGAAATTATTTTTGAAGTATTATTCCCATTCACATGAAAAATTGCATTGTCTTACCAGTAATTGGGAAATTGCATTGTTAAAAAATGAGATACCATTGGCAAACAATTTAGAGTTCGGTGATACAGTGCAGTGAAAGACTGCTAGAGGCTGTTTAAATTGTTACAGCCACTCTGGAGAACAATTTGGATATATCTAATAAAACTGTAAATGTACATATCATACCCCTCATAAATACAATTTCTAGGTGTATTTCCTATAGAAACTCTTCCTCAGGTTCATAAGATGACAAATGTGAGGATATTTACTACAGTATGTAATATTAAAAACTGTGAAAACAAATATCCATTAATAAATTAGTGGACAAAATATAGTATATTCATATGATGGAAACTGAAATCTTTAAGAGAAATGAACCATATATATATATATATATATATACAGTTGACCCTTGAACTGTGAGATTAGGGTTACCAACCCCCACACAGTCAGAAATCTGTGTTTAACTTTGGTTCCCCCAAAACTTAACTATTAATAGACTCCTCTTGATTGGAAGACTCGCTGATGACATAAACAGTCGATTTAACACATATTTTGTATTATATGTATTATATACTGTATTAGTATAAGAAAGTGAGCTAGAGAAAAGGAAATGCTATTATGAAAATCATAAGGGGGAAAATACATTTACAGTACTGTACTATATTTATTGGAAAAAAAACTCGCATGTAAGTGGACCCATGCAGTTTGAACCCATGTTATTCAAGGGTCAACTGTATTTATAAAGGATGATTTCTAAACACAGTGGAAGGAAAAAGTAAACTGAAGAACATGATGCCAGTTACATAAACTTAATTGTCCATAAACATAAATATTGATTATTTATATCTATACATGTGTACATGTATCATTCGTATATTGACTAGAATGATACCCAGAATCCTCTGGGAATGGGGGGAGGAGACAGGAAATGGAGATCAAAGGATATGATTACATTATCTGTAATAATTTATTTTCTTTGTAGGAAAAAAGACATTAAGAAAACAGGAGCTCAGAAATAAGAGCTGCCAATTCTGGGTGGTGGTCCCATAAGCTTGAAAAAATGCATAGTAATATGTTGCCTTCTACTAAGTAGCTGTTCTTCTTCTCATCCTGAGGGGAAATCAAGGCAAAGCCCAGACTGCCATGAAATTCAGAAATGCCCATTTGAGGAGAAAATATTTGCAAATCTGATAAAGGGTTAGTATCCAAAATATATAAAGAACTTACAAAACTCAATACCCAAAAAACAAATAATCTGATTAAAAATGGGCAGAAGACATGGGTAGACATTTTCTAAAGAAGACATCCAGATGGCTAACAGAGACATGAAAAGATGCTCAACATCACTTATCAGGGAAGTGAAAGTCAAAATCACAAGGAAATATCACTTCACACCTGTTACAATGGCTACAATCAACAACACAAGAAACAACGAGTGTTGGCGAGGATGTGGAGAAAAAGGAACCCTTTTATACTGTTGATGGGAATGCAAACTGGTGTAGCCACTGTGGAAAACAGCATGGAGCGTCCTTAAAAAGTTAAAAATAGAACTACCCTATGATCCAGCAGTCACACTGTTAGGTATTTACCCAAAGAATACAAAAATACTAATTCAAAGGGATACATGCACCTTGATGTTTATAGCAGCATTACCTACAATAGCCAAATTATGGAAACAGCCCATCTGTCCATCAACTGATGAATGGATAAAGAGGATGTGGTATATACATATACCAATATACAATATTCCATTGTGTGTATATATATATGTGTATATATATATATATACACACACACAATGGAATATTATTCAGCCATATAAAGACTGAAGTCTTGCCATTTGCAATGACATGGATGGAGCTGGAGAGTGTTATGATAAGTGAAATAAATCAGAGAAAGACAAATACCATATGATTTCATTCATATGTGGAATTTAAGAAACAAAACATACGAATAAAGGGAAAAAAAGAGAGATGCAAACCACGAAACAGATTCTTACTATAGACAACAAACTGATGGTTATCAGAAGAGGGGTGGGTTGGGGGATGGGTTAATTGGTGATGGGGATTAAGGAGTGCACTTGTTGTGATGAGCACAGGGGGATGTATGAAGTTCTGAATCACATATTGTACACCTGAAACTAATATTATGCTGTATGTTAACTAACTGGAATTTAAATAAAAACTTGAAAAAAAAGAAATACCCATTTGATTGTTGAACTACAGGGGAATATGACATTGTACAGTCTGCTTCTGTAATGAAAGAATGTCCTAGCTTCTCCTTTCCTCCTTCCATTAAATATAATTTTCACTGTTTTTTAAATTCTAATTTTAGAAATATTTTCCAAAAGCCCAATGCATTACATTTGTGTGCCATTTATTCACTTATTTATTCAGTACACATTTATCTTGATTGACCAGGTCCAGGGAAAGTAGTTTGGAAAGCAAGAAGAAAGAGAAAAAGAAAATTAGTGATCATGGGCGCCTGGGTGGCTCAGTCATTAAGTGTCTGCCTTCCGCTCAGGTCATGATCCCAGGGTCCTGGGATCGAACCCTGCATCAGGGCTCCCTGCTCTGTGGGAAGCCTGCTTCTCCCTCTCCCTCTCCCCCTGCTTGTGTTCCCTCTCTCGCTGTGTCTCTGTCAATAAATAAAATCTTTAAAAAAAAATTGGTGATCAGACTTTATCCAAATATCCAAGACCTATATGAAGAAAACTATAATTTCTTTATTGCTAGTCATAATTAAATATCAGAATAAATGGAGATGAATGTTATAATAAATAGAATCAATATTATGATATGTGTGGTGGGCAGTGTGATGCACCACCCAGATTCCTCTTCAATGAGAATTGTTTCCATAAGTGCTAGGAGTGCTATGGACAGACAGCCTTCAGCTGTCATTCCCTTTAGAAACTGTCTCAGCTGAAGAAAGTGGCCTTGCCTTGGGCAACAGTTTTTCCCTGGTCCTTCACACCCAATGGCTGATTGATGAGGGAATTGGGCTATCTCAGCCTTACCTGGGACAACTCTGGCCAATCATTCTTTTTTTTTTTTTTTTTTTTAAAGATTTTATTTATTTATTTAATTGACAGAGAGAGAGCGAGACAGCGAGAGAGGGAACACAAGCAGGGGGAGTGTCAGAGAGAGAAGCAGGCTTCCCGCGGAGCAGGGAGCCCCATGCGGGGCTCCATCCCAGGACCCTGAGATCATGACCTGAGCTGAAGGCAGTTGCTTAACCAACTGAGCCACCCAGGCGCCCCTCTGGCCAGTCATTCTAACTCCAGAGCTCCCAAAGAGTTTGCTGAGGCTGTCACTGGATCTGTAGCACTTCACTTATCCCTCTTTCCCTGCTGTTTACTTGCCTTCTTTTTCACAAAGCTCTTCTTAATAAATATTGTGCATACTAAAAATAAAAAAAAAATTGGTGATCGGAAGCACCTCCAAGGACATTGGGGAATTTATACAGGCAAATTCACAATTACAAAAGCAAGGAAAAACAACGTGAAATGGAGAGAAAGGAGAGATGCATTGGGAGGTGATGGAAAAGGGGGATACACTGGGTAAAAAAATGACATGAGTTTGCAGCCAGAGTAGGGGTGAAATAAGAATAGGGTTGGCTGAAGATGATCGAGGTGGAAGAAACAGCCCATGCAGCAAGCACAGGCAAGGGATCTAAAAATCCATCGCTGGCTATATGTGGTCTACTCTCTGGGCTGAAGGTCCGTACCAGAAGTACTCTATCTATATCTATCTATCTATCTATCTATCATCTATCTATCTATCTATCTATCTATCTATCTCTATCTATCTATCTATCTATCTATCTATCTATCTATCTATCTATCTATCTATCTATCTATCTATCTATCCAGGTATCCTTGCCTGCTACTGATCAAGGCATTTTAGCTAAAAAACAAAACAAAAACTAATAAAAAACAAAAACCACAGCTGTCCGCTCTCTACGATGAAGATGCTTCATCTCTGACTGGTGACATGTGCTCACAGTGTGTCATGGAGGATCATTAGGGCCTGAAGCCAGCTGGCGATATTGCGGAGCAGTTCATTCCTGGAACAGGCGTCTCCGGGCCTTGCGGGGCACCCGGGGGGGCGCTGGGGGCGCGCGTGGGGACCTGGACTCGGAGAGGGAGGTAGAGGTTGGAGTGGCGAGTTGGGGAAGGGCTCCAGAAGGTGGGCGTCCAGGTTGAAGTAGCGGAGAAGAGAGCGTCTCTTTGGACTAGGGGTGGGGGCCCAAGGCCAGGGATCTGGTACGGGGCCCTGCGGGTGAGGGCTGGCCACCCTTCCAGCGCAGGGGCGGAGCTCAAGGACGGAGCCCGCAGCAGGGTCCGTCCGGGGCGGCAGTAACTCGGGGTCCGCGTCTTCCTCATAGGCCTCTTCTTGGGCGGCCATCTCTGGGACAGGAGCGCAGAAGAATCCCTGCTCGACGGCGACTTGGTGCCCGGGCGCGTTCAGGAAAGCGCCCAGTTCCAGGCCGGCAGGAGAGTGGCCCTGCCCTCCCGAGCGCAGGAGAGCCTCGGGGACCAGCACGAGGGTGAGCTCTCCGAGGGTCACTTGCAGGGCCGACGTTGGCTCGGGCTCGAGCACCAGGTCGACGTCGTCCAGGAGCAGCTGCAGGGCACAGCCGGTGGCCAGGGCCACCACGGAGGTGAGTGCGCCGGCGGCCGGCCCCCCCCCCCACCAGGCCTTCCAGACCCGCAGGCTCCTCGGTTCGGCGGCGCTTGGTAGGGCGGGGTCCTCCGGGCGGCGGTCCCCAGCAGGGCTCAGGGTAGGCGCTGGGGCTGCGGGGCCGGCTGCCCATCACCTGGACGGCGCTGCGGGCGGCGCTCCCGGGGCCTGTTGGAGGGTGTGAGGGACTGGGTCCTGCACGCAGGGACAGCTCTCGACGACAGGTGAGGCGGCCGGGGGCGGCGGGGCGCGGCACCGGGCGACGCAGAGAGAGTGCCTGGAGTTCTGGGGGCGCCTCCTGAGAGGCCGGTAGTCCTGGGGTTCTGGTGGCTCAGCGCCCGACCTCACGCTTCAGAATCTGAAAATCCTCCGCGTGACCGGTCAGCACTGCATTAATAGGAGAAGTCAGGTGACCGGCGGGGGCGGCTCAATATAAGCGCCACCTCCTGCCAAACGGGATTAGATTTGGCAGTGGTTTTTAAAGAAACTGTAGAATACTTCTTAGATGACCCTATGGGGGTGATTGCCTTTATTTTTGGCGGGGGGTGGGGGAGGAGTGTAGGTGGATAGCCAAAATACAGTGTCAAAAAGTGCTTGCTTACTTTAAGAAATAGTCTTTGTCTAATGTCCTCTAAGATTTTCGAAGAGCTCTGAAAAGTCTTTACTTCATCATAGATCAGTGCTTCCCTGCCCCGCTCACGTGGTTCTTGGAATTCTTTTCATTCAGGAGAGAAATTAGAAATCCTAATTTTCTGTGATAAAAAAGTTTTAAAAAATAAGCAGGTGAAACTAACTGCAGTTTTTTTGTTGTTGTTTTGTTTTAATTCTAACTGCAGTTTTTTGGTTGGAGGCCAGACTGTGGTAAGGATTAATAACAGTAGCAAAAATAAGGTTAACTTTTTGTTTTCAAACTTTGTCTGACTCCTATCATACTGTTCAAAAAATTAGATTATTCAGTCCTCATTAATGGAACTCATAGGAAAAAAAGGGAATTTGAGAAAATGAAATATTTGGTTTGTGTTGGATTTGGGAATTAAAAACCAACATGTTTAAGTTTAAAACAGAGATCTTTGACTTTTTACCTATATGTTTATGGCAAAAACCCTAGTTGTGAAATTGCTAGGTAGTAGTGTGTGGCACCCCAACAATAATAGTTAATGCCAAACTGCTTTCTTAAGTAGTTGTCCTAATTTATATTTCTGTGAACAGTGGGTAAGCATTCCCTTTGCACCACATCCTTGCCAACACTTAGTATAGTTAGATTTCTGAACATTTTCCAATCTGATGGTGTAAAATGATATCATGTATTTATGTATTTCTTTGATTACTCAGTTGATCATGTTTATATGTACATATATGGGCCATTCATGTCACATCTTCTGTGTAATGTGTGTTTATGTTTTTGCCATTTTTGATGTTACTGAGTTTTGGAACTTCTTTTTTATTGATGTGTGTTAAAATTATCTTTTCCCATTTTGTTTCCCTTGCCTGAGGAGACAGATCCAGAAATGTACTGCTAAGGTTAATGTTTGTTTACTGCCTATGTTTGTTTGTTTTAGGAGTTTTATGGTTTCAGGTCTTACATTTTGGTAATCCATTTTGAGTTTATTTTTGTGTGTCAAAGTAAGCACTTTAGTTTCATGTAGTTGTCCATTTTCCCCAGAACTATTATTGAAGAGGCTGTCTTTTCCCCATTGTATATTCTTCCCTCCTTTGTCATAGATTAATTATAAGTGTGGATTTATTTCTGGGCTCTTAATTCTGTTCTATTGATGTATGTGTCCTTTTCTGTGCCAGTACCATCCAGTTTTGATTACTGTATCTTTTTAGTATAGTTTGAAACCTGGGATTGTGATTCCTCAAGCTTTGTTTGTTTGTTTGTTTTCTGTCTCAAGTTTGCTTTGGCTATTCAGGGTCTTTTGTGCTTCCATAAAAATTTTAGGATTATTTGTTCTAGAGATATCTGGGTGGCTCAGTTGGTTAAGCGTCTGCCTTCAGCTCAGGTCATGATTCCAGGGACCCAGGATAGAGTTCTGTATCTGGCTCCTTGCTCAGCAGGGAGCCTTCTCTCCCTCTGCCCTTCCCCCTGTTCGTGCTTTCTCCCTCTCTCTCTCTCTGACAAATAAATAAAATCTTAAAAAAAAAGGATTATTTGTTCTAGTTCTGTGAAAAATACTACTGGTATTTTGACAGGCATTGTATTGAATCTGTAGATTGCTTTGAATAGTATGGATATTTTAACGATATTAATTCATCCAATTGATGAGCTTGTTTTATCTTTTCATTTATTTGTGTCATCTTCAAGTTCTTTCATCAGGTCTTTCACCTGCTTGATTAAGTTTATCCCTAGGTATTTTACTCTTTTTGGGGCAATTGTAAACAGGATTGTTTTCTTAATTTCTCTTTCTGCTACTTTGTTATTAGTGTATAGAAATACAACTAATATACAGACTTCTGTATATTAGTTTGTATCCTGTAACTTAAAGGAACTCATTTATTAGTTCTAATAGTTTATTTTGGTCAAGTTTTTAGGGTTTTTTACATATAGTATCATATCATCTGCAAATAGTGACAATTTCACTTCTTCCACACCATTTTTTAAATTATATTTTTATTTTATTTATTTATTTTTTAAAAGGATTTTATTTATGTATTTGACAGGGAGAGAGAGAGAGCTCACACACAAGCAGACAGAGAGGCAAGCAGAGGGAGAGGGAGAAACAGGCTCCCCAGTGCGCAGAGAGCCCCTGTGGGGCTCTATCCCAGGATCCTGGTATCATGACCTGAGGCAAAGGCAGACGCTTAACCCACTGAACCACGCTGGCGCCCCTTTCCACACCATTTTGAATAGCTTTTATTTATTTCTCTTGTCTGATTGCTGTGGCTAGGACTGCTAGTACTGTTGAATAAAAGTGGTGAGAGTGGTCATCTTTGTTTTGTGTGTGCTCTGAGAGGAAAAACTTTCAGCTTTTCACTATTGAGTATGATGTTAACTGTGGGTTTGTCATATATGGCTTTTATTATGTCAAGGTAGGTTTAGAGGAAATTTTGTCAAATGCCTTTTCTGTCTCTGTTATGATTTTTATCCTTCATTTTGTGAATGTGTAGTATCATGTATATCATGCTTTATGGTAAAATTTAGAAGCACTTGTATTAATACAAGGCATAAGATAGGGATGCCCCCAACAACCATACTGTTCAACATGGAATTGGAGTAATATCCATAAAAAAATCAAGGAAAAATAAAATGTAAGAGGCTTGTCAAAAAAGAGACAATATTCTCATTATTTTGGACATATTATTGCATTTATTAAGCAAGATAATCTACAGATAAGCCATTAAATAAATTAAATCATTTTTCTGGATATCAGAACAACATAACAAATTATTTCTATATGCCAGTTACAATGTACAAAATATATTCAGGATCTTAGAACTATCAAAACATAGGGTCTTTAGAATTATAAGCTTTTCCAGCACTGGAGAATTATAGTAAAAATATATTGGAAGAAAATAATGCAAAAGAGTTGGTTCTTTTGGAAAAATCCCCCCAACCGAGCAATATAGTTAAAACATTTGATAACCTTCTCATTAAGAAAAGGAGGGCACATGATCATCGCTCCTCATTCTGTTTGTTTTGTATCCAACAAACATTTGTCCACATACACCTATTTGTTAGATTCCCCAAAAGCATCTACAGCCCCCCAAAAGTCAAAATGACAAGGTTGTCATAAACTAGCACGGACACTGGGGCCAAAACCCATTAAGAATTTTTTTTTTTTTTTTTAGTAATTACTATAATTTTGGAGGAAGAGGTGCAGTGGTAGGGTGCTGGGGAAAGGATGGGTTTTTAGAAAAAAGTGCAAAACTAGGGAGAATGGAGCTACTTAAGCGTAACCTTATAGAGAAAATAACCTGAGCAGCATTTCGGATTTCTGGAAGTACACTGTATTTCCAGCAGCATTTCGTTGCTGAGGTGATTTCCTTTCAGATGTTTCGGTTCGCCATTGATCCAACATTTTGCAATGCAGCTTGCATCAAAGGAGCATCTGTCCGTTATTCATGCTTGGTGATTGTCGCAGGTCGTGCAATGTACACAGCCAGCGGCTCTTCGAAGACAGTCTTAAGGTGCCCACTGGGTGGCAAGGGATTGTGGGAGCAGTTCATTCCTGGAACAGGCGTCTCCGGGCCTTGCGGGAGGCACCCGGGGGGCGCTGGGGGCGCGCGTGGGGACCTGGACTCGGAGAGGGAGGTGGAGGTTGGAGTGGCGAGTTGGGGAAGGGCTCCAGAAGGTGGGCGTCCAGGTTGAAGTAGCGGAGAGGAGAGCGTCTCTTTGGACTAGGGGTAGGGGCCCAAGGCCAGGGATCTGGTACGGGGCCCTGCGGGTGGGGGCTGGCCACCCTTCCAGCGCAGGGGCGGAGCCCAAGGACGGAGCCCACAGCAGGGTCGGTCCGGGGCGGCAGGAACTCGGGGTCCGCGTCTTCCTCGTAGGCCTCTTCTTGGGCGGCCATCTCTGGGACAGGAGCGCAGAAGAATCCCTGCTCGACGGCGACTTGGTGCCCGGGCGCGTTCAGGAAAGCGCCCAGTTCCAGGCCGGCAGGAGAGTGGCCCTGCCCTCCCGAGCGCAGGAGAGCCTCGGGGACCAGCACGAGGGTGAGCTCTCCGAGGGTCACTTGCAGGGCCGACGTTGGCTCGGGCTCGAGCACCAGGTCGACGTCGTCCAGGAGCAGCTGCAGGGCACAGAGCCGGTGGCCAGGGCCACCACAGAGGTGAGTGCGCCGGCGGCCGGGGGCCCCCCAGGCCTTCCAGGCCCACAGGCTCCTGGGTTCGGCGGCGCTTGGCAGGGCGGGGTCCTCCGGGCGGCGGTCCCCAGCAGGGCTCAGGGTAGGCGCTGGGGCTGCGGGGCCGGCTGCCCATCACCTGGACGGCGCTGCGGGCGGCGCTCCCGGGGCCTGTTGGAGGGTGTGAGGGACTGGGTCCTGCACGCAGGGACAGCTCTCGACGACAGGTGAGGCGGCCGGGGGCGGCGGGGCGCGGCACCGGGCGACGCAGAGAGAGTGCCTGGAGTTCTGGGGGCGCCTCCTGAGAGGCGGGCAGTCCTGGGGTTCTGGTGGCGCAGCAAGGGCGCGGGGCTCAGCCTCGGGCGTTCGAATCCCAGGTTTCTCACACTGACCGGTCTGCGCGGATCTTTCAAGTGCCGCCGGCGGAACCAAAGTCGCAAAATGTCACGCTAGGCTCTGCCCCTTCCGAGGCTCCGCCCCGTAGAGATCGCGGTATCTGTGCAGCCCAATAGCCGAGGCCGTGGTTAGGGAAACACTTTTATGAGCCTATAGAAGGCAGAACACTGGTGTAACTCATTCTTAGAAAAAAAAATATACCAATAATAGAACTTAAAACATTGTTCACCTTTAGGACTAATGCTTTTCTGTGATTTCATCCATTCTAGAGAAAAGATCACTCAATTAGATCACTCCCGCCCTCCCTCCCCCCACCCCCCTCGCCCCCCGTAAAATGGACTTACCCAAATGCTCCAAAAAATTTCTTTACGACTGGGTCTATCATTTCAGGAGTAAATGAAAAATACTGATTTCTCTTTAGGAAAACTTCTGTTTTAATACTAAAGTAAAATATCTGTGCAACTTTCTTCCTGAAGGTTTAGGTCGTTATAAAATTATTAATAATATCAATAGCAATTAAAACAATATAATTAAATTGTTTTCTTGAGCAATTATTATGACATATCCACCATTTACTGTTTAAAAAAGTGATCTTTTTCTTTAAAAAAAAAACCCAACACTTTATTGAGGTATGATTGATATACAGAAAGCTGTATGTATTTAATGTATACAGTTGAATTCGGAAGAAGTGAACACCCATGAAACTATCACCGCAATCAATGCCATAAACATATCTATATTCCCTACAAAAGCTACCTCCTGCCCTATTTAAAACAAATGATCTTTTCAGTCTTCAAAACAGCTGACACTGGGAGTGGTAAGCTGAGTTATCCAAAATTAGATACCTAGTTTGGGCTAGATGTGGGAATCAAATGCAGATTAACCTGGTTTTGGATCATCGACTCTTTACTCATATGTTTATTGTATATATCTAGGAGTGGATAACTAATTGGTACTATGTGTGTCTTTTCAAATTAATAGGTAATGCTTCCCTCTGGTTTTTTTCCCAAAATGGTTTTCATAGTTTACACTTTTATGAGCAGAGTATGTTTCTATTTCACTACATCCTTGCAAACATTTCTTACTGCAAAACTGTTAAATCTGGTGTAGTAAAATGCTCTCATTGTGTTTTCATTCTGCATGTCTGATTGCCAGTCAGGGTGGATCATTTTTCACATGCTTATTGGTCGTTCTCCCCCCCCTTTTTTTTCTTATTGGCCATTCTTGTATCTTCTTCTTTGAAACGTTCCTATCTTCTATGATTTTTTATTTAAAAAATGAATTTCAACACTTCTTTCAGTTTTATGCAGTGCTGGTAACTTCCTCGTCAAAGACCGAGTTGGAGAGCCCATTCTCAAAAAGGCCATTGCTGATCATTTTATTTGAAATGGCTTTCTCTGTTCACTCTATCTCATCACTCTCCTTATGGCCTTCATAGTATTACCACAATCTGTAAATAATCAAAATATTGTTTAAAAAACTTGGGTTTCAGATATACTCCATATCAATCATTTATCAAATGTATGTATAGCAAATGTCTCTATCATAGTCTTTGAAGATTTTAGCCTTGATTCAGTATAATTCTCACTCATTCTACCTTGGGTGTAATTTGTGGTGATTTTAATATGCTCATGGATCTCCCCCACCCCAAATCTTGGTCCCCGAGTTCTTTTAATGTTCAACAATTTTGTCCTCTTTCTTCATTGACTCATACTCTTGACCTTGCCATTACTCCAAATTGTAACCCCTCCATAATCACAATTTCACACATTGTATTCTCAGAGCCCCACCTCCTAACTTTCTAGCTTAGTCCTTTAAATATCCAAATTCTTTCAGTCCTTCTGCCCTTCTGGAAAAATCCATTGATCCTACTACCTTTTCACTGAAACCAGTGCAATCAGGTCCTCACTTCCCTCTTTACCTGGAATTTAAATTCCATGGACAGTCATTATAATCGTTGTCAGGCTTATATCTTCATCTCCCTTTCCTGCTTCTTGCTTTGCTGGTTAATGTATTTGTTACTCTGTGGCTACATTTATTCCGCTGAGTGGGGCTGGAAAAAAACATTCAATCCCAGGGACTGGTCTTACTTTAAATTCATGATCAGCAACCTCAAGCAGGCTACTAATTGCTGCCCAGTGATCTTACTATGTTGTTCTATTTCATTCACTTTTTCACTCTTGTAGATGAACATTGCATGCTTTCTTCTCTCTGCAAACCTCTGATACCTCATCCCTTATTTTCTCTACTAGATGGTCACCTTTTCTTTTTCACTGAGACAATAGAAGCAATCAAAAAATATTTTCCAAAATTCCCATAATCACATCTCATTAAGCTCCACTGGGATTGTATGTTTTGCCTTTTGTCCTCTTCCCATAGATGATACGTCTGTGCTTCTAGCAAAGTCCTCTTCCTCCATTTGTGCAGTCATCTCATCTCATTTTGCCTCCTCAAAAGCATCACTCTAGCAATCCCCTTCTCTCTGTCCAGCACCGTCAAATTTTACTACCTTTACCGATTCAGTACCTTCAATATATAATTGATGGGTAAAGTCCTCTATCTTCATCAAAAACAAAAGCAAAAATGAAGTTTTGGGACTTCATCAAAATAAAAAGCTTCTGCACGGCAAAGGGAACAGTAAACAAAACAAAGAGGCAACCCACAGAATGGGAGAAGATATTTGCAAATGACACTACAGACAAAGTGCTGATTTCCAAGATCTATAAAGAACTTCTCAAACTCAATACCCAAAGAACAAATAATCAAGTCAAAAAATGGGCAGAAGACATGAACAGACACTTCTCCAAAGAAGACATACAAATGGCTAACAGACACATGAAAAAATGTTCATCATCATTAGCCATCAGGGAAATTCAAATCAAAACCACATTGAGATACCACCTTACACCAGTTAGAAAGGCAAAAATTGACAAGGCAAGAAACAACAAATGTTGGAGAGGTTGTGGAGAAAGGGAAACCCTCTTACACTGCTGTGGGAATGCAAGTTGGTACAGCCACTTTGGAAAACAGTGTGGAGGTTCCTCAAAAAATTAAAAATAGAGCTACCCTATGACCCAGCAATTGCACTCCTGGGTATTTACCCCAAAGACACAGATGTAGTGAAAAGAAGGGCCATACGCACCCCAATGTTCATAGCAGCAACATCTGCAATAGCCAAACTCGGAAAGAGCCGAGATGTCCTTCAGCAGATGAATGGATAAAGAAGATGTGGTCCATATATACAAAGGAATATTACTCAGCCGTCAGAAAGGATGACTACCCAACTTTTACATCAACATGGATGGAACTGGAGGAGATTATGCTAAGTGAAATAAGTCAAGCAGAGAAAGTCAATTATCATATGGTTTCACTTATTTGTGGAACCTAAGGAATGGCATGGAGGGCATTAGGAGAAGGAAGGGAAAAATGAAGGGCAGGAAATTGGAGGGGGAGATGAACCATGAGAGACTCTGAGAAACAGACTGAGGGTTTTGGAGGGGGGGCAGGCGGGGGGATGGGTTGGCCCAGTGGTGGATATTAAGGAGGGTACGTACTGCAAGAAGCACCGGGTGTTATACGAAAACAATGACTCGTGGATCACTATGTCAAAAACTAGTGATGTATGGTGACGAACATAACATAATAAAATAAAAGAAAAAACAAAAACAAAAACTCTGTTGATGTGACTTTCTTCTCCAGTTCCTTTTTAAAAAAGATTTATTTATTTGTTTATTTGAGGGGGGAAGGGGCAGAGGGAGAGGGAGAGAATCTCAAGCAGACTCCCCGCTGAGCATGGAGCCCAGCATGGGGGTCAATCTCATAACCCTGAGATCACGACCTGAGCCAAAATCAAGAGTCGGACACTTAACCAACTGAGCCACCCAGGTGCCCCTCTCCTCTAGTTTCTATATCAATTTTCTCTTTCCTCATACACTGAAACTCTCAAATTAGTGAACTGTGCTTGCGTTCTCTAATTTTCCTTCTTCCACTTGCTCTTGAACCCATTCTAATCAGACTTCTGTCCATGCCAGTCATCTATAAATGCTCTCACTAAGGTCATCAATTATGAAATCCAGTGGTTAATCCTCAGTTCTCATCTTGAGTTATGAGCAACACTTACACCATCACTGTTACCTTTAAACATTTTCCCCCTTGGCATCCAAGACTTCACACTTTCCCAGCCTGTCTCTGGCTTCTTTTCAGTTTCTTTAGCTGTTTACTTCTCCTTGTGAAGGTTGAAATATCCCAGGGCCCCTTTTTGGCCTTACCTTTTTTCTGTCCACCTTCACTGCCTTCCTTTAAGTGCCATCTGTATGTTCGTGACCCCCAAACACGATTCTCCCTCCTGTTCCTTTCCCGCCAAATGCAACTGCATTGTCAGCATTTTTTCTGGGTATCTATTAAGTTGAATCACATGCAATTTTCATTTTTGTAGGTCAAGATGATTGTCTATTGCTAATTTTATGTATGTCAATCTAATGATAGGCAGTCCAAACTTCGGATCTAAACTTGGGCTCTTCATATTTCCCCAAAGCCGGTCTTTTAAATATTTTATTTATTTATTTATTTATTTATTTATTTATTTATTTATTTATTTACTTACTTACTTACTATAGAGAGAGCATGAGCAGGGGGAGCAGCAGAGGGAGAAGCAGACACCCTGCTGAGCAGGGAGCCCCACATGAGGCTGGATCCCAGGACCCTGGGATCATGACCTGGGCCGAAGGCAGACGCTTAACCCACTGAGCCACCCAGCACCCCAAACCTGATCTTTAAAAAATGTTCTGTATCACAGTAATTGGCAATTCCTTCCTGTTGCTCAGGCAAAATCTTGGAATTATCCTCGGGAGTCTTTCTTTCACGTATCACATCCATTCCACCTGGATATCCTGGACCATAGCCCTTCTTACCACCCCTTCGCTAACCCCCTGCTGCCACGTTCATCCCGTTAGTGAATTACTGTAGAAGCCTCCTAAGTGGTCTCCTTGCATCTTTTTTTTTTTTTTTTTAAGTAATCTCTATGCCCAATGTGGGGCTGGAACTCATGACCTGAGATGATGAGTCGTATGCTCTACTGACTGAGCCAGCCAGGTACCCCATCCTTGCATCTTTTCTTTGTTTCTTTCCAGGCTAGTTTCCACACATGAGCTAGAGTGGTTCTGTTAAATTGTACGTCAGACCATGTCACTCCTCTGCTCAGATGACTCCAATTTCACTCAGAGTCAAAGCCAATGTTTTTATATAAGGGTCTGCAGAGCTCTCTATATATGATCTGGACTTCCCACCCTTGTTGTGCCATACTGTACTTCCTATCACTCTCCCTCTTTTTCCTTCTATTACAGCTCTGACTGCCTCTATGCTTTTCCTAGAAATGGACAGGTATAATCACAAATTTTGCAGTTGCCTTTCTCCTACCTATCTATCTGCATGGTTCCTGACTTCTTTCTGACCATTACTGAAAATGCTCCATCTCTAAGGTTTTTCCTGAGTATACCATCTAAAATGGTAATTTTCTGACCTTCTACCTCCCTTTAATCTTTTGCACATACCAGTATTTAACATGGTGTGCATTTTATTTATCTTGTTTTCTCTCTTTATTATCTTCACCAGAGTATAAGCTTATGATGGTGGTGATTTTTTTTAAAGATTTTATTTATTTATTTGACATAGAAAGAGAGAGCACAGCAGGCGGAGTGGCAGGCAGAGGGAGAGGGAGAAGCAGGCTTCCCGCGGAGCAGGGAGCCCGATGTGGGGCTCCATCCCAGGACCCTGGGATCATGACCTGAGCCGAAGGCAGATGCTTAACTGGCTGAGCCACCTGGGTGCCTGATGGCAGTGATTTTTAACACAGTTTTGCTGTCCTGTATCCTCAGTTTTGGAACACTGTCAAGCAGCATAGTGGACACTCAAAAATATATATTGAAGAAATAAATGATTTTTTCTTTCATTATTTATGAGCATTCTTTTTAAAAAAAGATTTTATTTTTAAGTAATCTCTACACCCAACAAAAGGCTTGGGCTCACAACCCCAAGATCAAGAGTCACATGCTTCACTGACTGAGCCAGCCAGGTGCCCCATGAGCATTTTTATTCACTATGAATCTCTTTAAATATTGCCCTCCATTCCATTTTCTCTATTTCCTCCCTCCGGATTCCACTAGTCATATATTAGAACTTCCTTTCCTCAAATAACTGTTTATTCTTTTTATTATTTTTATGTCTGTGCCCTTCTATGATAAATTATAAGAATGTTTAAAAAATATGTTCCACACTTTTACATGGTTTGTTCCTGAGGATTTTTTTTTTTTTTTGGCCATTATGGACCAAAATGGATGTCTTCAGTTATCTCTTTATGTGTAGGGTGTGATTCTCTGGAGAAATAGAAATTACTATTTGTGGAAATAAAATCATCATCTTAGGCTGGGACTCAAGGCTGATTAGCTGCTGATTCTTCTGTGCCATATAGGAGAGTATAAGGTGTGTGTGTGCGTGTGTGTGTGTGTGAATTCTTTTTCTAGTTTAAGAGCTCTAACTAGGATTTCCAGTACTATGTTGAAGTGGTGAAAGTGGGTTTCCTTGTATTGTACCAGATCTTGCAAGAAAAAAATTTTCCATTTTTCCTCATTCACCAGTGTTAGCTGTGAGATTTTCATATATGGTCTTTACTGTGTTAAGATAAACTCCTTTTATATTTATTTTGTTGAGAGTTTTTATCACGAATGGACGTTGAATTTTTTCAAATGCTTTTTCTGCACTTATTGAGATGATCATATGGTTTTTATTTATTTATTTTTTGAGATGATCGCATGGTTTTTAATCGTTCATTCTGTTAATGTAGTCTATCACCTTGATTGATTTGGATATGTTGAACCATCTTTGCATCCCAGGGATAAATCCTACTTGGTGCTGATGCAGAATCCTTTTAATGAGTTGATGAATTTGGTTGGCTAGTATTTCTTTTCTTGTGGTGTCTTTGGCTTTAGTATCAGTGTGATACTGGCCTCATAAAATGACTTTGGAAGTGTTCCCTTGTCTTCTACTTTTTGGACTGGTGTTAATTCTTTGACTTTTTGGTAGAATTTACCAATTTACCAATGAAGCCATCTAGTTCTGGGCTTTTATTTGTTAAGAGGTTTTTGATTATTGATTCAGTCTCCTTTTTTGTTATTGGTCTATTCAGGTGTTCTAGTTCTTCTTGATTCAGTTTTGGTAGGTTGTATGTTTCTTGGAATTTATCTATTTCTTTTTTTTTTAAGATTTTATTTATTTATTTGACAGAGAAAGACAGTGAGAGAGGGAACACAAGCAGGGGGAGTGGGAGAGGGAGAAGCAGGCCTCCTGCAGAGCAGGGAGCCCGATGCAGAGCTCTATCCCAGGACCCCGGGACCATGACCTGAGCTGAAGGCAGACGCTTAACGACTGAGCCACCCAGGCGCTCCTATCTATTTCTTTTAAGTATCCAATTTGTTGGTGTATAATTGTTCATAATAGTTCCTTAAGATTCTTTTTATTTCTTTTTTTTAAGTATAATCTCCAAGGGCGCCTGGGTGGCGCAGTCGTTTAAGTGTCTGACTCTTGGTTTATGCTCAGGTCCTGATCTCAGGGTTGTGGGATTGAGCCCCATATCGGGCTCTGTGCTCAGCATGGAGTTTGCTTGAGGCTTCTCTCTCTCCCTCTCCTTCTGCCCCACCCCGCTCAAATAAATAAATAAATAAATCTTAAAAAAATAAAATATAATCTCTATTTTAATTTTTTCTCTTTCTTAGGTATCCATTGTAATGTATCCTTTCATTTATGATTTTATTTATTTGAATCTTCTCTTTTTTTTCCTTAGTCAAGCTAAGGGTTTGTTGATTTTGTTTATTTTTTCAAACAAAACCAAGTCGTAGTTTTGTTGACTTTTCCTATTATTTTTCTATTCTCTATTTGACTTACTTTTGCTCTAATCTTTATTATTTCCTTCCTTCTTCTAACTTTGGTCTTTGCTCTTTCTCCAGTTCTTTGATGTATAAAGTTAGGTTGATTTATTTGAGATCTTTCTTCTTTTTTAATGTGGGTGTTTATTGCTGTAAACTTCTTTCCTGGCCTGCAAGGTTTCTGCTGAGAAAACCACTGATAGGCTACTTTAGGTATGGCAAATTGCTTTCAAAATTCTCTTTTTGCCTTTTGATAATTTAATTATAATGTGTCTCGTTGTAGACCTCTCTAGGAGCTTTTGGGCTTCATGAACCAACATGTCAACCCACACCCAATTTGGGGAATTCTCTGCCATTATTTCTTTACATAAGCTTTCTGTCTCTTTCTTCTTTTTCTGGAACTCCTGTAATGTGTATCATTTCTTTTGATGATTTCAATTAAGTCCTGTATGCTTTCTTCACTCCTTTTTATTCTTTTCTCTTTTTGTTCCTCTAACTGGATAATTTCAAATGACCTCTTTTTGAGTTTGTTGATTCTTTTTTCTACATGATCGAATTGTTGCTAAGCTCTGTATTGAATTTTTCAGTTCAGTCATTGCATTCTTTAGCTCCAGAATTTTTGTAATGTTTTCTATTTCTTTATTAAACCTTCTTATTTTGTTCATGTATTGTTTTCCTGATTTCATTTAGTTATCTACCTATGTTCTCTTATAGCTGATTGAGTCCTTTAAGATGATTATTTTTTAAAGATTTATTTATTTATTTATTTTATTTTATTTTATTTTATTTTATTTTTTTAAGATTTTATTTGAGAGAGAGAGAGAATGAGAGATAGCATGAGAGGGAAGAGGGTCAGAGGGAGAAGCCGACTCCCTGCCGAGCAGGGAGCCCGATGTGGGACTCAATCCCGGGACTCCAGGATCATGACCTGAGCCGAAGGCAGTCGCTTAACCAACTGAGCCACCCAGGCGCCCTATTTATTTATTTTAGAGAGAGAGAGAGAGTGCTTGAGCACGGGGAGGGGCAGGAGAGGGAGAGAAATCCTCAAGCAAACTCCCCACCGAGCATGGAGCCTGATATGGGGCTCGACCCCAGGACCCCGAGATCATGACCTGGACTGAAATCAAGTCAGACACTTAATGGACTGAGCCACCTAGGCACCCCTAAAATGAATATTTTTAATTCTTTGTGAAGTAGTTCATGGATCTCCATTTCTTCAGGGTCAGTTACTAGAACTTTATTAGTTTCCTTTTGGTGGTCATGTTTGCCTGATTCTTTATACTTTTAGCCTTACATTGGTGTCTATACATTTGAAGAAGCAGAAACCTCTTCCAGTCTTTACAGACTGGTTTTGCCGGGTAAAGACCTTCTCCTGTGACAAGACTGATGGGACTGCTTCTAGACTGTAGTCAGATTAGGTTAGAGCTGGGTTATAAGGCTGATTTTAGGGTGTGCAGTTGGGTCCACAGTCAGTCATTTGGTATATTCCAGGCTGGAAACACAATTATCAAGCAGCTTTTTTTAAATAAAAGATTTTGTTTATTTATTTGAGAGAGAGAGAGTGAGAGAGCGTGAATGGGGGGGAAGAGGCAGAGGGAGAGGGAGAAGCTGACTCCCACTGAATGGGGAGCCCCATGTGGGGCTTGATCCCAGGAGCTGGAGATCCCATGACCTGAGCTGAAGGCAGACGCTTAACCGACTGAGCCACTCAGGTGCCCCTCAGGCAGCTTTTTAGTGACTATAAGGGCTGTAGATTTTCAGCCTGGAAATGATACAACCCATCCTGAAAGTAGACATACAAAAACTAAAATACATTCATATAGGGATGGAAGCCAGATAAAATCTATCTGAAGATGTTCAAAGAGCTCTTGAAACTTTGGTTCTTGGTTTTGTGCCATCTTTACAGTTTTTCTAGGATTATGTTATTGACAGGTGACATATGAACTAGAAATAACCTCAGGTCTCTTTTAAAAAAAATTAAGGTTAATTACACACAACATAAAATTTAGCACCCTGATCATTTTTAGGTGTACAGTTCAATAGTATTAAGTATATTCACATTATGTGTAACCAATATCCAGAACTTTTTCATCTTGCCAAATGGAAAGCCTATACCCTTTAAACAACAAATCCCCATTTCCTCCCCTCCCGAGCCCCTGGAGACCACCTTTCTACTTTCTGTTTTATGAGTTTGATTATTCTAGATACCCCATATAAGTAAAATCATACAGTATTTGTCTTTTGTGACTGGCTTATTTCACTTAGCATAATGTCCTCAGTATTTATCCATGTTGTAGCACGTGTCAGAATTTCATTCCTTTTTTAGGCTAAATAATATTTCATTGTGTGCATCTACCATATTTTGTTTACCCACTCATCCTTCTGTGGACATTTGGGTTGCCCCCACTTTTTGGCTATTTTGAATAATGCTGTTATCAATATGGCTGTACGAATACAAAAAAGACCCTGTTTTCAATTCTTTTGGTTATATACCCAGAAGTAGAATTGCTGAATCATATGGTAGTTCTGTTTTAATTTTTTGAGGAACTGCCATGCTATTTTCCATAATGGCCGCACCATTTTACGTTATGACCAATAGTGCACAATGGTTCCAATTTTTCCACATCCTTGCCAACATTTGGGTTTTTTTTCCCTTTCTTTTTAAAATATAACAATCATCCTAATGGGTGTGAGGTGACATTTCATTGTAATTTTGATTTGCATTTCCCTAATGATAAGTGATGCTGAACATCTTTTCACATACTTGTTGGCCGTTTATAGATTTTATTTGGAAAGATGTCTGTTCAAGTCTTTTGCCCATTTAAAAATCAGGTTATTTAATTTTTGCTGTTGAGTTGTGGGAGTTCTTTATTATTCTGAATATTAACCTCATATAAGATATGTAAATCTTTTGCAATATTTTCTCTCATTCCATAGGTTACCTTTTCACTCTATGCTTGTGTCTTTTGATGCATAGATGTTGTCCAATTTGTCTATTTTACTTTTGTTGCCTGTACTTTTGGTCTCATATCCAAAAAATCATTACCAAATCCAGTGTCATGAAATTTTCCCCTTATGTTTTAAGCTACTAATTTTATAGTTTTAGATCTTATGTTTAGGTCTTTGATCCATTTTGAGTTAATTTTTGTATATGGTATAAGGTAAGGTCCAACTTCATTCTTTTACATGTAGATGTCCAGTTTTCCCAACAAAGTTTGTTGAGAAGACTGTCCTTTCTCCATTGAATAGTCTTGGCACCCTTGCTAAAAATCATTATACCATATATGCAAGGGTATTCATCCTTTCTGATGGCTGAGTAATATTCCATTGTATATTTGAACTATATCTTCTTTATCCATTCATCTGTTGAAGGGCATCTCAGCTTCTTCCACAGTTTGGCTATTGTGGACATGGCTGTTAGGAACGTTGGGGTGCATGTGCCCCTTCTTTTCACTACATCTGTATCTTTAGTAAATACCTACTAGTGCAATTGCTGGGTCATAGGGTAGCTTTATTTTTAATGTCTTGAGGAATCTCCATACTGTTTTCCAGAGTGGCTGTACCAGCTTGCATTCCCACCAACAGTGTAAGAGGGTTACCCTTTCTCCAAATCCTCACCAACATTTGTTGTTTCCTGCCTTGTTAATTTTTGCCGTTCTAACTGGTGTAAGGTGGTATCTCATTGTGGTTTTGATTTGTATTTCCCTGATGGCTAGTGATGTGGGGCATTTTTTCATGTGTCTGTTAGCCATTTGTATGTCTTCTTTGGAGAAATGTCTGTTCATGTTTTCTGCCCATTTCTTGACTGGATTATTTGTTTTTTTGGGTGTTGAGTTTGAGAAGTTCTTTATAGATCTTGGATACCAGCCCTTTATCTGTTATGTCATTTGCAAATATCTTCTCCCATTCCCTAGGTTGCCTCTTAGTTTTGTTCACTGTTTTCTTTGCTGTGCAGAAGATTTTTTATCTTGATGAAGTCCCAATAGTTCATTTTTGTTTTTGTTTCCCTTGCCTTTAGAAACGTGTCTTGAAAGAGGTTGCTGTGGCTGATGTTGAAGAGGCTACTGCCTATGTTTTCCTCTAGCATTTTGATGGATTCCTGTCTCACATTTAGGGCTTTCATCCATTTTGACTTTATCTTTGTGTATGGTGTAAGGGAACGGTCCAGTTTCATTCTTCTGCATGTGGCTGTCCAATTTTCCCAGCACCATTTATTGAAGAGACTGTCTTTTTCCCATTGGATATTCTTTCCTGCTTTGTTAAAGATTAGTTGGCCATAGAGTTGAGGGTTCATTTCTGAGCTCTCTATTCTGTTCCATTGATCTATGTGTCTGTTTTTGTGCCAATACCATACTGTCTTGATGATCACAGCTTTGTAATTTATTTATTTATTTTAGAGAGAGAGAGAGAGAGAGAGAGAGAGAGAGAGAGAATGAGTGGAGGGGCAGAGGGAGAGGGGGAGAATCCTGAGCAGACTCTGCACTGAGCACAGAGCCCCTGGAGGGGCTCCATTTCACATCCCTGAGACCATGACCTGAGCCAAAATCGAAAGTTGGTCAGTCACTTAGCCGACTGAGCCACCCAGGCACCACTTTTTTAGAACAGTTTTATGTTTACACAAAATTGAGCACATAGCACAGTGTCGATATACCACACCTCTCCCACGCAGTTTCTCCTTTTATTAACATCTTGCATTACTATGGTATGCTATTACAATTAATAAACCAACACTGATACATTATAATTAACTAAAGTCCATAGTTTACATTAAGGTTCGCCCTGTGTGGTATAGTTCTATGAGTTTTGACAAATGCATAATGTCATGTATCCATGTAATAGCATATAGAATAGTTTCACCACCCTATAAACCCCTTGTGTTCCACCTATTCACCCCTCTCCTTCTGAACTTTAGCAACCACTCGTCTTTTTACTGTCTCTATAGTTTTGCCTTTCTTCCCCCAGAATGTTACATAGCTGATTTCACATAGTATGTAGTCCTTTCAGATGGTTTCTTTCAATTAGCAAATAGCATTTAAAGTTCCTCCATGTCTTTTCATGACTTGTTAGCTCCTTTCTTATTTTTTAACACTAAATACTATTCCATTGTATGCATATATCACAGTTTGTTTACCTATCTGCCTGTTGAAGGACATCTTAGTTGCTTCCAGTTTCTGGAACAATGGTTTTTTTTTGGTGGTTCTCATCAAGTTTAATTAAAATCTCAAGGGTTTGTCTAGATTGCTTATGCACAAATAGACACAAGACCTTTTTGTAGTTGGAGATGGCTAAAGAAAGAGGCTGTTGAATGGCCTTCCTCAGGTTACAAAGCCCTGTTCACATGTGTGTTTCCCAGGTGAAGTTTTCTAACTGAGGACATAGTCAATTCATAAAGAGGTGTTTCAATCTCAGAAAAATTTGGCACCCATTGTTTGCAATATCCAGTTAAAATAAAAAATACTCTCAATTGTTCTTTGTGAGAGATCTAGGATATATTTGGGTGGTCTTTAGTCTAACAGGAGAGAATGTTTTTCCTTCTTAAGATAGGTCGTATTCTAAATAAAGGATTGTCCTTGGGCAAAATTATAACTTATCTTTTCAAACTTTGTTTCTTTTTTTCTAAGGCTGGGGGCAAGTAGATGGAATCCTTTTACAGGCTTCCTTGTTCTCTGAACAAAGTAGGAGATTATCTACACATTGTATTGGTACTAAATCACAAGGGATATTTAGATCTTTTAAGTTTTGACTGAGGATCTGGGAAAAACAGGAGGGGGCTCTGGTGAACTCCTGGGACATGACTATCCAGGTAGATGTTGTCCTCTATAGGTGAAGGCAAAGAGATATTGATTGTTTTGACCCAGAAGCACACTAAAAAAAGGCAAGGACCCACTACAGTGAAGCAAGTGGCTTCAGCTGGAATTGATGATAGGCTGGCACTTGGGTTAATTTCTACCAAGAAGTAAGGTATACTTATTTTGTTGATGGCCTTGAGGTCTTGAACAAATTTATATACTTGTCTGTTTCGTTTCTTTTCTAGTGGGATGAGAGTGTTATGAAAGGCAGGGGATGAGAAGACCTTTGTATATGAGGCCTTCACCAATAGGTTTAGCTCTTCCTTTGGCTTCAAGAGATATTGGGGAAGTTTGAGTAATGGTTTGGTAGAATGTAGCTGAACCTAATAAATTCTGCTCCCACTACTTTTCCTATATCAATAGAATTTCTAGCCCATAGAGGGTCAGGTTGGGTGTCAAGGTCTTTATTTGGGGTATGTATTAAGTATGGAGAATGCAAAGGTATATTCAGAAAAGACACAATTGGTTATGAATAGAGGAGTCCTCTGAAACCTCAAGAAATAGTTTCTTAGGTGTGCTTTCTATATAATGGGTCTATGTGCAAAGTAAGTCTCTCCCTATTAAATTTACAGGTGTGTTATCATAGAACAGGAAAAAATGTTTCCAATCAAGGGCTCAAGGGTTATAGTTAAAGACTCAGGATGTAGGGAAAATCTGTGAATTATTTGAAATAATGACCACTTGTGTGGTTTCTTTTCTCCAAGGAAGAGGCTGAGCAAAAGTGGCAGGGTTTAGGTATAGAAACAGTAGCACTTGTATTGGTTTGTACTGGATATGTTTCAGGTATGGTTTTTGGAGACTTTGCCCAACTTTTCAGGCTTGTTTTTAGACCCTCAGGTTTATTGTGGTAAGAGAGATCCTATAGGTCCTTTTCTGGGTGAGTCTAATCTGCTTTGCCATCTAGGAGTTAGCATCTGCATTTCTGACCAATATGTGTATGAATGGTATAAGTCAGGTAATTATAGGTCATATGCACCCAAAAGAATTCTAAATTCTTCTATGAATATTTGCTGTTGTTGTCTGAATTTAGGGAAATCCTTACTAATAGCTTTTAATTCAGTTATGGGGGATGGATCTCTAGAAGCAACTGGCATTTTTGGCTATTGGGAGAGTTGTTGGGGAAAGGTGGGGCCTGAACAGGGGAATTGGAAGGAGGAGTCAACAGAAGTGCAGAAGGAGAGAGATTGGCAGGATAAGGGGAAGAAAGAGATCTGGAAGAGGTCCTAGGCAACTGGAGGACAAGGATAGGAGATTTCTTAGAGAAATGAATCTAGTTTGTTGTTTGTCAAATTGCTCATAAGCTTTGGCAAAAGAATTTTTTTTTAAAGATTTTATTTATTTATTTGACAGAGACACAGCGAGAGCAGGAACACAAGCAGGGGGAGTGGGAGAGGGAGAAGCAGGCCTCCCGCCGAGCAGGGAGCCCGATGCGGGGCTCGATCCCAGGACCCTGGGATCATGACCTGAGCCGAAGGCAGACGTCCAACCGACTGAGCCACCCAGGCGCCCTGTGAAGGAAATTTTTAATGAAGCAACTGTTGATTCAGAGTTTTGTTTTGAGGTCTCTTTAAAGCCAATAAAAAAAATGCTGCCCATTGAATCTGGAAAATCTTATTCCCTTTAATTTCTAAGGTGCTTCTCTCTCTCTCTCTCTTTTTTTTTTAAAGATTTTATTTATTTATTTGACAGAGAGAGACACAGCGAGAGAGGGAACACAAGCAGGGGGAGTGGGAGAGGGAGAAGCAGGCTTCCCGCAGAGCAGGGAGCCTGACGCAGGGCTCGATCCCAGGACCCTGGGATCATGACCTGAACCCAAGGCAGACGCTTAACGACTGAGCCACCCAGATGCCCCACTAAGGTGCTTCTCAAATGAGCAATTTTGTTCAAGTCAAATCACCCTTGCTGAAGTTATGTCAGAGAGAGAGGCATGAGAATTAGGATTGTAATGAGACTACATATAAGAAGCAGGCATTTTTTTCCCGGAAGAGAAGAGGAATTAGATTACCCAATAAAGGTCGTCAGTGGTGGGTAAAACATGATACTGGTACACCTTGTGTCTTAGGCCCCCCTTCTGATGGTTGGCTGTCTCTGAATGCAGACCCAACCGTCTGTACCCCCTAACAGGCAGAGAACAAGAGAACACTCTTTCTGGATCAAAACTGAACTTTCAGGATAAAAAAAATCCAGGACAGAAGAACCTCATCTACTTTTATTGGTTGCCCACAAGAGTTTGTCCAAATGGTTGCCAGTCTGGTGAGAACTGCAAACTCACCAGACTGAGGTTAGTGCAAACAACAGGCTTATAGGACCTATTACAGTGTTCTACCCTGTGATTCTCTTCTGTGACAAAGAACACATTTAGTCAGCACAACACAAAATGGAAGCATGAAAGAGAACAAAAGAGGAGAAAAGGAATGGCTTGATTCCACAGGGATGCCAAATAAACGAAAGTGGTAACAAAACCTGGTATCAAACTGAGACTAAATAACCAACGAACTCAATGTAGTGAGAGAGTTCAGACCTGCTGTTGACTTACCACATCAATACACACTTCATAAGCTGATTGTAGCAAGGCACAGGGTGCCTTCATGAGTACAGCACCTGGTTGAAGGCTGAGGTTTGGCAATGGGCAGTGCAGATTACATCTCACTGGGACCTCCAGGAAAATAGAAAATAAAGGATACTCAAATGAGAACAAGTAGAAGCTATTTATTCAGAGCTTGCAATAATAGCAAGGGAGTCAGCCCTATCACTTGCATTTGACAGAGACATTTAGGCAGGTAAGGGAGTGGGAAAGCTTTGTAGTGGAAAAAAGGAAGTCTTAGGTATGTTTGATTGGAGGTTGTTGGCATGATAGGGAAGCTGGGGGCAGGCTAACTGGAAGCAGGGAATCCTAGGTAATTGGTTTGGTTGGTATGCTTTGTATTTTAGATATAGCATATGTGGCTTTCTCTAGGTGGTCCTGAGTTGGAAGTGGGGGTGGAAATTAGGGAAGCTGGCAGTTATTCACTAAGTCTGACTATTTAGGGCCAGTTACTGATGAAGCTATGGTTTTGTTTCTGGGCTGGGCACTGCAAAAGTTGTGGGTCAGAATTTTAGTGTCATATGTAGTCTGGCCATTGTTCATTTGTATATTCAGTCTCTCAGATCCTGTTATCCCCATGGCTACCAAGGAGTCCAGCTCTTTAATGGCATTTGCCATCATTGGCCAACCTTGGCTTATTGAGCTTCTCAATGATACTGGTAGCTCTCCTGTGCATTTCTTATTGCTTTGTTGCACAAAGGTCCCTCTAGTCCCTCCCACACTCCCTAGTAGCTGATATGTTATTTGGCTTTAGCTAGTATATCCACTGTATCATTTCCACTGCTTGAACCTTTTGATCCATTATTCTACTGTCTGCCTCAGCATTTATGGTATTTTCACTTAACTTTATGTGGGACATCCTTTTCTCCAAGCTTCCAAGAACCACCTGTCCAAATGTGAGCACTACCTTACAGGGTCCTTGCCAGGATTGTTTAATCATATCTCATGAGAGAGTGCTTCTAAACTGATAGCCTCTCCCTTCTCCAGGCTGACATCTAGCACCCTCAGTTCTATACTTGGCTCCTGCTGGTATATGTTGAGTGAGTTCTGTAGCTCTTCCAGGGTATAGACAGTCCCCTTCCTTATGTATAGGCCTAACACTTCCCTGACTGGATTATATTGTGTATAACTTTAGTTACTGGCCTGGTGGCAAAGAGAGGAGTGAAGGGCAGATCTTGAGGTTGGTGCATGTTATCTTGCCAGGCAGAGGCTTCTGTATCAACTTAAAGCAAGGGAGCAGTGCCAACGTTTTACAGAGAGGAGTGGGCCACTTCTGAGGTTCAAGAGGATTGAGAGGGATCTGGGGATTCAAAATATTCATGTATATATATCTGGTTGTCTCCATTCAATGTCTCAGTGCTCAATTAAGCTGTGGTCTCACCATTACAGACCTGCTTAGTTTGAGAATTCAATCTTTTATGGTACTCCACTATCTCTACAGTGACTCCTGGGTTGGATCTTTGGGTTCTCCCATTGACCCCTTTAGCTCCAGAAGGCTATTTGTATGCTGTCAAGGAAACTGTCTGAATCTGTTTTATTGGTAATTAATCACCCTCAGCCTTTCATTCTTTATCTTGAATGTATTGATCATCCCAGCAACAGCCATTCAATTCCATACTGCTTATAAATGTTACTTCTTATAATTACTCTGTCCCAGATGCCTGGGATATTACCAATGCCACTGTATTCCCTTCTACCAGTATGTCAATAAGTTCACCATTGGTTAAGATCTTATCTGCTTTGCTGTAGCATGCCATGGGCTACTCATACTTCATGATTCACCTCTGAAATCCATTTTAGTGGCTCCTTCCTATGATAACTCCTGGTACTAGCTATATTAAATTGGTTTGGGAAGACTGCAATGGAGATTTGCATGCAGGAATTTGGAGGCCCAAAGAAAATATGACTGGGCAGATGGAGAACTTGAACTGGGATACAATTGCAACAAAAGCCTCGGCCAACCCATGGAGAGCTCTAGAATTGGGATAGACCTTCAGAGTTGTCGAGAACCAAGGGAACTGAGCCTGTGCATCCCCTAATTGAACAATCATTGGAGTTGACTTTCCATGGAGGTTGAAGGTATTTCCTGGAGAGCAACTCAGCTGAGTTAGCTGCCAGTACTCCCAGCAGCAGTCCTGATGGAGTGGGGATAGGTACAGTCCACTCCAGCATCACTACAGCATTGAAATTGGAAATTGGGCCATGTGTTACTGCTTGAGGATGAGAAATATGATTTTTGAGTGGCAAATTATCTGAGCTCCATATGCTTGGCTCTGAGTTCTGGATCTTAGGGAGCCATTATGATGCACATACAAAATTCCAATATGGAGCAGAAAATGAATTACCATTCAAAATGTGTCCCCATGAAAAACAGAGCTTTTCCTCTATGGTCAGGAACAAGACAGGGATGTACACTCTCACCATTGTTATTTAACAGAGTACTGGAAGTCGTAGCCTCAGCAATCAGACAACAAAAAGAAATAGAAGGCATCCATACCAGCAAGGAAGAAGTCAAAATTTTACTATTCACAGATGACATTATACTCTATGTAGAAAGCCCAAAGGACTCCACCAAAAAATTGCTAGAACTGATACACAAATTCAGCAAAGTCTCAGGCTACAAAATTAACATGCAGAAATCTGTTGCATTTTATACACTGACAATGAAGATGCAGAAAGAGAAATCAAGGACTTGATCCCATTTACAATTGCACCAAAACCCATAAGACACCTGGGAATAAACCTAACCAAAGAGGTAAAAGATCTGTATGCTGAAAACGATAGAAAACTTATGAAGGACATTGAAGAGGACATAAAGAAATGGAAAAACATTCCATGCTCATGGATTGGAAGAGCAAAAATTGTTAAAATGCCTGTATTACCCGAAGCAATCTGTACATTTAAAGCAATCCTTATCAAAATACCACCAGCATTTTTTACAGAGCTAGAATGAACAACTCTAAAATTTGTATGGAACTACAAAAGACCTCGAATAGTCAAAGCAATCTGGAAAGATAAAAAAGCTGGAAGCATCACAATTCTGAACTTCAAGCTATATTACAAAGCTGTAGTCATCAAGACAGTATGGTACTGGCACAAAACCGGACACATAGATCGATGGAACAAAATAGAAAGCCCAGAAATGGATCCACAACTATATGGTAAACTAATCTTTGACAAAGCAGGAAAGAATATCCAATGGAAAAAAGACCATCTCTTCAACAAATGGTGTTGGGAAAATTGGACAACCCCATATGCAGAGGAATGAAACTGGGCCACTTTCTTACACCATACACAAAAGTGAAGTAAAAATGGATGAAAGACCTAAATGTGAGACAGGAATCCATCAAAATCCTAGAGGAGGGGTGCCTAAGTGGCTCAGTCATTAAATGTCTGCCTTCAGCTCAGGTCATGATCCCAGGGTCCTGGGATCGAACCCCCCATTGGGCTCCCTGCTCAGCAGGAAGCCTGCTTCTCCCTCTCCCACTCCCCCTGCTGTGTTCCCTCTCTCGCTGTGTCTCTCTCTGTCAAATAAATAAATAAATAAAATCTTAAAAAAAATCCTAGAGGAGAACACAGGCAGAACCTTTTTGACCTCGGCCATAGCAACTTCTTACTAGACACATCTCTGGAAGTAAGGGAAACAAAGGCAAAAAATGAACTCTTAGGACTTCATCAAGATAAAAACTTCTGCACGGTGAAGGAAACAATCAACTACAAGGCAGCCTACAGAATGGAAGAAGATATTTGCAAATGACATATCTGATAAAGGGTTAGTATCCAAAAATCTTTAAAGAACTTATCAAATTCAACATCCAAAAAACAAATAATCCAGTTAAGAAATAGACAGAAGACATGAATAGACATTTTTCCAAAGAAGACATCCAGAGGGCTAATAGACACATGAAACAATGCTCCACATCACTCATCATCAGGGGAATACAAATCAAAACCACAATGAGATACCACCTCACACCTGTCAGAATGGCTAAAATAACACAGAAAACAACAGGTGTTGGTGAGGATGCAGAGAAAGGGGAACCCTCTGACACTGTTGGTGGGAATGCAAACTGGTACAGCCACTCTGGCAAACAGTGTGGAGGTTCCTCAAAAAGTTAAAAATAGAACTACCCTATGATCCAGCCATTGCACTACAAGGTATTTATCCAAAGGATACAAAAATACAGATTTGAAGGGATACATGCACCCCAATGTTTATAGAAGCATTATCAACAATAGCCAAATTATAGAAAGAGCCCAGATGTCCATTGACTGATGAATGGATAAAGATGTGAGGAATATATATATAAAGGAATATAAAGGAATATTACCCAGCCACCAAGAAGAATGAAATCCTGCCATCTGCAATGATGTGGCTAGAGCTAGAGTGTATTACGCTAAGTGAAACAAGTCAGTCAGAGAAAGATAAATACCATATGATTTCACTCATATGTAGAATTTAAGAGGCAAAACTGATGAACATAGGGGAAAGGAAAAAAAAGAGGGAGGCAAACCATAGAGACTCTTAACTATAGGGAACAAACAGGGTTGCTGGAGGGGAGGTGGGTGGGGGATGGGCTGATGGGTATAAAAGAGGGTGAGTGTTGTGATGAGCCCTGGGTGTTGTATGTAGGTGATGATTCACTAAATTCTACTCCTGAAACCAATATTACACTATATGTTAACTAACTAGAATTTATTTTTATTTATTTTTTTAAAAGATTTTATTTATTTATTTGACAGAGAGAGACACAGTGAGAGGTGGAACACAAGCAGGGGGAGTGGGAGAGGGAGAAGCAGGCTTCCTGCTGAGTAGGGAGCCCGATGCGGGTCTCGATTCCAGGACCCTGGGATCATGACCTGAGCTGAAGGCAGACGCTTAACGACTGAGCCACCCAGGCGCCCCAACTAAATAGAATTTGAATAAAAATTTGAAAAATCAAAACAAAACAGAAAAACCCGAAATGTGTCCCCAAAACAAGACTTATTTACTCAGAAGGAAATCAATCTCAATAGCTGCCAAATAATTGGAGATTTTATGCCTAAGGAAATGGAATTATTGGGCTAATTGATACATAATTTAAAATAAGAATGCTTAATTCTTCTAGAGATAAAGGAGGAGATACCCATTAAATAAGAAAAGTTTATATGACATTGATTAAAAGTTGTGAAAGAAGGGCAGGTAGATATATTAAAAAACAAGCAATGGGAAGTCATGAAAAGGAAAAATGCAGTATTTGAAATATACACTGTATTATAAAGAACGTAAACAGAATTTTGAAAAAAGAAAAGGATAGAATCAGTGAATTGTAAGAGAGAAAGTGGGTTATCATAAAGGCCACAAAAACAGAATATAGATACTAAGAGATGCAAGGTTAAGAGTATTGATTAAGCAGCATCACCCTTTATCTATTGGAAGTTACAGATATTGGAGAGGGATTCAGTGGTCCAAGAGATACTCATTCTGCGATTTTTTTTTTAAAGTTAATTCTCCAGATTTAAAAAACTCATTGAGGGGCGCCTGGGTGGCTCAGTCGTTAAGTGTCTGCCTTCAGCTCAGGTCATGATTCCAGTTTCCTGGGATTGAGCCCCGCATCGGGCTCCCTGCTCCGCGGGGAGCCTGCTTCTCCCTCTCCCACTCCCCCTGCTTGTGTTCCCTCTCTCACTGTGTCTCTCTCTGTCAAATAAATGGATGAAATCTTAAAAAAAATAAAAAAAATAAAAAAATAAAAAGCTCATTGAGTTGCAGCAAGCAAAATTTCTCCCCCTAAACACATCACGTTGACACTGTAGAATATCAAGGTCAAGAAAAATAGTAAATTGTAAAAAGAACCCCTGCAAAGGAATGGCAATACAAATGACAGAAGGCTTCTCAACTGTAACAATAAATGGCAAGGCAAATGATAGAATAATATCTCTTTTTCTTTTAAGATTTTATTTATTTGACAGAGAGAGTGAGCACAAGCATGGGGAGCAGCAGGCAGAGGGAGAAGCAGGCTCCCCGCCGAGCAGGGAGTCCAATGTGGGGTTCGTTCCCCAGGACCCCGGGATCATGACCTGAGCTGAAGGCAGATGCTTGACTGACTGAGCCACCCAGGCGGCCCTAGAGCAATATCTTTAAATCGGTGAGAAAGTATAGGCATTATTTTATTTTATTTTATTAAGTAGGCCTCGTGCCCAATGTGGAGCCCATCAGGGCATGGAGCTAAACATGGGGCTTAAACTCAACAACCCTGAGATCAAGACCCAAGATGAGATCAAGAGTTGGTCACCCAACTGACTGAGTCACCCAGGTGCCCCTAATTATTTTAGAATTCCAACTCTCACTAGCATATTACACAGGTTTGAGAGTGTAACTGAAATATTTGCAAACATGCAAAACTAAGATTTACACACAGGCCACAGCTGAAAGAATTTAAAGAGCATACCTTGGTAAGAAGAAAAACAAGTATGGAATGAAGGAGTGGAATGCAAGAATGGAAGGTGAGCAAAGACACTGGCAAAGCATGTTGGCAAATCTAAATAATAATAATAATGTTCAACAGAAAAAAATGAGCATCTTGTTGACATTAGCTTTATCATGAATAATTTATTTTGTTATAAATATGAGGCAAACCTGGCAAAATATATTTTAAAATTAGAAGTTGTATATGGTTGTTTGTAAAAACAAAACTAAAAACAAGAAAAAGGAACTGAAGGTAGAATTAGAATTGTATGAAATAATGTGGAATAGCAGAAAGGCAAAGATATTACCTTTTTAGGAGGTGCACATCACCACATTAATAGATTAAATAAGGAAGTACAAAAGTCATCTATGCATACAGAAAAGTTTGTGTTAAAATTTAACATTAAAAACCCTTAAGGTGACCCAGCAGTTACTGTCTTTCCCTTTCTACCTTCTCAAGTCCTCAGGAGGGCATCCAATTTTTAAGATCCCTGAAGCCTCAAGCCTGGTCCCATTTGCTCTGTTGGCAGGTTTCTGTATGTATCCAGTGACCCAAAGGTTCCATGCAGCTATTTTATGTATACACACAATTAACTGCCAATATTTATAGTAATTTGAGAAAGTCTTTGTAGTCAGTCAAAATAGACAAAACAGAAGTCCAAGATTTTTTCATGATTAGAAAGACTCAAAACTAACTTCTTCAATAGGATAAGGGCTATCTACCAACCATGCGCGCGCACGCGCACACACGCACACACACGCACACACACACACACACACACAGAAATCAAGGACACAAACTGAGGGTTACAGAAGGGAGGGGGGTAGGAGGATGGGGTGACCGGGTGATGGGTATTAAGGAGAGCACGTGTTGGGATGAACACTGGGTGTTATATGTAACTAATGAATCATTGAACATTACAACAAAAACTTATGAGGTACTATATGTTGGCTACTGAACATAATGAAAAATAAAAAAAATGAAAATAAACTTAAAAAAATCAAGGAAAAATAAAATGTAAGAGGCTTGTCAAAAAAAGACAATATTCCCATTATTTTGGACATATTGCATTTATTAGTTAAGCAAGACAATCTACAGATAAGCCATTAAATAAATTAAATCATTTTTCTGGATACCAGAACAACATTAACAAATTATTTCTATATGCCAGTTACAATGCACAAAATATATTCAGGATCTTAGAACTATCAAAACACAGAGTCTTTAGAATTATAAGCTTTTCCAGCACTGGAGAATTATAGTAAAAATATATTGGAAGAAAATGATGCAAAATAGTTGGTTCTTTTGGGAAAAATCCCCCGACCAATATAGTTAAAATATTTGATAACCTCCTCATTAAAAAATGGAGGGCACATGATCATCGCTCCTCATTCTATGTTTGTTTTGTATCCAACAAACATTTGTCCACATACACCTATTTGTTAGATTCCCCAAAAGCATCTACAGCCCCCCAAAAGTCAAAATGACAAGGTTGTCATAAACTAGCACGGACACTGGGGCCAAAACCCATTAAGATTTTTTTTTTTTTTTTTTTAGTAATTACTATAATTTTTGGAGGAAGAGGTGCAGTGGTAGGGTGCTGGGGAAAGGATGGGTTTTTAGAAAAAAGTGCAAAACTAGGGAGAATGGAGCTACTTAAGCGTAACCTTATAGAGAAAATAACCTGAGCAGCGTTTCGGATTTCTGGAAGTACACTGTATTTCCAGCAGCATTTCGTTGCTGAGGTGATTTCCTTTCAGATGTTTCGGTTCGCCATTGATCCAACATTTTGCAATGCAGCTTGCATCAAAGGAGCATCTGTCCGTTATTCATGCTTGGTGATTGTCGCAGGTCGTGCAATGTACACAGCCAGCGGCTCTTCGAAGACAGTCTTAAGGTGCCCACTGGGTGGCAAGGGATTGTGGGAGCAGTTCATTCCTGGAACAGGCGTCTCCGGGCCTTGCGGGAGGCACCCGGGGGGCGCTGGGGGCGCGCGTGGGGACCTGGACTCGGAGAGGGAGGTAGAGGTTGGAGTGGCGAGTTGGGGAAGGGCTCCAGAAGGTGGGCGTCCAGGTTGAAGTAGCGGAGAAGAGAGCGTCTCTTTGGACTAGGGGTGGGGGCCCAAGGCCAGGGATCTGGTACGGGGCCCTGCGGGTGAGGGCTGGCCACCCTTCCAGCGCAGGGGCGGAGCCCAAGGACGGAGCCCACAGCAGGGTCGGTCCGGGGCGGCAGGAACTCGGGGTCCGCGTCTTCCTCGTAGGCCTCTTCTTGGGCGGCCATCTCTGGGACAGGAGCGCAGAAGAATCCCTGCTCGACGGCGACTTGGTGCCCGGGCGCGTTCAGGAAAGCGCCCAGTTCCAGGCCGGCAGGAGAGTGGCCCTGCCCTCCCGAGCGCAGGAGAGCCTCGGGGACCAGCACGAGGGTGAGCTCTCCGAGGGTCACTTGCAGGGCCGACGTTGGCTCGGGCTCGAGCACCAGGTCGACGTCGTCCAGGAGCAGCTGCAGGGCACAGCCGGTGGCCAGGACCACCACAGAGGTGAGTGCGCCGGCGGCCGGGGGCCCCCCCAGGCCTTCCAGGCCCACAGGCTCCTCGGTTCGGCGGCGCTTGGCAGGGCGGGGTCCTCCGGGCGGGGGTCCCCAGCAGGGCTCAGGGTGGGCGCTGGGGCTGCGGGGCCGGCTGCCCATCACCTGGACGGCGCTGCGGGCGGCGCTCCCGGGGCCTGTTAGAGGGTGTGAGGGACTGGGTCCTGCACGCAGGGACAGCTCTCGACGACAGGTGAGGCGGCCGGGGGCGGCGGGGCGCGGCACCGGGCGACGCAGAGAGAGTGCCTGGAGTTCTGGGGGCGCCTCCTGAGAGGCCCGTAGTCCTGGGGTTCTGGTGGCGCAGCAAGGGCGCGGGGCTCAACCTCGGGCGTTCGAATCCCAGGTTTCTCACACTGACCGGTCTGCGCGGATCTTTCAAGTGCCGCCGGCGGAACCAAAGTCGCAAAATGTCACGCTAGGCTCCGCCCCTTCCGAGGCTCCGCCCCGTAGAGATCGCGGTATCTGTGCAGCCCAATAGCCGAGGCCGTGGTTAGGGAAATACTTTCATGGGCCTCTAGGAGGCAGAGCAGTGGTGCCGCTCTAGGGCTTGGCTTCCAGGGTCAAGATCTCGACCTTCCTTGAGCTGGCCTCAGATGAGGAGGGCCTTAATCGGAAAAGTTGTGTTTCAATTCCCGCCAGTGGAAAGCTGTACCAGGACAGGGAGATGTAAGGCCCGCCTCCCCTGAAGCCCCGCCCCGGAAATGACCTGTGCTTTTCTTTCAGTTGAATAGTGGGAAGAGTTTTTGGACCATATCCTTAGGCCTCTTTGGAAGTTGTAAACCCCTGTTAGAACCTTTCAGAGGTGTTTAGGGGGAAATGAGATTAGGGTTGAGTGCGTTAATAGCTGGCCCTGCAAGGGGTCAGAATGCTCTGACCCCAGAATGCCGGCTGGTTGTGAGAAAATATGTAAAGGCCCTGCAAGATCAATTTATTACCATACTATATACATATCTGTTTTGTACTGTAGTAATTATTATACTACCATCATCAGTAGTAAGAGTTTATTTAGTTTGACCTAAAATACAACCACAAAGTATATCTATTTTAGCCCAGTTGACAGATGATGAAAATGTCATGCAGAGGGTTAATCGGTTTGCTCAGAAGCCAGGGAACTAGCAGAACTGGGTCTGACATGACAAGGCCCACTTAAGAAGATGCGGCGTCAGCGCCTTGACCTGAGTGTCAGGTTAAAGGTGCTTTGGCATGGTTATTGTGGCTGCAAAAGGAAGGTGTGGCTCAACTCGTTATCTAGTGTTAATAGGAAGAAACACCCAACACTGAATTTGGAATAAGTAATACTCCTAATATGGTTACAGAGGACAACAAACCATTTCCTTCCACCCCTGTTCCTTAACCACGCGATTGCTCACTTTATACCTTTTTACAAAATAGCATATTTATATTTTCATTTTCAGGGCTGTGTAGCATTCCTTTGTATGGAATTACATTTAAACCAGACCTCTCTTAATGGACATTTAAGCTAGTGGTCTGTGACTTGGCGGCATTGCCATTCCCTGGAAAATTTGTGGAAAATGCAGATGCTTTCCTCCATCCCAGAATCACTGAATCAGAATTCCTGGAGCGTGAGGCCTAGGAATTCTCTGTGAGCACCTCCAAAAAAATTTGTTTTACACTGAAGTTTAAGATCACTGAGTTTGTTTTCATTAGTGGTTGAGAGGTTCTGGTAGCAAGGTGGTTATGCCTGCGATCACGGCCCTGATTGTTGGTGACAAAGTTACGAAGAAAAGTCAAACTTCCTGGGCTACATTCAGGGTTTTTCCTTGCACAACTGGCCGGCATCCACTCTTATGGCCGGGTTTCTGGGTATTCCTGGCTGTGCGAGAAATTCCGTGAGTTGGTGCGACCTGGGGCAAGGCACAGTCTACAAGGCTCTCTGCGGCCTCGGTGCGATGAGGGGAGGAGGCGAGGGGAAGTGCGGGCTGCGGGGAAACTGCAGTTGTCACGGGGTGAATGTGGAAGCCGTTGCAACCTACTCCAAGGGTCTATCCCAGGTGATAGGAGCAACCGCTTTGCTGCGGGTTCAGGCAGAAGATAGTGGTATGGTGTAGGGAGTTAGGGGGTGGGGATGGGGGAGGAGCTTGCAGGAACCACTGCTTTGGCCCTTGAAATTTCCAGGCTCCGGGAATCACGGGAGTTCCACTCAGGAGACTGAAAGTGGATGTGCCCTGGTGTAAGGCACAGATGGACGAGTTTAAAGCTAGCCAGGACACAGGGAGGGGTTTAGAACTCCTGGCCTGCCCTGTAGTGGGGCTCTGAGCAAGGTGGAGCCTGGCCTTGGCTGGTACTACCTGGTGTCTGCTGCTCACCTGACCTAAGCAATTCCACTTTGGAGCTCATCATTGTCCCTGGTCCTGTGAATCCTCACTGTGAACTCCCCTTCCAAGGGAAGATAGTCCTGCCCTGAAATAGAAGCAGTTAGCAGGGGTCCTGGGATAGATGCACCCGATTTCCTCTTCTCGTCATCCACTTTCTTTTTTTCTTTTTTTAAAGATTTTATTTATTTATTTGACACAGAGAGAGCTAGAGACAGAGAGCAAGCACAAGTAGGGGGAACGGCAGGCAGGGGAGAAGCAGGTTCCCCCCTGAGCAAGGAGCCCGACATGGGGCTGATCCCAGGACCTTGTGATCGTGACCTGAGCCGAAAGCAGCCGCTTAACCGACTGAGCCACCCAGGCGCCCCTGGTCATCCACTTTCTACTTGGGTCATTTCACCTTCTCTGAGCCTCAGTTTCCTTACATGTAAAAGGGAGAGTGTCATCTACTGTGCCGGCTGGTTGTGAGAAAATGTATGTAAAATGTTGGAACATAGTAAGTGCTTAGTAAATAGTAGCTGTTTACTGTTTATTATGTTTATAATCTGTCTCTCCCACTTGATAATGTCAGCACTGTTCCCCAGTGTCTTGAACAGCGCTTGGCATGTAGCAGGCATTGAATGAATGGTAAAGAATATTGTCATCGTCATCATCATGATCATCATCCTAAAAGGGAGTCTGATCTGTTAGAAAGTACTCTTCCAGGTATTTTTATGACATAATATCCAAGTGGTTCAGGAATGGCTTGCTGGGCACTGGAGCAGATATGTTTCATCTTGCCTGACTTGACTTTCCTGCAAGAGTCCCAGGGACTCTCAGGGTCACTCCTTGGGTTTCCTTGGTGTCAATCAGTATTGCCTAACCAATCAGCACGAAATGCTTGAACCACTGTCCGGGCGGAATTAGCAGCTATTGCTTCAGGTTCTGGGCAGGGTACAGGTTGGGCACAGAGACATTGTATTGGAAGAAAAAAGTGGAGGGAACCTGGGTACTGGAAGTTAGGTACAAGATGGACATCAGTGAGTGGGACTCAAGAATTTCCTCAGCATTGGGCATCAGAGCATTCTGACCCCTTCATTGCTTGATTGGAGACTCTGAGGCCCAGGTCCTGAGCTCTGAGCCCTGACACTGGTCTTGACATTGGCTGTTATGTTATCTCCTAGAGTGCATAACTGGCTTTAAGAAAATTTTATTTACATAAGTAATAATACTTGAATACATTTTCAAAAAAATGTAAACAGTGTAGCTGTCCCTTCCACTCCCCACCAACCCTCAATCCAGGATTGATGTAGTAAGATACTTTTGTTTGTTTTTACAAACGTAACATAGGGGATATTTTTCCTTCCTGGAATGGCCAACTATTGTGGATATTTTTCTGTAATATGTTAGAGCTTACTGCTACTTGGTACTATCTGCAAAGTACATGATCTCTTCTATCTTTTATGAAGAGATCTTTTTTTTTCAAAGATTTTATTTATTTATTTGAGAGATAGAGAGAGCAGGAGAGGGGGGAAGGTCAGAGGGAGAAGCAGAATCCCCGCTGAGCAGGGAGCCCGATGCGGGACTCGATCCTGGGACTCCAGGATCATGACCTGAGCCGAAGGCAGCCGCTTAACCAGCTGAGCCACCCAGGTGCCCGAAGAGATCTTTTTCAACGTGCAGTACTGGTGTCTGTATCTTTGGAAATTTTGTGTAAGTACAAGAAAAGGCGACTTCAGATATCTTTTGTACAGCAACTCCTTTGTCTTTGCCTGAAGAAGAATGATTGTAATGGCTCATTCACTTTCTGCTTATCTCAGGGTAATTCTGGTGATTCTGGTATATCTTTATTTCCTGAACACATCACTGAGGGGTGAATGGCATTATATAATGACTGATGCTATTACAATGATTAGATATGATCATGGCCTATGTTATCATAAAATCAGTAATACCTTACTATTCTAAGAATGCCCAAATTGACAGTAAAGTAGTTATTTGGGTATTTGGTCTTTTAAAGGCTGATGCTAAATTGCAGTTGTTTTTTTTAACCAAATGCTTAGGTTTCTCTGTTGTAAGTGAATGCCAATAATTTCTCTGTGTGTGTGTGTGTGTGTGTACAATTTTAAAATTTTATTTATTTAAGATTTATTTATTTATTTGAGAGAGAGGGGGAGAGAGAGAGCGAGCGAGCATGTCTGCTCCCGAGTAGGGGGAGCGATGGAGGGAAAGAATCTCCAGCAGATTCCGCTGCTGAACCTGGAGGGGAGGGGGGTTCCATCTCAAGACCCATGAGATCATGACCTGAGCCGAAGTTATCAGTCCCCTGCTCAACTGACCGAGCCCCCCCAGGCACCCCTTATTTATTTTTTTTTAAATTTTAAGGTACAAATGGCCTCTATTTGCAACAGGTAGTGAAAGAGGAGGGGACATGGCAGCTCTGGCTTCGGGGACCGCTCCAAAGACTGAGTCCATTGCCATCCTCCCCGTGGTTTCTGTATATTAATTTTGCATTCAGATTTCTTATGAAATTGTCTTATTTTTTTTCAGTTACTTTCTAGGTTTACGATCATATGGTCAGCAAATGGTCTTCTCTTTTGAAGTTTTATACATCTGATTTCTTTCTCTTTTCTAATTTTGTTGTCTAGTTAAATACTAGTGGGAAAGTGGTATCTTTTTCTTCTAGACTTGGGTGGGAATGCTGCTGGTGTTTGCCTGTTAAGCATAACACTGGCTGTGGCTCAGAAATTAATGTCCATGTCAAAGAAGTATCAATCTCTTTATGTTTTGTTAATTTTTTAATGCTTTGTTTTGAAATATTTCCAAAATTACAGAAGCATTGCAAAAATAATACAAAAAACTACCATTTATCCTTCATCAACTTTTTACATTTTGCCACATTTCTCTATATGTTCTGTCTCTCAGAAAGACCACAGGAGATACAAATGTATATATTCCTTGAATCATTTGAGAGTATGTTGTATATATTAGGCCTCTTTACCCCATGATATTTCAGTGTATATTTCCTAACAAGAATATTCTTATATATCTTTAGTACACTTATCAAATTAAGAAAAATTTAGCATTGATGCCACACTTTAACAGTCCATTTTCCAGTTTTGTCCATTGTACCAATAATTTTTTTTAAAGATTTTATTTATTTGAGAGAGAGAGCATGAGAGAGAGAGAGCACATGAGAGGGGGGAGGGTCAGAGGGAGAAGCAGACTCCTTCCTGAGCAGGGAGCCTGATGCGGGACTCGATCCCGGGACTCCAGGATCATGACCTGAGCCGAAGGCAGTTGCCCAACCAACTGAGCCACCCAGGAGCTCCTCAATAATGTTTTTTATAATATAATTCTATTTATCTATCTCTGTATCTACCTTTTTAAAAATTTATTTTATTTATTTATGCATTTATTTCTTTTTTTGCCTCTAAGATGCAGGTCAGGATCATGTATTGCTTTCAGGTGTCATGTCTCAGGGGGAGAGTTGGGAGGAGAGGCAGCGGGAGAGGGACAGAGGGAATCTAAGCAGACTCCACGCACAGCATAGAACCAACCTGGGGCTTCATCCCAGGACCCTGAGGTCATGACCTGAGTAGAAATTAAGAGTCGGACACTTAACTGACCGAGCCACCCAGGCGCCCTGCTTATTTTGATGTAGTCCCAATAGCTTATTTTTGCTTTTGTTTCCCTTGCTTCAGGAGATCTATTTAGAAAAACATTGCTGTAGCTCTTATAATAATAGTTCTTGTCTTAAAGTCTACTTTTCCTCAATGTTAATATACTTACTCTGGCTCTCTTCTGGTTACTGTTTGCATGATATATCTCCTACCATTTCAACTCATTTGTTTCTTTAAGTCTTAAGTGTGTTTCTTTTAGACAACACATAGTTGGATCTTGCTTTTTTTTTAGGCAGTGGAACAATTTCTGCATTTTGATTGGGATGTTTAGACTATTTGTATTTATGGTAATTATTGATATGGTTGAATTTACACTTGCCATTTTGATATTTATTATCTAATTGCTTCTGTGTTTTTTTGTTCCTCTGTTATTCCTTGACTTCTTTTGCATTAAGTAAATATATTTGTGTGTCTCATTTTAAATTTTTCTGTTGATTTTTTAACCATATTATTTTGAGCTGTTTGGTTGGGATCTAGAGATCACCATATGCGTCTTAACTTATTACAGTCTGCTTAAGAGTAATACTAACTTAATTTCAATACTATATAAAAATGTTGCTCTAATATAACACCATTCCCTCTTTTTCATTCTATACTTTTATCTATATTATATTAATATACATTATGAATCTAATAATATGTTATAATTATTGCATTTTACAGTCATGTCTTTTAAGGAACTTAAAAGAAGAAATGAGAGAATATATTTATAGCATTTCTTAATAATAGATATTATTTTTTAGAGCAGTTGTAGGTTCACAGCAAAATTGAGCAGAAAGTGGGAGCAGGTTCACATAAGCCCCCTCTCATATGTGTATAACCTCCCCAAATATTAACATTCTGCACCAGTATTACATTTGTTACAATTGATGAGCCTACAATGACACATCATTATTACCCAAAGTCCATAGTGTACATTAGGGTTCACTCTTGGCATTGTACAGTTCTATGGGTTTTGGCAAATGTGTAATGATGTGTCTGTCATTATGGTATACCAAATAATTGCCCTAACAATCCTCTGCTCTGCTTATTCATTCTGCCCTCCTCCTCCCTAACCGCTGGCAATATCTATCTGATCTCCTTACTGTCTCCGTAATTTTGCCTTTTCTGGAATGTTATATATTGGAATTATAGATTGCAGCCTTTTCAGATAGGCTTCTTTCACTTAGTAATATGCATTTAAGGTCGTTTTACCGCTTGATAACTCATTTGTTTTTAGTATTGAATAATATTCCTTTGTCTTATGTGCCATAGTTTATTTATCAGTTCAACTACTGAAGGACATCTTGGTTGCTTCCAAGTATCAGCAATTATTATATTTTTAAAAAATTTTTAAGATTTTATCTTTATTTGAGACAGAGAGAGCACAAGCAGGGGGAGCGGCAGAGGGAGAGGGAGAAGCATGCTCCTCGCTGAGCAAGGAGCCCGATGAGGGACTTGATCCCAGGACCCTGAGATCATGAGATCACAGCTCTTCAGATAAACAATAAGGAGCACAATTGCTAGATCATAATGGTAAGAGTATGTTTAGTTTTTTTTTTTAATTTTTTATTTTTATGTTAATCACCATACATTACATCATTAGTTTTGGATGTAGTGTTCCATTATTCATTGTTTGTGCATAACACCCAGTGCTCCATGCAGAATATGTTTAGTTTTTTAAGCAACTGCCACACTGTATTCCATAGTAGCTGTATCACTTTGCATTCTCACCATTAATGAGTGTTCCTTTTGCTCCATGCCTTTTTCAGCACTTGGTGTTGTCTGGTTTTTTTTTTATTGTTGTTTTTGCTTTTTTTTAAGATTTTTACCATTCTAATAGATATGTAGTGATATCTCGTTGTTTTAATTTCTTTGGTGACATGATTTGGAAGCACCTTTTCATATGCTTATTTTCCATCTGTATATTTTCTTTGATGCAGTGTCTCTTCAGCTGTTTTGCCCATTTTTAAGTCAGGTTGTTCATTATCTTATTGTTGGTTTTTAAGAATTCTTTGTATATTTTGGCTAACAGTTTTTTTTTTTTAAGATTTTTATTTATTTATTTGACAGAGAGAGACACAGCAAGAGAGGGAACACAAGCAGGGGGAGTGGCAGAGGGAGAAGCAGGCTTCCCGCGGAGCAGGGAGCCTGATGTGGGGCTCGATCCCAGGACCCTGGGATCCTGACCTGAGCCCAGGGCAGATGCTTAACCATCTGAGCCACCCAGGCGCCCTGGGATTTTCTACATAGGCAATCATGTCATCTGAGAAGAAAGGTAGTTTTATTTCTTCTTTCTCAATTTGTATACCTTTTATTATTATTTCTTCTCCTTCTTCTTCTCCTCCACCTCCTTCTTCTTCTTCTCTCTCTTTTTTTTTTACCTTATTGCACTAGATAGGATTTCCAATACGATGTTATATTGGAGTGGTGAGAAAGAACAGCCTTAACTTGTTCTTGACCTTAGCAGGAAAGCTTCTAGTTTCTTTTCTTTTTTTTTTTTTAAGGTTTTATTTATTTATTTGACAGAGAGAAACACAGCTAGAGAGGGAACACAAGCAGGGGGAGTGGGAGAGGGAGAAGCAGGCTCCCCGCTGAGCAGGGAGCCCGATGTGGGACTCGATCCCAGGACCCTGGGATCATGACCTGAGCTGAAGGCAGACGCTTAACAACTGAGCCACCCAGGCGCCCCAAAGCTTCTAGTTTCAACCCACAGTTATGATGTTAGCTGTAGGTTTTGTATACCTACAAAACTCTTCGTTAAGTTGAGAAAGTTCCTCTCTATTCTTGATTTGCTGTGAGTTAAAAAATATCATAGATACAGGCCTATTCAGATAGTCTATTTCTTTTTTGCAGGTTTGGCAGATTGTGAGTTTTGTCAGATCATGTCTTTCAAGGAATTTGTTTCATCTCGGTCATCAAATTTGTGGGCATAGTGTTGTTTATAATACTCCTTTATTATTCTTTTAATGTCCATGAGCTCTGTAATGATTGTCTCCTCTTTTGTTTCTGATATTAGTAATTTGTATCTTCTTTCTTTTTCTTCTTAGACTTGCTAGAAAGATTTATCTATTTTATTGCTTTTTCAAGGAGCCAGCTTTTGGGTTTGTTGATTTTCTCTATTGATTTCCTGTTTTATTTTTTCATTTTCAAAATAGAATTTATTTCTGTAATAAAGAATTAAAATATGGCTGTGAAAGTAGAAAATAATATAGAAAAATATTTAAAATGTGCAATAGTAATTTTAGAATAAAGGTAGTTAAGCACTAGAGTCCATGCTCAACTTCTACTTGAAAGATCAACCCTGTTTTTAATTTCATTGATCTCTGATCCAATTTTTATTTTTTCTCTTCTTTGGATTTTTTTTTTTAAAGGTTTTATTTATTTATTTGACAGAGAGTTAGAGAGAAGAGCACAGCAGAGGGAATGGCAGAGGGAGAGGGAGAAGCAGGCTCTGCACTGAGCAGGGAGCCCGATGCGGGACTCGATCCCAGGACCCTGGGATCATGACCTGAGCCGAAGGCAGACGCTTAACCATCTGAGCCACCCAGGCGCCTCTTCTTTGGATTTAATTTGCTCTTCTTTATTTAGTTTTCTGAATGTAAGATTAGATTTTGGGTTTTAGATCTAACATATGCATTCAACATCTTGCTAGACACGTCTTCAAAGGCAAGGGAAACAAAAGCAAAAATGAGCTATTGGGACTTCATCAGGATAAAAAGCTTTTGCACAGGAAAGGAAACAGTCAACAAAACTAAAAGGCAACCTAGGGAATGGGAGAAGATATTTGCAAATTACATATCAGATAAAGGGCTAGTATCCAAGATCTATAAAGAATTTATCAAACTCAACACACAAAAAACAAATAATCCAGGCAAGAAATGGGCAGAAGACATGAACAGACATTTCTCCAAAGAAAACATACAAATGGCCGACAGACACATGAAAAATGTTCCACATCACTTGGCATCAGGGAAATACAAATCAAAAGCACAATGAGATACCACCTTACACCAGTCAGAATGGCTAAAATGAACAAGTCAGGAAACAACAAATGTTGGCGGGGATGCGGAGAAAGGGGAAGCCTCTTAGGCTGTTGGTGGAATGCAAGCTGGTACAGCCACTCTGGAAAACAGTGTGGAGGTTCCTCAAGAAGTTAAAAATAGAGCTACCCTATGACCCAGCAATTGTACTACTGGGTATTTACCTCAAAGATACATAAATAGTGATCCAAAGGGGCACCTGCACCCCAATATTTACAGCAGCAAGTCCACAATAGCTAAACTGTGGAAAGAGCCAAGATGTCCATCTACAGATGAATGGATAAAGAAGATGTGGTATGTATATGTGTGTGTGTGTGTGTGTACATATATATATACACAATGGAATATTATTTAGCCATCAGAAAGGATGAATACTTACCATTTGCATCGACGTGGATGGAACTGGAGGGTATTATGCTGAGTGAAGTAAGTCAGTCAGAGAAAGACAATTATCATATGTTTTCATTCATATGTGGAATATAGGAAACAGCACAGAGGATCATGGGGGAAGGGAGGGAAAACTGAATGGAAGTCATCAGAGAGTGAGAAAAACCATGAGAGACCCTTAAGTATAGGAAGCAAACAGTGTTGCTGGAGGGGAGGTGGGTGAGGGGGTGGGGTAATTGGGTGATGGCCATTAAGGAGGGCCCGTGATGTGATGAGCACTGGGTGTTATATGCACCTCATAAATTGTTGAACCCTACATCTGAGACTAATGATGTACTCTATGTTGGCTAATTGAATTTAGATAAAAAAATAAAAAATAAAAAAGAATAATGTATTTTTTTTGAGGGATTTTAAAAAAAATTCCAGTATTGCTAACATACAGTTTCAGGTATACAATATAGTGATTCAACAATTCTGTACTTTACTCAGTGATCGTCATGATAAATTTACTCTTTAATCCCTACCCCTTTTTCACCTATCCCCCCATTCTACCTCCCCTCTGGTAACCATGAGTTTGTTCTCCATAGTTGAGAGTCTGTTTATTGGTTTGTCTCTTTCTTTTTTTCTCCTTTACTCCTTTGTTTTGTTTCTTAATTTCCACATACAAGTGAAACCATATGGTATTTGTCTTTCTCTGACTGACTTATTTCATTTAGCATTATACTCTCTTTTTCCATTCATGTTACTGTAAATGGCAAGATTTCATTCTTTTTCATGGCTGAATAATATTCCAGTATATACATTATATGTATATATATACATATATATGTATACACACACACACACCCCACATCTTCTTTATCCATTCATCTATCAGTGGACCCTTAGGCTGCTTTCATAATTTGGCTATTGTAAATAATGCTGCAATGAACATAGGGGTGGCATGTTTCCCTTTGAATTAGTGTTTTTTTGTTTTGTTTTGTTTTTTTGGTATTTTGTAAATACCTAGCAGTTTAATCCTGGATTGTAGGGTAGTTCTATTTGTAAATTTTCATTGCTGGTAATCATTCTGTTCAAATTTTCTATTTCTTCTTGCTTCAGTTTGGCAGGTTGTATGTTTCTAGGAATTTATCCATTTCTTCTAGGTTGTCCCAATTTGTTGGCATTTAAGTTTTCATACTATTCTTTTACAATTATTTGTATTTCTGTGGTGTCAGTTGTTATTTGTCATCTTTCATTTGTAAAGATTTTGTTTATTTGAGCCCTCTTTTGCTCTCTTTTCTCTCTCTCTCTTTTGATGAGTTTGGCTAGAGGTTTATCAACTTTGTTGCTGTTTTCAAAGAATCAGCTCCTGGTTTCATTTATCAGTCCAATTGTTTTGTTTATTTGTTTGTTTTTAGTTTTTAAACATTTATTTCTGCTCTAATGTTTACTATTTCCTTACTTCTGCTGGTTTGGGGTTTTGTTCTTCTTTTGCCAGCTCCTTTAGGCATAAGTTTAGTTTGTTCATTTGAGATTTTCTTGTTTCTCAAGTAGGCCTTTATTGCTGTAAACTTCCCTGTTAGAACTGCTTTTGCTTCATCCCAAAGATTTTGGACCCTTGTATTTTCATTTTTATTTTTTTCCACATAATTTTTAATTTCTTCTTTGATCCAGTCATTGTTCAGTAGCATGTTATTTAACTTCCACGTATTTGTGGTCTTTCCTGATTTTTTTCTTGTTGTTGATTTCTAGTTTCATAGTGTTGTGGTCTGAAGAGATGCATGGTATGACTTCAATCTTTTTGAATTTGCTGGGACTTGTTTTGTGGCCTAATATGTGATGTATTCTGGAGAATGTTCCATGTGCACTTGAAAAGAATGCGTATTCTGCTGTTTTAGGATGGAATGTTCTGAATATTTCTGTTAAATCCCATCTGGTCCAGTGTGTCATTGAAAACCACTGTCTACTTGTTGATTTTCTGTTTGGATATACTGTCTCTTGATGTCGGTGGAGTGTTTAAGTCCCCTATTGATTAGTTCCTTTATGTTTGTTATTAACTGTTTTATGTATTTGGGTGTTCCCATGTTCAGTGTATAAGTATTTACAATTATCATATCTTTGTATTGGATTATCCCTTTTATTATTGTATAGTGTCTTTCATTGTTTCTTCTTGCAGTCTTTGTTTTAAAGTCTATTTTGTCTGATAGGAGTATTGCTACCCTGGCTTTCTTTTGATATCCATTTGCACAATAACTATTTCTCCATCCCCTCACTTTCAATCTGCAGGTGTCTTTATGTCTGAAACGCATCTCTCATAAGCAGCATATAGATGGGGTCTTGTTTTTTCACTCTATCTTGTCATTCACTCTATCACCCTGTGTCTTTTGATTAGAGCATTTAGTCCATTTACATTCAAAGTAATTATTGATAGATATGTATTTATTTTTCATTTTGTTACTTGTTTTGTTATTGTTTTTATAGTTTTTCTCTAATCCTTTCTTCTCTTGCTGTCCTTCATAGTTTATTCACTTTCTTTAGTGATAAACTTCGATTCCTTTCTCTTTATTCTTTGCATACCTATTACTGGTTTTTGATTTGTGGTTACCATTAGGTTTGTATATAATATCTGCTATATAGGTTGCTATATGAAGTTGATGGCTGCTTAAGTTTGGATCCATTCTTTACTCCTCTCCCCCCACATTTTTGGTATGTGGTGTAATATTTTACATTCTTTTATTTTGTGAGTCTCTTGGCTGATTTTTACAGATATACTTAGTTTTATTGCTTTTCTGATTCCGGCTTTTCATACTTTCACTTATGGTCTTTCCTTTCCACTCAAAGATTCCCCTTTAATATTTCTTATAGGGCTGGTTTTGTAGTCATGAATTTCTTTAGTTTTTGTTTGTCTGAGAAACTCTTTATCTCTACTTCTATTCTGGTTTTTTCTTTTCTTTCTTTCTTTTCTTTTTTAAGTAACCTCTCCCCGCCACAGGGGGCTCAAACTCATGACCCAGAGATCATGAGTAGCATGCTCTACTGACTGAGCCCGCCAGATGCCCTTTTTCTTCTATTCTGAATGATAGCCTTACTGGATAGAGTATTCTTGGCACTGATTTTTCCTTTTCAGCACTTTGAATATATCATGTCATTCCTACCTGGCCTGCAAAGTTTCTGCTGAAAAATTTGCTGATAGCCTTAGGGGGTTTCCCTTGTATGTAGCTGTCTTCGTTTCTCTTGATGCTTTATTATTTTTTTAAAAACTTAATAAGCACTAGGTTTATTATTACTATTTTTCTCAAGCTCTCAGTGATTATTTTTTTATTATGTTATGTTAATCACCATACATGACATCATTAGTTTTTGATGTAGTGTTCCATGATTCATTGTTTGCGTGTAACACCCAGTGCTCCATTCAATATGTGCCCTCTTTAATACCCATCACCAGGCTAACCCATCCCCCACCCCTCTCCCCTCTAGAACCCTGAGTTTGTTTCTCAGAGTCCATAGTCTCTCATGGTTCGTCTGCTCCTCTGATTACCCCCCTTCATTTTTCCCTTCCTGCTTTTTTTTTTTAAACATATAATGTATTATTTGTTTCAGAGTTACAGGTCTGTGATTCAACAGTCTTGATGCTTTAAAATTTTTTTCTTTATCACTACTTTTTGCCATTTTAATTACTATATGTCTTGGTGTGGACCTCCTTCGGTTGATTTTGTTGGTGGGGATCTCTGTACTTCTTGGATCTGGATATCTGTTTCCTTCCCCAGATTAGGGAAGTTTTCAGGTATTGTTTCTTCAAAAAAATTTCTGCCCCCCTTTCTCTTCTTCTGGGATCCCTGTAATGTGAATATTATTACACTTGATGGGATCACTGAGTTCCCTAAGTCTAGTCTCAATTTGCATAATTTTTTCCCTCTGATTTGCTCAATTTGGTTGCTGTTTACTCTGTCTTCCAGGTCATCAATTCATCACTATGCTTCCTGTAGCCTGCTATGTATTCCCTCAGGTGTATTTTAAATTTCATTTATTGTGTTTTTCATCTCTGATTGGTTCTTTTTTTATCTCTTTGTTACAGGTATCACTGATGTCCTCCACTCTTTTCTCATGTCAGTGAGTATCTTTATGATTGTTACTTTAAATTCCTTATCAGGCATATTACTTATATCCATTTCACTTAAGTCTCTTGCTGTGGTTTTTCCTGTTCTTTCATTTGGGACATATTTCTTTGTCTCCTCATTTTGTCTAACTCTGTGTCTGTTTCTGTGTGTTAGGAAAGTGAGCTTTATCTCATGCTCTTGAAGATAATGTCTGATGAAGAAGAGGTCCTGTAATCCTCTGCAGTGCAGTGTCCCCTGTTCTTCAGGACCTGGTGCTTCAGGGAGTGTCTCCTATGTGTATTGCCTATGCCCCGCTGTTGTGTCCTGGCCGTTCTTTCCTTCAGTCATTTGCAGAGGCTCTCTTTGCCTGTTGTGGGCAATGTTTTGTCCTTCTGGGGGGCGGTGGGGCACATTTTAACAAGGTGAATGCTGCTCTGCTTGTGAAATGAGGCCTGCCTTGGCTGCTACCAGAACTGAGGGCCTGTAAAATGCATGGGTTGGAGACATGGTGTTGGTGGGGCTTGTGCCAGTCTTCTTGGGGAGAGAACCCACAATAGCTGGACTGAGACAAGTGTGACTAGGAAGGGTGGATCTGCTGAAGCACAAAGGGGTGGGGCTTGGTGGAAGCAAGTTGGATAGCTAGTGTCAGTGCAGTGCTGGTTCCCACAGGTGGCCCTATGTTTATGCTGAGGGTTGGGGAAAGGAAATGTTGACTACCATGTCCCTTGTTCTTGGAGGACTCTTCCTGTGATTTCTGCCTCTCCAGCCACACTCTGAGATGAGTAAATAACTCTCCCTCCCATATGCTCCAGTCGTTTTTCAAGCTGCTATTTCTGTACTGTATCTCTGTGGGCTGTTGCTGTGCTGTCTCTTTAAGGGTGGGGACTCAGCTTCCTATCGCCTTCCAGACTCTCCTAGAGCTGAGCCTCTGATTTTTTTAAATTCCAGGCTTTAAGTCCCACTGATTATAGTAACTCATGAAATTTGTTCCCTCTCACTTTGAAAGCCAAATGTTATGAGGATTCTTCTTCCCCATGAGGGCTCCCTAGTGTGCTAGTCTGTTTCTTGCCCTTCACTGTGCCCCCTACTTACTCCCAATCATGGACGGCTATGATTTGTTTTTCTCCCAAACCACATCTCTGCCCTTCTTATCTTCTTTGATGTGACCTCTCCTCTATCTTTAGTTGTGTTTATTCTGCCAGTCTTTGGGTCATTTTTTGGGTTATTTGTGCTGATGTGAATGTTACCTAGTTGTATCCATGAGACAAGACGAGCTTAGGGTCCTCCTACTCTGCCATCTTTCCAGCCTTTCTATGCATTTCTTTTTGATTATTAGAGTTTCTGTCTCTCTACTTACATTACTTATTTATTCTTGCAGGTTTTTCCTTTTTCCATTGGAGCCCTTAGTGTATTAGCCATAGTTCTTTTAAATTCCTGGTATAATAATGCCAACATCACTACCATATCTGAGTCTGGTTATGATGTTTGTCCTGTTTCTTTAAACGATGTTTTTGCCTTTTAGTATGTCCTGTAATTTTTTGTTGAAAGCCATGCATTATGTACTAGGTAAAAGGAACTATAATAAATAAGCCTTTAGTGATGTGGTGGTAAGGTTTGTGTGGGGATGGGAAGTATCCTATAGTCTTATGATTAAGATCTCAATCTTTTAGTGAGCTTGTATGCCTTGTAGAGTATTTATTCCACACCTATTTTTCAATTTCTTCCAGTGTTGGACAGGATGGCTAGAGGGGTATGAGTTGGGCATTTCCCTTTCTCCAGATTAGTCAAGCTCTGAGAGAAATCCAGTAAGTTCTGGTAAAATGGTTGCTCTCGAGGTCATGCCTTGTTAAGAACAGAATGCTCTGGCATATTTAAAAATATTTATTTTTCCCTCCCTCTGCTGGAAGGAGGAGGGGATTTTTCTCCAGTCTTTATTGGTAGAGCTCCTGGAAGTAAAACCCACAAAAATGTGGATTCACTTCCTAAGTTATCCTCTGTATCTGTCTTTTTCTCTAATTTTGGTGGCAGCAGTTTCCTGTGACTTCTCTGATGGATTTAAGAAGAGTTGTTGATTTTCATTATGTTCACCTTTTTACTTTTTTTGTTTGTTTGTTTGTTTGTTTGTTTTAGGATGGAGTAACAACTTCCAAGCCCCTTATATGCTGGATAGGGAACTGGAAGTCTCTTCATAGTGTTTTAATGTTAATGTAGACGTTTAACATTTTCCTGCTCTTATTACCTTCTTTGGATTTGAGTTGTTGTCTAGTGTCATTTCCTTTTACTTGAAGGACTTTATTTCATTTTTTTAGATTTTATTTTATTTATTTGAGAGAGAGAGCCAGAGTCAGAGAGATCACAGAGGGAGAGGGAAGGGGAGAAGAGACTCGCCATTCAGCAGAGAAAGTCTGATGCAGGGCTCAATCCCAGGATCCCAAGATCGTGACCTGAGCAGAAGGCAGACGCTTAACTGAGCCACCCAGGTGCCCCGACTTGAAAGACCTCAGTATTTTTTTGGTACAAATTTTTTAAGAATTGAAATTCAGTTTAATTAACATATAGTGTATTATTAGTATCAGAGGTGGAATTTAGTGATTCATCAGTTGCGTATAATACCGAGTGCTCATTCATTCAAGTGCCCTCCTTAATGTCCATCACCAGTAACTCCATCCCCCCACCTACCTCCCCTCCAGCAACCCTCAGTTTGTTTCCTATGATTAAGAGTCTCCTATGGTTTGTCTCCCTCTGTGTTTTTGTCTAATTTTTCCTTCCCTTCCCCTATGTTCATCTGTTTTGTTTCTTAAATTCCACATATGAGTGAAATTATATGATAATTATCTTTCTCTGACTGACTTATTTTGCGTAACATAATACCCTGTAGTTCCATTCATGTCATTGCAAATGGTAAAATTTCATTCTTTTTGATGGCTAAGTGATATTCCATTGTGTGTGTGTATATATATGTATATATATATATACCACATCTTCTTTATCCATTCATCTGTCGATGAACATCTGGACTCTTTCCATAGTTCGGCTATTGTGGACATTGCTGCTATAAACATTGGGGTGCAGGTGCCCCTTTGAATGTTTGTATACTTTGGATAAATACCTAATAGTGCAATTGCTGGGTCATAGGGTAGCTCTATTTTTAACTTTTTGAGGAACCTCCATACTCTTTTCCAGAATAGCTGCACCAGTTTGCATTCCCACCAAAAGTGTAAGAGTGTTCCCCTTTCTCCGCATCCTCGCCAACATCTGTTGTTTCCTGAGTTTTTTCATTGTGGTTTTGATTTGTATTTTCCTGATGCTAAGTGATGTTGAGCATTTTTTCATGTGTCTGTTGGCCATTTGGATATCTTCTTTGGGGAAATGTCTGCTCGTGTCTTCTGCCCATTTCTTGACTGGATTATTTATTTTTTGGGGTGTTGAGTTTGATAAGTTATACTAGCCCTTTATCTGATAAGACATTTGCAAATATCTTCTCCCATTCCCTAGGTTGCCTTTTAGTTTTGTTGACTGTTTCCCTTGCTGTGCAGAAGCTTTTTATCTTGATGAAGTCCCAGTAGTTCAGTTTTGCTTTTGTTTCCCTTGTCTTTGGAGACATGTCTATCAAGAAGTTGCTGTAGCCAAGGTCAAAGAGGTTGCTGCCTGTGTTCTTTAGGATTTTGATGGATTCCTGTCTCACGTTTAGGTCTTTCATCCATTTTGAGTTTATTTTTGTGTATGGTGTAAGAAAATGGTCCAGTTTCATTCTGCATGTGGCTGTCTAAATTTCCCAACACCATTTGTTGAAGAGACTCTCGTTTCCATTGGATATTCTTTCCTGCTTTGTCAAAGATTATTTGACCTTAGAGTTGAGGATCCATTTCTGAGTTCTCTTTTCTGTTCCATTGATCTATGTGTCTGTTTTTGTACCATTATCATACTGTCTTGATGATGACAGTTTTGTAATACAGATTGAAGTCTGGAATTGTGATGCCTCTGGCTTTGGTTTTCTTTTTCAATACTTCTTTGGCTATTTGGGGTCTTTTCTAGTTCCATACAAATTTTAGGGTTGTTTGTTCCAGCTCTGTGAAAAATGTTGATGTTATTTTGATAGGGATTGCACTGAATGTGTAGATTGCTCTGGGTAGCATAGACATTTTAACAATATTTATTCTTCCAATCCATGAGCATGGAATGTTTTTCCATTTCTTTATGTCTTCCTTAATTTCTTTCATAAATGTTCTGTAGTTTTAGAGTACAGATACTTTAACTCTTTGGTTAGGTTTATTCCTATGTCTTATGGTTTTTGGTGCAACTGTAAATGGGATCAATTCCTTGATTTCTCTTTCTTCTGCGTCATTGTTAGTGTATAGAAATGAGACTAATTTCTCTGCATTGATTTTATATCCTGTGATTTTGCTGAATTCCTGTATGAGTTCTAGCAATTTGGGGTGGAGTCCTATGGGTCTACTACATAGAGAATCATGTCATCTGTGAAGTGTGAGAGTTTGATTTCTTCTTTGCTGATTTGGCTGCCTTTTATTTCTTTTTGTTTTCTGATTGCTGAGGCTAGGACTTACAGTACTATGTTGAACAACAGTGGTGAGAGTGGACATCCCTGCCGTGTTCCTGACCTTAGGGGAAAAGGTTTCAGTTTTTCCCCATTGAGGATGATATTTGCTGTGTGTTTTTCATATATGGCTTTTATGATATTGAGGTATGTTCCTTCTATCCATAAACTGCAGAGTTTTTATCAAGAAAGGATGCTGTATTTTGTCAAATGCTTTTTCTGCATCTATTGAGAGGATCATATAGTTCTTGTCCTTTCTTTTATTAATGTGATGTAGCACATTGATTGATTTGGAGATGTTGAACCACCTTGCGGCTCAAGAATAAATCCCACTTGGTTGTGGTGAATAATCCTTTTAATGTACTGTTGGATTCTATTAGCTAGTATCCTGGTGAGAATTTTTGCATCCATGTTCATCAGGGATAGTGGTCTGTAATTCTCCTTTTTGTTGGGGTCTTTGTCTGGTTTTGGGATCAAGGTAATGCTGGCCTCATAGAATGCGTTTGGAAGTTTTCCTTCCATTTCGATTTTTTGAAACAGCATCAGAAGAATAGGTATTAGTCTTTCTTTAAATGTTTGGTAGAATTAAAAACTAATGATGTAATATATGGTGATTAACATAACAATAAAAAAATTAAAAAAAATGTTTGGTAGAATTTCCCTTGGAAGCCATCTGGCCCTGGACTCTTATTTGTTGGGAGATTTTTAAAAAGATTTTATTTATTTATTTGAAAGAGAGTGAGTAGGTGAGAAAATGAGTGGGGGTGGGGGGGGAGAAGCAGAGGGAGAGGGACAAGCAGACTCCCCACTAAGTAGGGAACCTGATGTGGGGCTTGATCCCAGGACCCTGGGATCATGACCTGAGCTGAAGGCCGATGCTTAACCGACTGAGCTACCCAGGTTCCACTTGTTGGGAGATTTTTGATTACTGTTTCAATTTCCTTGTTGGTTATGGGTCTGTTCAGGTTTTCTGTTTCTTCCTGTTTCAGTTTCGTAGTTCATATGTTTGTAGGAATGCATCCATTTCTTCCAGATTGCCTAATTTTTTGGCATATAATTGCTCATAATATTCTCTTAAAATTGTTTGTATTTCTTCAGTGGTGGTTGTGATCTCTCCTCTTTCATTCATGATTTTATTTATTTGGGTCCTTTCTGTTTTCTTTTTGATAGGTCTAGCTAGGGGGTTATGGATCTTATTTATTCTTCTAAAGAATCAGCTCCTAGTTTCATTGATTTGTTCTATTATTTTTTGGATTTCTACGTCATTGATTTCTGCTCTAATTTTTATTATTTCTCTTCTCCTAGGCTTTATTTGCTCTTCTTTCTCCAGCTCCTTCTTTCTCCAGCTCCCCATGCCCTCACTTTCAATCTTGGGTATCTTTGGTCTAAAATGTGTCTCTTGAAGATAGCATATCAATGGGTCTTTTTTTTTTTAATCCAATCTGATACCCTGTGTCTTTTGATTGGAGCATTTAGCCCATTCAGAGTAATTATTGAAAGATATGAACTTAGTGCCATTGTATTACCTGTAAAATTACTATTTGTGTAGATTTTTCCTTTCTGGCCTTTGTTACTTTTGGGCTCTCTCTTCACTCAAAGGATCCCCTTTAATATTTCTTGCAAGGCAGGTTTAGTGTGAATTCCTTTAGTTTTTGTTTGTCCCTAGGAACTCTTTATCTCTGCTTTTATTCTGGATGACAGCCTTGCTAAAGTATTCTTGGCTGCATATTTTTCCCATTTAGCACATTGACTATACCATGCCAGTCCTTTCTGGCCTGCCAGGACTCTGTGGACAGGTCTGCTGCCTTATATTTCTACCCTTGTAGGTTCAGGACCTTTTGTTCTGTACTGCCTTCAGGATTTTCTCTTTATTTCTGAAATTTACAAGCTTCACTATTATATGTTGGGTTGTTGACCTATTTTTATTGATTTTGAGGGGGGTTCTCTGTGCCTCCTGGACTTGAATGCCTGTTTCCTTCTGCAGATTAGGGAAGTTCTCAGATATAATTTGTTCAAATAAACCTTCTGCCCACTCCCCCTTGTCTGCTGGGACCCCTATTATTTGAATATTATTGTGCTTTATGGTATCGCTGATTTCTCACAGTCTCCCTTCATGACCTAGTCTTTTGTTTTTCTCTCTTTTTCTTAGCTTCCTTCCTTTCCATCATTTTGTCTTGTATTTCACTCTCTCTTCTGCCTTGTTTATCCTAGCAGTTAGAGCCTCCTATTTTGACTGCATCTCAGTAATAGCATTTTTAATTTCAGCCTGATTAGATTTTAGTTCTTTTTTTTGGGTTATATTAAAGATGACCAAAAATGGTACTTAATGCTATCAGGCAGTTAGGACTTTGAGGAAAACCATATTTGTGACTAAAAGGAAACATTTTCTTGGAAACTTTCATTGTTATGGCTTAAATTTCCTTTAAAAAAAATAACTTTCCGGGGGAGAGGAGCAAGATGGTGGAGGAGTAGGAGACCTAAATTTCGTCTGGTCCCAGGAATTCAGCTAGATAGGGATCAGACCGTGCTGAACACCTACAAACTCAACAGGAGATCAAAGAAAAGAATAGCAGCAACTCGCTGAACAGAAAAGCGACCACTTTCTGGAAGGTAGGACGTCTGGAGAAGTGAATCTGAGGCGATATTCAGGAAGATAGATGGTGGGGGAGGGGCCTCCATCAGTCACTACTGGCAAATGATAGAGCAGCAGAAAACAAAATCAGAACTTGTAGAAGTCTGCTCCGCTGAGGGACATCGCTCCAGTGGCTAACTGGGGGGATGGAACCCTTGCTGGGACAGTGTGGTCTCAGGACCCTCGGGGTCACAGAAAGACCGGGGGTGCCTGAGTGCGGCAGAGCTCCTAGGTATCAGAGCGGGGAAGCCAGCTGCAGAGATGGAGCAGAGGAGTGGGCTCTCAGCTCGGAGTTGCCATAAACCATGATCCATGGCACAGTCGGGCCACTGCTCTTCCAGCAGAGACCTAACAAGTGGCAGATCCGGGGAGACTCCCCTTCCTCCCCTGGGAGGAGCAGCGTGGGAGCTCACTTCAGGGATCTGCTGGGTTTGGAGACTCCAAACGGGGTCGTGAGCCAGAGATAGAAATGCTTGGTCATAGGCCGGGTGAGCACGGAGTGTGGCCAGAGACCAGGGAAACAGGAGTGATTGACTCCTTTTCTCTGGGGGCACACTGAGGAGTGGGGCCCTGAGTTCTCGGCTCCTCCGGGGCAGAGGTTGGGAGGACGCCATTTCCACTCTCGTCCTCCAAAGCTGTACAGAAAGCTTGCAGGGAACAAAAGCTCCTGAGAGCAAACCTGAGCAGATTACTTAGCCTGGACCCAGCAAGGGCGGGGCAATTGCACCTCCGACAAAGACATCTGAGAACCACCGCAACAGGCACCTCCCCAGAACATCAGCAAGAACAGCCAGCCAAGACCAAGTTTACCAATCAATGAGAATGGCAGAACTCCAGCACTAGGAGAATACAGCACATAGAATTCATGGCTTTCCCCCCCCATTCTTTAATCTTTCAAAGTTAGTTTTTTTTTTAAAGCTTTAGCTTTTTAAAAAAATTTTATTTATTTATTTATTTATTTATAATATTTTATTTATTTATTCATGAAAGACAGAGAGAGAGAGAGAGTGAGAGGCAGAGGGAGAAGCAGGCTCCCAAGGAGCAGGGAGCCCGACGCGGGACTCAATCCCAGGACCCTGGGATCATGACCTGAGCCAAAGGCAGACGCTTAACCATCTGAGCCACCCAGGTGCCCCATCAAAGTTAATTTTTAAAATTTTCTTTATCTATTTTTTTTGAATTTTTCTTTTTCCCTTTTTCAACCAACATCTTATCAATCCCTTTTTAAAAAATCTTTTTTATTTTTCATTTTTAGAGTCATATTCTATCCCTTCATTGTAGTTAACCTTATTTTTGGTGTGTATGTGTGTGTGTATAGTTCTTGCTTTAAAATTTTGGGATACATTTCTTCTAATAGACCAAAATATACCCTAAATCTGTAGTGTATGGCTTTGTTCTAGTCTCCTGCCTGATCACATTCTCTCCCCCTTCTTTTTTTTAATTTCTCTTATTTCTTTTTTCAGCCAATTTATCTTATCAATTTCTTTTATAAAATCTTCTATAATATTCATCTTTACAGTCATATTCTATCACTTCATCGTATTTACCCTTATTTTTGTACATATGTAAGTTTTTCTTTCTTTTAAAATTTTGGGAGGCAGTTTCTTCTAACAGACCAAAATACACCCAAAATCTAGTGTGTGGCACTGATCTATTCACCAGCCTGATCATATTTGATCATATTCTTTCTTTCCTTCTTTCTTTCTTTCTTTCTTTCTTTCTTTCTTTCTTTCTTTCTTTCTTTCTTTCTTTTTCTTTGTTTCTTTCTTTCTTTCCTTTCTTTCCTTTCCTTTCCTTTCCTTCCTTCCTTCCTTCCTTCCTTCGTTTCTTTCTTTCTTTCTTTCTTTCTTTCTTTCTTTCTTTCTTTCTTTCTTTCTTTCTTTTCTTTTCTTTTCTTTTCTTTCTTTCTTTCTTCTTTCCCTTTCTTTTCCCAGGGTTTCAGGTCTCTTCTGATTTGTTTAGTGTATATATTTTTCTGGGGTCGTTGTTACCCTGTTGGCATTTTGTTCTCTCATTCATCTCTTCTCCTCTGGACAAAATGACAAGATGGAAAAACCCACCTCAAAAAAAAAGAACAAGAGGCTGTACTGACTGCCAGGGACTTAATCAATATGGACATTAGTAAGATGTCAGAACTAGAGTTCAGAATGATGATTATAAAGATACTGGCTGGGCTTGAAAAAAGCATGGAAGATACTAGAGAAACCCTTTCTGCAGAAATAAAAGAACTAAAATCTAACCAAGTCAAAATCAAAAAGAGTATTAATGAGGTGCAATCAGAAATGGAGGCTCTAACTGCTAGGATAAATGAGGCAGAAGAGAGAATTAGTGATATAGAAGACCAAATGATGGAGAATAAAGAAGCTGAGAAAAGGAGAGATAAACAACTACTGGATCATGAGGGCAGAATCTGAGAGTTAAGTGATACCATAAGACCAAACAATATTAGAATAATTGGGATCCCAGAAGAAGAAGAAAGAGAGAGGGGGCAGAGGTATATTGGAGCAAATTATAGCAGAGAATTTCCCTAATTTGGGGAAAGAAACAGGCATCAAAATCCAGGAGGCACAGGGAACGCCCCTCAAAGTCAATAAAAATAAGTCAACACCCTGACATCTAATAGTAAAACTTACAAGTCTCAGAGACAAAGAAAATCCTGAAAGCAGCTCAGGACAAGGGTCTGTAACCTACAATGGTAGAAACATAGATTGGCAACAGATCTATCCACAGAGACCTGGCAGGCCAGAAAGGACTGGCATGATATATTTAATAGAGCACTAAACGAGAAGAATATGCAGCCAAGAATACTATATCCAGCTAGGCTGCCATTGAAAATAGAAGGAGAGATAAAAAGCTTCCAGGACAAACAAAAACTAAAAGAATTTGCAAACACAAAACCAGCCCTCCAAGAAATATTGAAAGGGGTCCTCTAAGCAAAGAGAGAACCTAAAAGTAACATAGACCAGAAAGGAACAGAGACAATATACAGTAACAGTCACCTTACAGGCAATACAATGGCACTAAATTCATATCTATCAATAGTTACCCTGAATGTAAATGGGCTAAATGCCCCAATCAAAAGACACAGGGTATCAGATTGGATAAAAAACAGGACCCATCAATGTCTGCAAGAGACTCATTTTAGACCCAAAGACACCTCCAGATTGAAGGTGAGAGAGTGGAAAACCATTTACCATGCTAATGGACACCAAAAGAAAGCTGGGGTGGCAATCCTTATATCAGAAAAGTTAGATTTTAAGCCAAAGACTATAATAAGAGATGAGGAAGGACACTATATCCTACTTAAAGTGTCTATCCAACAAGAAGATCTAACAACTGTAAATATCTATGCTCCTAACTGGGAGCAGCCAATTATATAAGCCAATTAATAACAAAATCAAAGAAAGATATTGACAACAATACAATAATAGTAGGGGATTTTAACACCCCCTTCACTAAAATGGAGAGATCATTTAAGCAAAAGATCAATAAGGAAACAAAGACTTTAACTGACACATTGGACCAAATGGATTTCACAGATACACTCAGAACATTCCATCCCAAAGCAACAGAATACACGTTCTTTTCTAGTGCCCATGTAACATTCTCCAGAATAGATCACATCCTAGGTCACAAATCATGTCTCAACCAGTACCAAAAGATTGGGATCATTCCCTGCATATTTTCAGACCACAGTGCTTTGAAACTAGAACTTAATCACAAGAGGAAAGTCGGAAAGAACTCAAATACATGGAGGCTAAAGACCATCCTACTAAAGAATGACTGGGTCAACAAGGAAATTAAAGAAGAATTAAAAAAATTCATGGAAACCAATGAAAATGAAAACACAACTGTTCAAAATCTTTGGGATACAGTAAAGGCAGTCCTAAGAGGAAAGTATATAGCAATACAAGCCTTTTTCAAGAAACAAGAAAGGTCTCAAATACACAACCTAGTCCTACACCTAAAGGAGCTGGAGAAAGAACAGCAAATAAAGCCTAAACCCAGCAGAAGCAGAGAAATAATAAAGATCAGAGCAGAAATCGATGAAATAGAAACCAAAAGAACAATAGAACAGATCAAAGAAACTAGGAGCTGATTCTTTGAAAGAATTAATAAGATTGATAAACCCCTGGCCAGACTTATCAAAAAGAAAAGAGAAATGACCCAAATAAATAAAATCATGAATGAAAGAGGAGAGATCACAACTAACACCAAATAAATACAAACAATTATAAGAACATATTATGAGCAACAATATGCCAGCAAATTAGATAATCTGGAAGAAATGGATGCATTCCTAGAGATGTACAAACTACCAAAACTGAACCAGGAAGAAATAGAAAACCTGAACAGACATATAACCCGTAAGGATATTGAAACAGTCATCAAAAATCTCCCAACAAACAAGAGCCCAGGGCCAGATGGCTTCCCAGGGGAATTCTACCAAACATTTCAAGAAGAAGTAATACCTATTCTCCTGAAACTGTTCCAAAAAATAGAAATGGAAGGAAAACTTCCAAACTCATTTTATGAGGCCAGCATTACCTTGATCCCCAAATCAAAGACCCCATCAAAAGGAAGAATTACAGACCACTATCCCTGATGAACATGGATGCAAAAATTCTCACCAAAATACTAGCCAATAGGTCCCAACAGTACGTTAAAAGGATTATTCACCATGACCAAGTGGGATTTATTCCTGGGCTGTAAGGTTGGTTCAACATCTGCAAATAAATGTGATACAATACATTAATAAAAGAAAGAACAAGAACTGTATGATCTGCTCAATAGATGCAGAAAAAGCATTTGACAAGGTACAGCATCCTTTCTTGATTAAAACTCTTCAGAGTTTAGGGGTAGAGGGTACATACTTCAATATCATAAAAGCCATCTATGAAAAACCCACAGGGGATATCATCCTCAGTGGGGAAAAACTGAAAGCTTTCCCCCTAAGGTCAGGAACACAGCAGGGATGTCCACTATAACCACTGCTATTCAATATGGTACTAGAAATCCTAGCTTCAGCAATCAGACAACAAAAGGAAATAAAAGGATCTGAATCAGCAAAGAAGAAGTTAAACTCTCACTCTTTGCGGATGCTGATACTTTATGTGGAAAACCCAGAAGACTCCACCCCAAAACTGCTAGAACTCATACAGGAATTCAGTAAAGTGGCAGAATATAAAATCATTACACAGAAATCAGTTTCATTTCTATACACGAACAACAAGACAGAAGAAAGAGAAATTAAGGAGTTAATCCCATTTGCAATTGCACCCAAAACAATAAGATTCCTAGGAATAAATCTATCCAAAGAGGCAAAGAATCTGTACTCAGAAAACTATAAAATACTATGAAAGAATTTGAGGAAGACACAAAGAATTGGAAAAACCTTCCATGCTCATGGATTGGAAGAACAAACATTGTGAAGATGTCAATGCTACCTAGAGCAATCTACAGATTTAATGCAATCCCTATCAAAATACCATCCACTTTTTTCAAAGGAATGCAACAAATAATCCTAAAATTGATATGGAATCAGAAAAGACCCCGAATAGCCAGAGGAATGTTGAAAAAGAAAAGCAAAGCTGGTGGCATCACAATTCCAGACTTCAAGCTGTATTACAAAGCTGTAATCATCAAAACAGTATGGTACTGGCACAAAAGCAGACACATAGATCAATGGAACAGAATAGAGAGTCCAGAAATAGACCCTCAACTCTATGGTCAACTCATCTTTGACAAAGCAGGAAAGAATGTCCAATGGCAAAAAGACAGTCTCTTCAACAAATGGTGTTGGGAAAATTGGACAGCCACATGCAGAAGAATGACGCTGGACCATTTCCTTACACCACACACAAAAATAGACTCAAAAGGGATGAAAGAACTCAATGTGAGACAGGAGTCCATCAAAATCTTTGAGGTGAACACAAACAGCAACCTCTTCGACCTCAGCTGCAGCAACTTCTTCCTAGAAACATCGCCAAAGGCAAAGGAAGCAAGGGCAAAAATGAACTTTTGGAACTTCATCAAGATAAAAAGCTTTTGCACAGCAAAGGAAACAGTCAACAAAACCAAAAGACAACCGACAGAATGGGAGAAGATACTTGCAATTGACATGTCAGATAAAGAGCTAGTATCCAAAATCTATAAAGAACTTCTCAAACTCAACGCCCAAAGAACAAATAATCCAATGAAGAAATGGGCAGAAGACATGAACAGACATTTCTGCAAAGAAGACGTCCAAATGGCCAACAGACACATGAAAAAGTGCTTAAATCGCTCTGCATCAGGGAAATCCAAATCAAAACCTCAATGAGATACCACCTTACACCAGTCGGAATGGCTAAAATTAACAAGTCAGGAAATGTCAGATGTTGGGGAGGATGCGGAGAAAGGGGAACCCTCCTACACTGTTGGTTCGAATGGAAGCTGGTGCAGCCACTCTGGAAAACGGTATGGAGATTCCTCAAAATTTGATGATAGAGCTACCATACGACCCAGCAATTGCACTACTGGGTATTTGCCCCAAAGATACAAATTTAGTGATCTGAAGGGGTACGTGCACCCATGTTTATATCACTGATGTCCACAATAAACCAAACTGTGGAAAGAGCCAAGATGTCCATTGACAGATGAATGGATAAAGAAGTGGTATATATATATACATGGAATATTATGCAGCCATCTAAAAACACGAAATCTTGCCATTTGCAACGACGTGGATGGAACTAGAGGGTGTTATGCTAAGCGAAATAAGTCAATCAGAGAAAGACATGTATCATATGATGTCACTGACGTGATGAATTCTTAATCTCAGGAAACAAACTGAGGGTTGCTGGGGGTGGGGGTGGGAGGGATGGGGTGGCTGGGTGATGGACATTGGGGAGGGTATGTGCTATGGTGAGCGCTGTGAATTGTGTAAGACTGTTGAATCACAGACTTGTACCTCTGAAACAAATAATACATTATATGTTAAAAAAACAAAGATAGTAGGAAGAGAAAAATGAAGGGGGTGGAATCGGAGGGGGAGACGAACCATGAGAGACTGTGGACTCTGAGAAACAAACTGAGGGTTCTTGAGGGGAGTGGGATGGGGAGATGGGTTAGCCTCGTGATGGGTATTAAAGAGGGCATGTATTGAATGGAGCACTGGGTATTATATACAAACAATGAATCATGAAACACTATATCAAAAACTAATGATGTATGGTGATTAACATAATAAAATAAAAAATAACTTCACATAAGTTAAAATTAGCATTTTCACAAATACTAGCAGAGGTACTAAATGAAATAGTAGAGCAAAACAAAAAAACTTGATTAACAAAGAAGTTGAATGTTTTATTATTAAATTATTTATCTTCCTGCAAGGCTGTTGCTTCATTGTATAAAAATAACACCAGCAAGTGCAGTATATTGCAAAATTAAGGTAGTATTCTTTATCTGACACTATACACCTAACAAACCTTTCTCTACTGCCAGTTATTTCCAATGGGAAGATTATTTAAGTAGTTTTAGCCCCATCCAGGGATAGATGTAAGGAAGTTACAATATTCCTTAAAGGTGAAGGTAACAATGTCATCCTTGAATTACGTAATTTTTATCACTAGTTTTTAACCACAGATAATTTCAGGATTCTGAATATCATAACTGGAGCATAAAAATCAGAGTGGGTGTTGCAAAAACCAATGCATATTGTGTTTTTCTGCAATTATTATAAAGTTTCTTCCATTAGCATTGTTGCAAGTAGTTTATTTTTTGACTGGTATTGCTAATAGTTGCTATTTTATTTTGTTTATTTTTTACTTTTATTTTTTTAAGGGTTTTATTTATTTATTTGACAGAGAGAGACAGAGAGGGAACACAAGCAGGGGGAGTGGGAGAGGGAGAAGCAGGCTTCCTGGCGAGCAGGGAGCCCGATGTGGGGCTCGATCCCAGGACCCTGGGATCATGACCTGAGCCGAAGGCAGATGCTCAACGACTGAGCCACCCAGGCACCCCAATAGTTGCTATTTTAAATCCTCTGTGTACCACTAATTTAAGACAACTATGCTAGATTAAGTTGTTTCACACTAGTTTATTTAGGGGTTCCATTTTAACTCCTCAATAGATTTTATGTATTTCTCATATGCTTCTTCACTCATTACTTCATCCAGTTCTGAAGGATTACTGAGTGCTATCTTGATTAGCCTACCAACTTCATAAGAAGATTTATTGACAAATCCTGGATTTTCTGGAACAGCTTCATTAATTTCAGTTACATCTCCTGATGGAGAAGAATAGAGTTCACTAACAGCTTTCACGCTTTCCAAAGCACCAAAGTCCTCTTGTTTGTTCAGTTTTGTCCCAACTTCAGGCAGACTAAACAACATCCCCCAAAGCTTCCTGTGCAAAATTGCTGATTCTCACTGTTCCAGTACCATTTTCTGTTGTTATCCATTCATGTTTGTCTGTGAATTTACATGGAGAGCAGAGCAGATCCCCTGCACAGCTCCTGACGGCGCCCGCCCTCAGCCCCAGCCGTGGCAGGCAGGGTGGGTTAGGCGCGAAGGCAACCGTCGTGCAGGCTGCTGGCCACAGTCTACCCGCTCTGCACTGCTTGCAGTGCCATGTTCTCAGAGGTGCCTAGATTTTAGTTCTTTTATTTGTATAGTAAGCAATTTTTTAGAGTCTTTATGCTTTTTTCAAGCCCAGCTAGTATCTTTAAATTGTTGTTTTCAATTTTAGGTTTGACATCTTACTTATATCCATATTGATTAAATCAATGGCAGAGAGTACTACCTCCTGTTCTTTCTTTTGCAGTGAATTTCTCTTTCTGGTCATTGTGTCCAGAAAAGAAAGGAGGAAAGAAAAAACCCCAGCAAAAACAGCAATAACAACAAGTTCAGGACGTTTTCCTGGTATATGCTGTGTACACTCTGCCGTTGTGTTTTGGCTGTTCTTTCCCAGGGGTCCTTCTCTACAGAGTTCCTCCTTACTTGGAGGGGGGAGTGTTTGGACCTTTAAGTAGTTGTGCTTTGATTTATTTGTGACGTTAAGCCTGTAAAGGAAAATAGAAAAGGAGAAAAAAATAAAAATAAAATGAAAACAAGCCCGATCCAAGACAAGAGAAAAGGAAATGGAACAAAAATTGATACCAACGTACAAACAACAAACTTTAAGCCTGATTCTAAGAAATAAGAAACAAGGAGGCAATGAATGATAGGGAAAGAAGAGAAAAAAAAAATTTTAAATAAAAAAAAAAGGAGCCTGATCTGAAAACTAAGAGAAGGAAACAAACGAATCAACAAATGAACAAAAGATTATAAGCCTGATACAAAAAGAGAAAAGGAGAAAATATATAAAATAAGGGATAAAGAATAAAAATAAGAAATAGAAAAATAAATAATGTAAAAAATTTTTTAAAATTAAGGAAAGAAAAAAAAAAGAAGCAAGCCTGGTCCTATTTCCACTGAAAGCTGATGTTTTGGGGCTTTCTTTAATCAGTAGATCTAGTCGATGCGGGGGCCTGTGTTGGTTTTTTGGGGGAGAGGCCTGCTGGGCTGGCTCACAAGCTGACTTGCTCTTGTACAAATGCCCCAGGCCAGGGGGGCGGGGTTTAGTGTAGGGGACTCCAGCCTCCACTGGAGGCGCTGTGTTTCTCTCTAGAGTCCGGCTGTGCTGGCGGGCGGGAGGCGGGAGGGGTGGTGGAGGAGGGAGAATATGGCGTCACCCTGCCCTCTTGCCCCTGGGGAGTGAAATTCCTGGCCACCGCTGTTCAGGAGGCCCTCTTAGAAAAGCGAACAGTTTTTTTTTTCAGTTCCCTGCCTTAGCCTGTCTATGCCCATGCCCTCGGCAGGACCAGAGCCATAGATTTCCTGTATTTTATCTCTGGCTGGTGGCTGGGATTCAAAACTCCATGTTTTACAGGGCCTGGTAGTGTGCGCGCCTCCTCTCAACCCCTGGCAGAGAGGTTCGGGGTGGACCCAGGACAATCCCGTCCCAAAAAGCCATCGCACAGTGCTCGTGCAGAGGCTAGAGTTTATCGTAACCCTTGGTGAAAAGCTGGAACCAGGTTATCAGCCGTCTGCACTCTCCTACTCTTTTGACCCAGAAAAGCTGTCGCAGAGGCTTGAATCTATTTTGGCAGACAGCGAAAAGCAGCGGCCTGATAATCTGCAATCTGCTTCAGTCTCTGTGCTCTGATCAGTTCAGCCCCAGAAAAGCAGCCGCTAGGTGAGCACACAGAGGTTTAAGCCTACTGTGGCTCACAGTGAAAAGTTAGGAGGTTTGGTGCCCTCTGTGTCCACCTCTGACCCTGCTGCTGAGCCCCCCACAATGATTCCCTGGCTGGCCTTTGGTCTTTGGAGAGGCAAAATACGCTCTTGCTAATGCCCTCTGGGAAGGGGAGTGATTGCTCCCTGAGTGACCCAGGGGATCGCCTCTCAGAGGCTTTTATGCTGTTGAAACCCACTGTGACACTTTCTTCCTCTTCCTGACTTTGCTCTGTGAAATGGGTTCCCTCCCCTTCTGGCCTCGTGGCTTCAAACCTCGCATCTGCCTGGTTCTCACGCTCCAACTGTGTAGATTGTTTCCTTAATCCTCCAATCCTCTTCCTAGTTCAAAATAGTTGAATGTTGGTCTAGCTGTATTTGAAGGATGAGGCAAGTTCAGGGTCCCCCTACTACTCCACCATCTTACCTCCCATCCTCTTTAGTATTTCTTATAAAGTAGGTCTGCCAGCAATAAATTCTCTGTCTTTGTTTAGGGGGGTTATCTTCATTTTGCTTTCATTTTTGTAGTATGATTTTGCTGGATATAAAATTCTTTTTTGACAGATTTTTTTTTCATTCAGCGCATTGAATATGTCATTCCACTGCCTTTTGGCCACCTTTTTTTTTTTCTTTTAAGATTTTATTTGTTTATTTGATAGAGAGAGACACAGCGAGAGAGGGAACACAAGCAGGGGGAGTGGGAGAGGGAGAAGCAGCTTCCGGTTGAGTAGGGAGCCTGATGCAGGGCTCAATCCCAGGACCCTGGGATCATGACCTGAGCCGAAGGTGGGTGCTTAATGACAGAGCCACCCAGGCGCCCTTGGCCTTCTTGATTAATATGAGCAATTAGCTGTTAATCATCTTTTCACTTCATTTTACAAGTAATTTTTCTTTTGCTGCCTTCAAAATTTTCTCTTTTGGTTTGGTTTTCAAGAATGTGACTATGATGTATCAAGGTGTGGACTTTTTGTATTTATCCTGCTTGGAGTTCATTAAACTTATTGGATGTTTAGATTATTCTTTTCTTTTTTATCAAATTTGAGAAGTTACTTTGCCCCCCTTTTCCTTTCTCCCCTCTCCTTCTGGGACTTAAATTACATGTATTTTGGTATGTTTGCTATTTTCTCACAGGTCTGTGAGATGCTGTTCATGTTTCTTCAAATCATTAATCTGTTTTTCAGATGGGATAATTTGTACTGATCTATTTTCACATTCGGTGATTCCGTCTTCTGCTATCTTGACTCTGTGTTGAGTACCTCTACTGACTTTTTCATTTCAGTTATTGTACTTTTCAGTTCCAGAGTTTCCATTTTGGTTTTTTCTTTTAGTTGACCATATCTGTTTATTGGTTCATTGTTGTCACATTTTAGTTTATTTTCAAAAAAGATTTATTCGTTAAAGAAGAGAGAGGAGGGAAAGAGAGAATCTCAAGCAGATTTCCTGCTGAGTGCAGATCCTCATGTGGGTCTCGATCCCACGACCCTGAGATTATGACCTGAGAGCCAAAATCAAGAGTTGGATGCTTAACTGAGTGAGCCTTCCAGGCACCCCATATTTTAGTTTATTGTTTAAGCATAGTTTCCTTTGGCTTTTTGAACATATCTATAATAGCCTCCTTGAAATATTTGTCTGCTAAATCCAATGTCTAGGATCACACAGAGGCAGTTTCTATTGACTGCTTCCCACCTCCTCAACTCAAATATGGGGCACACTTTCCTGTTTCTTTGAATGTCTCATAATTTTTTGTTGAAAAATGAACATTTAAATAATATATTGTAGCATCTCTGGATTCTGACTTTTTTCCCTGGAAGGTTTTTGTGGTTGCTATTTAGTGCATTTGTGTGCTTTTTGTTTAGAAACTTGTCTGGGGTTAATCTGTGAAATGTCTCTCTCTTGCAGTGTGGCTACTGATGTATCTGCTCTTTTTTAAAAAAATTAATATTTTAAAAAATTTTATTATTTGTTTTTAAGACTTGCTTCCAAGGTGTTGCCCCTGTTTCTGAATTGCTTTGTTGTCTTCTTAGACAGAGATTATTCTCTAACACCTCAAGCCAATAAGGCTTCCATCTTCTGTTTATGAATGTGTGTGGGTAGGAGAGTAGATTTAATGTTCAGGCTGTTTTCCAGGGCCTGGCATTTAATTCCACTGGACTCTTTTGTATCTCTGCTGAGCATGTGCACAGCCTCAGGGTTAGCCAGGAGTATGTGGCAAAACTGGGTTCTCTCTAGTCTCTGCTGTACACATGTGGAGGTTCAGCCAGGAATTTGCTTATTCCAACCGTGAGTAGAGCCTTAGCCTAGTAAAGCATTTGGCCCTCCCTGCTTGCTTACCTCTGAGATTGTTACTTATACCAACAGCTTTTGGGCAGAGCTGTCACCTACCACTACAGATTTAGTGAGCCCCCTTTGATTGCAGTTGAAAAGCTGCGGGTTGTTCCAGCCTGCACCACCCTGGACAAACCTCCATTAATTGAACTTGTAGGAGGAGGGAGAGAAGCCATAGACCAGAATGCCACAGATAACCATTGTTCTTACCCAAATTTCAGCAATTTAAAAATTATAAAAACTTCTTATATTGTTGTATGCCTTTTGTCAATTTTAGATTGCAATGATTGTTTCTGTCAATTTTGTCTAACTTTAAAGGTGTTTTTTGGGGAGTGGAGAGGATTTGCCAATCTTAATCATAACCAGAAGTCTGCTGATGATATTAATTTTCATTGGTTGGTTAAGATGTTGTCTTTCACCAAAATGTTTTTTCACTGTACATTTACTGTTTTCTCTTGTGTAATTAAGTAATTTGTGTATAGAGACTTTGAGAATGTGTAAGTTTTGTTCCTCATCAAACTCCTCCTCCTATATTTAGTATTCATTGATATTTTCTGACTGATACAATTTTACTGTTATGGTAGCAAAATGGTGACTTTTCTGCTTGGCACTGTATTGTGAGGAAGTTTCCTTTCTGTCCCTTTCTATCCATCCATCTATCTAGACATTATCAGTATGGATGTGCACGTTCTTATTTTATTCATTGGGTTATAACTTATTACTACCTTTTTGTTTTGATGCTAAAATTGTTCAGATTTGGAGCTTCTTCAAATTGTCCCTTGTGTCTTTTTGATATGTCTCCATCATTTTATTCTGGAGCACTTTCTTTACTTTTTTAAGGGAGGTATAGTTAATATACAGTGTTACATTAGTTTCAGGTGTACACTATAATGATTCAACAATTCTATACACTTCTCAGTGCTTATCAAGATAAGTGTACTCTTAATCCCCTTCATCTATTTCATTCATTCCCTCACCCACTTCCCTTCTGGCAACTACCTTTTCTCTGTATTTAAGATCTGGGTTTTTTTTGTTTTTTTGTTTTTTGTTTTTTGGTCTCTTTTTTCCCTTTGTTTATTTGTTTTGTGTCTTGAGTGAAATCATATGGTATTTGTCTTTCTCTGACTGACTTATTTCATTTAACATTACACCCTTTAGCTTCATCCATTTTGTTAACAAATGGCAAGATTTTATTCTTTTTTTTATGTCTGAGTAATATTCCTGTGTGTGTGTGTGTGTGTGTGTGTGTGTGTGTGTACCACATATACTTTATTCATTCATCTGTGGTTGGACACTTGGTTTGCTTCCATATCTTGGCTATTGTAAATAATGCTGTTAGAAACATATGGGTGCGTGTATCCTTTTGGATTGGTATTTTTGTTTTCTTGGGGTAAATACCTTGTAGTGGGATTACTGGATCATTTGATAATTCTGTTTTTAATTTTTTGAGAGACCTCCACACTGTTTTCCATTGTGGCTGCAACAATTTGCATTCCCACCAACAAGCACTTCCTTACTTCCTGACACAAGATAACCTAGGCTCATCTTGTACATTACCTTCCCCAGTTCTATCCTTTGTGTAGTTTTCTATTATGTGGACTTTCTTCCAGTGATTTGTAGAAATTTTTTTATTATGGATATTAACCCTTGCTAATTATTTTCTCAAATCTGTTGTTTCAGTTTTACCTTAGATTATGACATCTTTTGTCATGCAGAGATTTTACATTTTGATCTCACTTTATTTGATAGGATTTTTCGCTTACCAATTTTATTAATATATATAATTATTTTTTTAATGACTGTAAAATTTCCCCCTTTTTACCTTTAGGTGTTTGATTTGTTGAAAAAAAATTTAAATTAATGTTGTGCATGAAGATTTTGTCTTTGTTGTTTTTTTAAATGGATAGCGAGTTGTCTCTACACCATTGTTGAATAATGAAATGTTTCTCTATTTATTTGAATTGGTATCTTTGTTTTATATAAAATTCTCCCCACATTTGTTGGTCTGCTTCTAGACTATTATGTTCATTAATCTGTGATATATTTCTCCTAATTATGAAACTATTTTTATTATTAACTTTTTGATGTCTGATAGGCAAGTTAGCTCATTAGTCTTCTCTTTCAAAATTGTCTTGACTCTTCTGCAAATGTTTTCCTTGAGATGAATTTATAGTCACCTTATTCGCTTTTTTTAAAAGCATATTATGATTTTGAGTGAGAGTGCATTGTTAATAGATTAATTTGAGGATACTGATGTCCTTATAATTTCAAATCTTCCCATGTAAGAACAGTACATCTAACAATTTATTTAGGTTTTAAGTTTTTTTTTTAAAGATTTTAGTTTTAAGTAATCTCTACACCCAATGTGGGGCTCAAACCTACAACCCTGAGATCAAGAGTGGCATGCTTTACTGGACTGAGCCAGCCAGGTGCCCTTGTTTAGTTTTTTAATATCAAAGTATTAAAGCTTTCTCCACAGAGGTCTTATGAATTTCTTCTTAGATTGATTCTTATAGTATTTATTTTATTGTTGTTTTGTTCTGTTTTGCTTTCATGAATAGGATATTTTCTTTTTCTATTACATTTTCTAATTACTTATTGCAGGTGTAAAGGAAAGCTATCCTTGCATTTTTTTTCCTTCCTTTTCTCTTTCCCTTATCTGAGGTTAAGTTAACCTGTGGATGCTGAGTTTTATAACTGCACTTTGTGGTTATGTGGGGGGACGGTGCTGTTCAGAGGATGTGTCACTTGTTAGTCTCTGTTGGTGGGAGCTTACCATTTTTCTTAGGAGTCTCTAGACCCTCTGTCGTCCTTTTGTGGTCTCCCTCACTGACCCCTACTTGGGCCAGATATCACTGCCTGGTACTAGCAGGTTAAGAGATGAAGGAGAGGATGACCCATCTGGCTGCTCTTTCTTTGGTTTCCCTGACCATTTACCCAGATGATCACCTCAAGGCCTCTCTGTCAAGAACTAGGAAGGTCCAAGATTTTACCTGACTTGTAAGCTCACAAGTGAGCCTGCCACAGTCTCATAGATGCTGCAGAAGACATGAGACTCCTAACTCAGAGACAAAGAACTTTACTACTTGGGGCTCAGAAAGCAGCATAAGCTTCCATTGTTATGTCAGTTCCCCTTGCTTCCCCCCACCCCAAGTCCCACAGGGGTGCAAAGCTGGTTCAGGTGGATGCTGCCAATGCAGTGGGTTGGTGTCAAAGCTAAGGGAACCCCAATCTTTTATAATGGGCTACAAGCAAATTTGCTCAGTCATTGCCCCTAAGGGGGGACATTATTTTTATTGTACTGGACAGCAACCAAACTTGCTCTCTGTTCCTGGAGAGAGACACTATCTCTGTCTTCTAAGACTACTCTCTATCCAAGCATCCTTTGTTTGACTAGGATAGTCTGGAACAAAAGTTGTCAGTGTCTCTTTATAAGACATGCAGAAATGTGAGAGACCCATGGAGAGTTCTCTCCCAACACTCTCCTGCTCTTGGGGTCCATCACAGCTGAGGTTTGAGTAGCCTTAGGGTCCTGTCTGCTTTTATGCACCAAATCCTTTCAAGGTTGAGTTTTCTCTTTCAAACCATATCTTCTCTGTCTTTTATCTTTCAGAGATCCCTGAAATTTCTGGTTTATCAAGAGCACTTTGTCCAATTTTCCAGTGCTTTTAAGGTGAGGAACAGTGATCCTGGAGGCCAGAGGCATGGCAATAGGAATTACTGTAAGGCCCGGAAGAGAGTGATCTCAGACATCCCTCCTGTTCCAGTTGGTCGGCATGCCATCTTGATTGTTGCTTCAGAACCTCTCTTAAATCCATCCACTTCTCTGCCATTAATTTATTAAGACCCTCATGATCTCTCATTAGGATTATTCCATTGGAATGTTAGCTCCACGAGAGCAGGAATTTGTGTCAGTTTTGTTCCCTCATTGCCTAGAACAGTGCCTGGAGATTTATTTATTGAGTGAATGTTTTTTATTTTTTAATAACAGCTTTGAGATGTAATTCACATACCATAAAGTTCACCCTTTTAGAGTGTACAATTTGGTAGTTTTTAGTATATTCACAAAGTCATGAGTCAATTAACACTAATTCCAGAACATTTTTATCCACCCCTCACCAAAAAACCCATCCCTGTTAGCTGTCACTCCACATTCCCTCCTCCCCTCAGTCACAGGCAAACACTAATCTACTTTCTGTCTATTCTGGATATTAATATAAATGAGATAATACAATATGTGATCTTTTGTGACTGGCTTCTCTCACTTGGCATTATGTTTTCAACATTCAACCATGTTGTAGTATGTATCAGTATTTCATTCTATTTTATGGCTGTATAATATTCTACTGTATGGATCTACCACACTGTTGTTTTCCATTCATCAGTATGATACACATTTGGATTGTTTCCACTGTTTGGCCATTATGGATAATGCTGTTATGAACATTTTTGTATAGGTCTTTGTGTGAAAATATGCTTTCAATTCTCTCAGGTGGAATGGAGTAGAATTACTGGGTTATATGGTAATTCTTTGTTCAACTTTTTTGAGGACCTGCCAACCTGTTTTTCAAAGCGACTGCACCATTTAACATTCCTACCAGAAATTTATGAGGGTTCCAATTAATCTATATCCTCACTAATACTTGTCATTTTTCTTTTTGATTATAGCCTCTTAGTGGGTGTGAAGTAAATCCCATTATGGTTTTGATTTGCATTCCCTAAAGACTAATGATGATCAGCATCTTTTCATGTGCTTATTGGTCATTTGTATATCTTCTGTCATTTGTGTATCTTCTTGTCTATCCAAGTCCCTTGCCCAGTTTTTAATTGGGTTATTTGTCTTTTTATTGTTGAGTTGTCGAGTTGTAAGAGTTCTTTTCATATTCTTGAGGAAAGTCTCTTATCAGATACATGATTTGCAAATATTTTCTTCCATTCTGTGGCTTGTCTTTTCATTTTCTTCATGTTGTCCTTTGAGGCACAGAAGTTTTTAATTTTTATGTTCAGTTTTCCTACTTTTTTCTTTTATCATTTGTATTTTGGGGTCATCATATCTAAATTGGATAAATGTTTGAATAGTTTCCTTTTATGTTTAAAAATTTATTATAAAATATTATAAAATATTTTGAAAGCATGATCTGAAACATTTCATTTATGCAAGTTTTGAATTAAAATTTTTTTCTTTCCAAATTTTTTGGATAAATTTGACATGTAACATTGTGTAAATTTGGGGCACCTGGGTGGCTCAGTTGGTTTAGCACCTGCCTTTGGCTCAGGTCATGATCTCAGGGTCCTGGGATCGAGCCCCCTGTCAGGCTTCCTGCTCAGCGGGTAGTCTCCTTCTCCCTCTGCCCTTCTTCTCACTTGTGCTCTCTCTGTCTCTCTCTCAAATAAATAAATGAGATCTTTTTAAAAAAACATTGTATATATTTAAGGTATACAGTGTGTCACTTTGATACATTTATGCATTGTAGTATGATTGTTGTTGTAACAATTTTTTATCACATTACATGTTTATAGTACAATATTATTGTCTATTGAATAGTTTCTTTTCTTTCTTTCTTTTTTTTTTTAGAGACAGAGCATGCACACGTCGGGGTGAGGGGCAGAGGGAGTGAGAGAGAGTCTTAAGCAGGTTCTCCGCGCCCAGCACAGAGCCCGACTTGGGCTTGATCTCACGACCCCAAGATCATGACCTGAGCCAAAATCAAGAGTCAGGGGCTTACTGACTGAGCCACCCAGGTGCCCCTCTATTAAATGGTTTCTTCACTACTCTTCCTTACCCTCCAACTCCATGTCTCTCTTTTACATTATAATGAAAGTGAGTGTTCTGAAAAGACAATTTATCAGTCACTTCCTATTTTAAATCCTGATTTGGCTTCAGTGGCTTCCTGTTGCTTTCAGGAAAAGTCTAAATACTGTTTTATGGCTAGCAGGCTCTCAATCCTGTTGTCCGTCGTATGTACTAGTGCCCTGCTTTTAACTCTGGTTGGATCAATGACTCCTGCTCATTTTCTGTCTCTTTTCCTTTCTCATCAGGACCTATGGCTCTATATATGTGAAAGAGTAACACTGTGGAGAGATGAAATTACATAGGACCCTGACAGCATGAAAAAAATGTCTTCAGAATGGGCTTTGTGTAATAGAAATAATATTCAGGCCTAGAAATCCCAAGTGTGTGCTAATAAGGAATGAGTTTATTTCAAAGGCTAAAGCTGCCTTAGATGGTGATCCGAATGACTTCTTATCAACTTGAATGCCTTTTCCTGTGGCAGTGTGCAGTTACTCTCAGGGTGAACACTTCTGAACTCCCTGGGAGAGCTGAAGCCTTCTCTGATTTCAGTGTAATTCAATTTAAGCAACGCTGTCATAGCATCTGCAGCCCGAAGCTGTTTCCCACCCAGATATCACAGTCTAGGGTAGACGTGGAGGAGGCAGGGAGAGGGAGCAGGCAGCATGTGTCCCCAGTCTTTCTTCTTGGGAGGTGAGGGAATGGGAGGATGGGATTAAGAGCACCTACTCTATGCCTGGTAAGGTGCTAGCTGCTTTCTATATATTATAGCATTTAATCTTCACAGTGATCTGCTGAGATAGGTATTATACCCATTTATACAGAAGCCCGTTTCTTTTGGCTGCCCAGATTCTGCCCTTGTTGCCCATGAATCGCCCCATCTGAGAGCAGGAGAACCTTAAAAATGCTTCCATTTTGGCCCCACACTCCTCTGGCCTAAGGTGCAATCATAAATGTGAACTTGTGGATTGGGAGAACGTTTGGCTGGGTCAGGTGTCTTCTCCTGGAGCTGACTTCCAGGGCTTCTCTCTACCCTCCTGGAATGTTTCTCTTTCCAGCTTTTGATTCTCATCCCTGCTGTGTAACATTGCCTGCCTCATGACCACAGTGTCGGTATCTCTTTCTAGCTTCCCTGGACTTCGAGGGTAGTGGTGGGGGCTACAGTGGGTGCAACCCCATGGTGATTTCTCACAGGGCGGTAGGAGAGCCTCTGCCACCTTTCCCTCAGCACCAAATCCTTGGTCTTGCGGCATCTGCTGTATGGGAGGTGATGAGTCAGTGCTGGGGTGTGGTGGTAAAGATGAGAAACACAGTTCCTGCCTTGTAGAGCTTACCTTCTTATGTGGGAGACCATTAACCAAGTAAACAAACATAAGCAGCATCATTACACTTTTTTTTTTAAAGATTTTATTTATTTATTTGACAGAGAGAGAGACAGCGAGAGAGGGAACACAAGCAGGGCGAGTGGGAAAGGGAGAAGCAGGCTTCCCCGCAGGGCAGGGAGCCCGATGTGGGGCTCCATCCCAGGACCCTGGGATCTGACCTGAGCCGAAGGCAGACGCTTAACAACCGAGCCACCCACGTGCCCCTTATTACACGTTTTGATAGGAACTAGGAATGAAACAATCGGGGGGACTGTGCTTTAGATTAAGTGGCTGGCACAGATCCAGCTGAGGTGAGAGTGATGAACCAGATGTGGTCAGGGTTCCTTGGGCAGGAGTGGCACAAAGGTCTCAAAGACAGAAAGTTTGGTGTGTCTGGGGAACTGAGAGAAGGCTTGCATGGGGTCTGGAAAAGAGAATGCAAGGTGGGTGGGTGGAGATGGGCAAGGACCAGGTTGTGTGCAGCCAGTCAGCAAAGGAAGTTTGGGTATTTTCAAGGTGTGTGGAAAGCTACTGACAGCTTTCAAGCAGGGGAGTGTGTGATAAGGCTTGTTCTTAAGAGATCTGTCTGGCCCTGTATGGAGCCTGCCCTGGAAGGCGCAGTGGTTCATAGGAGAGAAAACAGTGTCTGGGACCAGGTGGCAGAGAGAGGTGAGAGATCTGAGAATATTCAGGAGGTAGCAGGTTCAGAGCATGCTGTTTGGTTGGGTGGAGGGTTGAAGGAAAGGCAAAGATGAAGGAGGAAGAGCAGGTCAGGTCAGGTGGGCAGCGCACAGCCCTCCTGCTTTAGATTCCCCTGCTTCCTGGCTTCCTCCCGCTTTCTTTATCCTATCCCTCCTCCCACCCCAACCCTCGGCCCCCAGCTGCAGGAATTCCTCCCTCTTTCCCGCTGCTTGGGGAAGCCACCTCCACAGCTCCAGCTTCAGGAATTTCAGGTCTCCCAGCTAGTGACCCTGGCTTGGCCAAAGCATGGCAAACTCTTTTTCCATTTAGCTTGGCTGAGGCTAGGTTTGTGTTTTTCTGTTAAAGGAAGTGTATATCATGAAACTAGGAAGAATGGAAAATAAATTACCTTACCAACATCAATAAAAAAATTATAAAACTTTTGCAAAAGGAGGGTCTCAGAATGCAGTTTAAGTATAATGATTATTTGGCAAATGTCAAGTGAGTTCCTGTGGCTGGGCTGGTTGCTGGGAATTAGGGTTGATTTCCAGTGGGTTTCTACCCTTGGGAGCCCCCAGGTCCATGGGAGAGACTGAGGAGAAGGGTCAGTCTCATGGTCAGGCTTTCTTAGGAGTGCAATCGGGGGAGCCCAAATGAGGTGGGTGTTGGGAGAGATCTTTTTCTTGTTCGACACAGAGCCACGCCCTGGCACATCGGGCCTGCAGTGGATTTACTGGTCAGACTGATGTGAAAAGGCTCAAACTATGGGTACTGGAAGGCTATCTTGAGCTTTACTCAACGAGTGCATTGAGTAAACTTAACCTCTTGGTGTTCCTGGGCTGGCAAGACTCTCTCATGTGTTAGCAAAGAGAGAACCATCTACTGTTGGGGCCTGGAGGGGCAGTCAAAGACTTGCTGGCTGGGCAGCCTCCCTAAGCAGTCTGAGTCCTCAGGCTGGACCCTCCTTGTCAGATTCAGGGCAGGGGCTCACTAAGAGCAGAGGCAAGGCAGCAGTATCCTGGCCTGGCCACTCAACCTGAGGGACATGAGCTGGGCCTGCAGAGCCCTGGGGTGTGTGTAGGTCTAGGGGATTGCCCTGAGCTCCTGAGCAAGCTCCCAAGTGAGGAAGGTCACATGGTGGGTGACAGGTGGAAGTTTCATTCGCCTGGGGCCCTGGGGAAAGAGGAAATAGGAACCTCTGCTGGAAGTTTGAAATAGCCACCCTCCACATGGCAGTCACAGTGGCTATCTGTCCCAATTTCCCAGGAAGGTCCCCACTTACCATAGTTAGCTGTATTTGTGGAGAAACATGTATTAAATTTGAATCCTCAATCTGCTACATGGCTATGCAGCCTCCTTTAAGTTTCTTCTTCTTTCTGCGTCCATTTTTATACCCATAAAGTGAGGGCTTGGGTCATGGAATCCATCACTGAGCAGCATTCCTTCTGTAGAGCCCACCTCAGAGCCCACCTTCCTTCTCTGGCCTTTCCTCTCTTCTCCTCTTTCCCTCTGCTCTTATATGCCCACCCTTCCAAGGGCCTCCGAGGCCCAGGCTCTTCTCTGGTCTACCCCAGGAGGCAGATTGTTCTGTTGGTCTTGGTAAACAACATCTCCAGGAGAAGCACACCTTCCCTGCTGTCCTGATCATTTCTCATGACACAACTTCGATGTGTGTGTGGAGATTCTCCGTTCCCTAGGGGTGAGGTGCTCCTCCATACTTTTTGGTGAGGGACAGAGTGGATGAGAGGGCTCTATCTACCCCCCCTTTTTTGCTACCCTCTTCTCTAGTTTCCTGCCTTGTTTGACAGTGTCTAGATTGTGGGACCTGGAGCTGGACAGACTTGCATTCTGATTCCTGCTCTGCCTCTTTCTGGCTATATGATCTCTCCAGCACCATTTGTTGAAAAGATTTTCTTCCTCTATCCAATTATCTTGGCACCTTTATCAAAAACCAGTTGGCCATATATATGTGCATCTATCTGTGGACTTTCTATTCTGTTCTATTGATCTGTATGTCCATATGCCAATGCCATTCTGTCTGGATTACTATAGTTTCCAATAAGTCTTAGTATCAGGGAGTATAAGTCTTCCAACTTTGTTCTTCTCTTTCAGAGTTGTTTGACTATTCTAGGTCATCCTGCATTTCCTTATAAATTTTAGAACCAGCTTGGCAAATGATTAAAAAAATATCCTTCTGAGATTTTGACTGGGATTCTGTTGAATCTATAAACCAATTTGGGAACAATTGCCATCTTAATAATGTTGAGACTTCCAATCCATGAACATGGGATACCTCTTCATTTATTTAGGTCTTATCATCTATTTCTGTTGTAAAGGTCCATAAGTTTTTAGTTTTGCTATCTAAGCACTTCCTGTTTTGATAGGGGAATCTGGGAATATGAAAAAACTATTCTCTCACCACTGTCATCTCCCCTAAATCTCTTTCGCTAACTTCTTGCGGACAATCTTAGTTCACTAATTTTCACTTTTTTTGTTACAAACATGGGCATTTGTGGCTATAAGTTTTCCTCTAAGCACTGCTTTATCTGTATCTGACAAATTTTGGTGCATGGTAGTTTTCACTTCACTTTACTTCAAATGATTGTCTGTTTTCTCTTGGGATTTCTTTGATCCAGTGGTCATTTCAAAATATATCCCTTAATTTCCAGACATATAAATATATTTTAGAGTTTGTTGTTGTTGTTACTGATTTTAACTTAATTGTGTATAGTTAGAGGACATACTATTATGATTTCAGTACTTTTCAGTTCATTGAGATTTGTTTCATGGTCCATTATATGTTAATTTTATCATTTTTGTGTGTACTTGAAAATAATTTTTATTCTGCAGGTGTTGGGTGCACTGTTCTTTACTTGTCCCTTAGTTAAATGTTGCTAAAATATTCTTTATCCTTATTGATTTTTTTATCTGCTTTCCTTAACAGCTACTGATGATTAAATCTCTCATTTTGAGAATTTCTTTGTAGATTTGCCCAACTTTGACAGCAAATTACATGTTTTAAGGGCATATTATTGACTGCATATAAATTTAGCTATTTTATTGTCTTTTTTAAAAGATTTTATTTATTTATTTGACAGAGAGAGACACAGCGAGAGAGGGAATACAAGCAGGGGGAGTGGGAGAGGGAGAAGCAGGCTCCCCACTAAGCAGGGAGCCCGATGCAGGGCTCCGATCCCAGGACCCTGGGATCATGACCTGAGCCGAAGGCAGACGCTTAATGACTGAGCCACCCAGATGGCCCTATTTTATCATCTTGATGAACCTAACCTTTTGTCACCATGAACTGGCTCTCCTGTTTTCTAGTAATGCTTTTTGCCTTAAGGTTTTTGCTGACTAATAATAGTACAGTCACACTACTCTTTAGGTTATTACATACGTGGTATATATCCTTTCCGGTCCTTCAGCTTATAACCTTTCTGTCTTGGTCCATGTGAGCTGCTATAGCAAAATGCTGTAAACTGGCTGGCAGCCCAGGCAGCAGAGGGTCTGCCGTGGCAGAGTCCTGTGGAAGGGGGCTGGGGGGCAGTAGGCTCAGTGATGTACATCTCTAGCCCACTGACAGCCACTCACAGATTCCGGGCTATTCACCCTGACTCTCCTCCTTCACCAGCCTGAGCTCCACGGAAGTGGTGCCCACCTCTCATTTGCATCTGGATCTTCAGTGCTCAGCACACAGCCTGGTCCACAGTGATAATCAGTAGGTGAGAACCACGGCAGGGATGCTGATTCCTGTTGGGGTGGGCCACAGGTTCTACAGCGGGCTTCCTGGAGATCCAGACTGCTGCGCGGCAGAGGAGTCTGCTTTTGTTTGTGTCTGCCTGACCGTAAGTAGTCAGAGGCCCAGCTCTGAGCTGCAGGGCCTGGGCCTGGGCAGTTTTTCGCAGTGGCCGCTGTGGTTCAGGAAAATCTCATTGCTTGTGTATTGCATCAGTTCCCAACCTGCACAGCAACAGAATGTCTCCTAATAGGGAGGACAGACAGTAGAGCTGCTCAGGGAGCTTGACCCCCAGCCTGGGCTCACCATGACCTGGCATGCGTGGTGGAAGCAGGCTGTTGCCTTTCTCATAGCCGCTCCCACTGTGGCCCTGAGAGTGTTGCCCACAAGCTGCTAAGTTCTGCCAGCCCCTTGCAGAGAGAGGAAGGGAGTGTTGTGTCCTGCAGTCAAATGGGCAGCTTCCAGCCGGTTCCTGCCCTCACCATCCCCCCACCTCCTAGCCGCTGCTTGGCAAGTTTGCTGGGAGACCTTCCCTAGCACTGGCAGCTACTCCTGGACCTGAGTGGAACTGGCTAGTCCTCCTCAAACCATAGCTGGTGACCCCCTGGGGGTGAGGCTAAAGCCTCCCCCCTTCCGAGGGGACTTGGATGCGGGGGTGGCATGGTATAGCGGAAAGGGTCGGAACAACCAGGGTTTGGACGTGGGCTCTGGGTGACTGGAATGGGGCTTCAGGCAGAAGGAGAGGGGATACACCTGGGGAATTTAAGAAACAGATAAACACAGGGGAAAGAAAAAGAAAAGAGAGGGACGCAAACTGTAAGAGACTCTTTTTTAAAACAAATTTATTTATTTATTTGTTTATTTTTATTTTTATGTTCAATTACATAAGAGAGACTCTTAATGACAGAACAAACTGAAGGTTGCTGGAGGGATGTGGGTGGGGGATGGGCTAGAGGGGGGATGGGCAATTAAGAGGGCAAGTGTTGTGATGAGCACCCCGTGTTACATGTAAGTGATGACTTACTAAATTCTACTCCTGAGTTAGTTATTACACTATATGTTAACTAGAATGTAAATAAAAACTTGAAACTTTATTAAAAAAAACAAGGAGAGGGAAGAAGCCTGTGGTATTCCTCAGAAGTGGATTTTGTGGGGACATTTGGAAGCAGTAAAAAGAATGTGCTAGGTCAGGAGGGTGCTTGCCGTGACCCAGGGATCAGGTGAGGCAAGTTGGACGAGGCTGGCAACAAGGAGAAGGGAAGACGAGAGGGAGGCCGGGAATCCGAGACTGGGAAACCCATCATGGTGGCTGGAGGAGAGAGGAGCAGGGGTGAGGAGAGCCCCAAAGTGAATTCCCACATGTTGTGTCTGGGTGCGGGGAGAGGGGCAGAGCTGACAGGACCAGCTGGGCTGCCTTTGAGTTGGGGGGGGTAGGATCGGAGGTGCTGAGTGTGCTTGGCCCTAGGCAGGCCGGAGGGCGTGTGGCTCCCAGGGCCCGAGTGGGTGAACGCAGAGCCCTGCTGGAGGGACGCGAGTGGCAGAGCGGGACTCTGCAGGCTTCGGTCTGGCCTCACCACACACTCTTAGCTATGTGACCTCAGGAGAAATCCCTAACCTTTCTGAGCCTGACTGCAAGGCATCAGCTCCCTCCCCCGACCTTGAGGCCGTCATTACAGCTGCTGCCCTCCAGTTTACCAAAGGAAGGCAGATAGAAAGGAGCTGCAGATACGTGGATAAAGAAATGATGGCATATAGACAATGAAATATTATTCAGCCTTAGAAAAGAGGGAGATCTTGTCATTGGCAATGACATGGATGACCCGGAGAATATTATGCTAAGTGAAATAAGCCAGACACAGAAAGAAAACTACCGCATGATCTCACTTTTATGTAGAATCTAAAAAAGTCAAATTCATAAAAGCAGAGAGTAGACCAGTGGTTACCAGGTGCTGGGGTAGAGGAAATGGCCTGGTCAAAGGATACAGAGTTGCGGTTATAGGGAATAAATAATTCTACAGAAAGCTAAGGTACAATGTGGTGACTCGAGTTGAAAATACTGTATTGAATACAGGATATTGGTTAAGAGTAGATTTTGGGTGCTCTCACCTCACAGACATAACTCTGTGAGGAGCGATGTGAATTAGCTTGACTCTAATAATCATTTCACTATGTATATATGTGTCAAATCATCATATTGTGTACCTCAAGTATATACAACTTCTACTTAAACAAGAAAAGAAAAGAAAGGCGCCATGGCCAGACTGAGTCCAGACTGGGCAGTTCCATTTCACAGTCTGGAGAACTGAGACCCTGAAAAGGCCTCCCTCAGCCAGGTGGCCTGCTGGGGCCAGGTAGTGGATCCTCATGGGGTGCCGTTGGCCCTGCCTGATGGCCTTGTGGCGGCTTCTCCCACCCCCATTAGCTGTTGACATACAAATGCCCTGGTAAGGAAAATGTTTTCATTCTTTTATTACAACATTCTCGGGCCTGCTTAATCATATTTTTCTTTGTCTTTAAAAACAAGCTTCTGTGTGGTTTTCTACCTTCTTGCTGCTCTTCTCAGGACACCCTAGAACTGAGCCTTCCTGGTGCTTAATGCCTTTTCATGTGTCATCGCCCTCTGGCTTCTTTAGGGGACTCAAGGGCGGGCAGCCGCTGAGTCCCTCCAAGTGCCTCAGAGCACACATGAACACTTTACATCCAGGGATCTTTTACCAACCTCACTTCTACTCTGGGAGAAAGGGATCACCTCATTTTGCGGAAGAAACGGATATTCAGAGAGGTTAAGTATTCCACCCAAGGTCACACAGCTGTAAGTGGTAAAGCCAGAGCTTGAAGTGGGATTCAAGCCAATTTGATTTCCAAGTCAGGGATTATTCTGTTAATAGGTCTGCTCTGCTAGTACCCTGATCTGATCTCTGGCACCAGCCTGCTGGGGTGACCTAAAGCAAGTCGGGGACGGTCTCTGTGCCCGATCACACCCTCTGGGTGTGACAGCTCATCGTGGAAATGGGGGAATGGGGATGAGAGCTGGAACTTGATCCCATACACCACTGCCCAGTTGTGACAGAGGCAAGAATCAATCCATAGAGGTGTTTGCTGGAAGCCCAGGGGTCGCGTGCGTTGGGGGGAAGGGGCAATCCTGCACAGACAGGAAGAGGAGGAGCACGTCCTGGATGAAGCCTTGCGCTGTACTACGGAGAGCGGGCCTGTTTAATCCTGCCAGCAGTCCCCAGAGGAAGGCTCAGCACTGCCCCATGGTACAGCCGAGGAGACAGAGCACAGGTGGCCTAAGGGCAGAGAGCCGGCAGGTATGGAGCAGAGATCCAGGCCTGGAAACCCAGCCTCAGAGCAGCCCTCCCTCACTCTGTGGCCCAGAGCAAAGCCTCTCCCTGTCTGGCCTCGGTCTCTTCGGCAGTAAATTGGGGTGTCTGGCCTTGCTGGCTGCACAGCCTCATGTCCAGGTTAACTTCATTGAGCTCCAGTTTCTTCTCTGAGCCTCCCACCTGCTTCGCCTGCATCCCGACAGGCCCTCTGGGAGCCCAGGCCTGGCCTTCCCCCACTCTGTCAAACACTCCCATCTGGAGACAGTGCAGGGGGAGGGGCGGCGGGCTGGACACAAGGCAGGAGAGAGCTACCCTGTCCTGCTGCTGCCCAGCCCACTAGAGCCCCCTCTGTGTGGCTGGTGGGGTTGAGGAGGGGGCGAGAGTGCTGTGGAGGGAGTGGAGGGGAAGGGGCTGTTATTCGCTGCATGGAGTTCCTCTAGGCTACCTTCCCTCTCTGCCCGAGAGGGCCCCAGGCCCTGCCCTCTACTTTGGGATCTCCCCTCCCCCGCCAGGGTGCTTTGGTTTTGACATGGCTGGTGATGCGCTCTGGCCACTGTGCCAAGCTGGGAAGAGCGGTTGGGGGGAAGTGTGTGAACTTCCTACTATCTTCAGCTGGGCCTCTTTATTCTCAAGGTCTTTTAGTTGTGAAGCAATGCCTGGGGCCTTGACTGGCAAGATTAGCGTGGGAGGTGGCAGCCCCCTCCCGCGCTCTGTGGTGAAAGCCGAGCGTACTTTCCTTCAGCCGGTGTCAGAAGCTGTACTGTAGCCTATAATTACTGACATTAAAATCCCCACATGCAGAGAGTCTGGACGGGGCCTGCGGTGGCCGCAGCCTTGGGCTGGGGAAGGGTTGGAGTCAATAAGCCTGTGTTTGAATTCAGGTTCTGCCTCTCAATTATCTGTGTGTCCTTTGGCAGGTTACTTGCGCCTCTGGTCTCAGCGTCCTCCTCTGTAAAATGCTATAACTCTGCTCACCTCTTGGTGTTGCTGTGAGGGTTAATTAGGCTGATGTGTACAAAATATAACACAGGGGCCGTACTGAGCCATGTCACATCCAGGTGAAAGGGATCTTTTGTGCAGGATCACCCTTTGTGTACCCAACCATTCTCCAGGCTCCCCGACTGTCACCTTTGCAGGCTTATCTTCTTCTTCCGTCTCCCCAGATCCACAGTCATCTTTCTTCCTTCTGCCAGCAGCATCCTCCAAGCCCCTCTCCGAACTAGCTATCACTCTGGAAACCAACAGGTCAAACACATTCTCACCAGTATGTGAACAACTGATAATATCTTAGAATTTAACTCTCCAGTGGGTATTTGTATTGTAAAGACTATTTTTTCTTTAAGGTTTTATTTTTCATTTATTTGAGAGTGTGAGAGAGAGCACGAATCGGGGGTGGGATGGGGAGAAGCAGAGGGAGAGGGAGAAGCAGACTTCCCGCCGAGCAGGGAGCCCCATGTGATGTGGGGCTCAACCCCAGGACCCTGGGATCATGACCTGAGCCGAAGGCAGACGCCTAGCCAACTGAGACACACAGGCGCCCCAGATTTTTTTTTTTAACCCTACTTTTCCCAACTTTGGGTCTGGCAAACAGATGCTCAATAAAGGCTGGTTAATTGGAGAAATGAAAGGACCTTGATGATGTTCTATAGTTATAGAATAGTTAACATAGAATAGTTATGTATTCATACATTTAGCTCCTTTACAAATATTTGTTTTGTGTGCTAAACAATGGGGATATCTGGACGGATCAAACAGCCACAGTCCTACCCTTATGGAGCTTTTGGTGTGGTATTCCTGTAGTGGAGAAAATCAGATAATGAGCAAACACACTTCTACTTACAAATTGTGATAAATTCCCTGATGGAAGTAATAATGTAGATTCTCTGTGACATGGTATGATGGGGGGGGGTCCTAATTAAACTGAGGTGATCCTAATCCCACTCCAGAGGAGGATTTGGGAAGACCTTCCAGAGGAGTTAAACTTTAAGAGGAGAAGGAGCAGGGCTAGCCAGAGAGGATGTCCTGGCTTGCAGGCCTTCCTGGGCTCTGTGACAACCCCCCTAGGCCAAGACTTCCCGCCTGTGCCCAGTCCTGCAGGCACCGTGCCCCTGCCTTGGGGAGCCCTCACAGTGACCCATGTCTGCAAGCCTCTGGGGGTTAATGCTCAAGCTCCTGGTGCTGCTGCTGACTGTCCCCCAGAGAGGCTGTGGCAGACCTCCCTAAATGCCCAGGCCATACACTTTGCCCTGGTCTGCCTGGGCCCTGGTCCAGCACATGTCCCTGCTGCTTCAGAGGGAGAATGAGTTGTCCTCCGCCTGCCCAGGGGCTTTTTAAGGACTTGTCTGACACCCACATGCCTGGCTTTGATAGCTGTCCTAGACATCCAGACCCCTTGGAGATCAAAGCTCCAAAATGGAGGCATTGTAGACAATTGGTCTTCTTTGCAGCCATATGAGTGTTCAGTCGGGGATTCCTGGTGGAGTCTCTGAGGCTGAGATGTTCTCCCAGCCCTGAGGATCAGACTGCCTGTCACCTCTGCACACACGCTTCCTTCTTCTGCTTGTCTGTCACAGCCTGTGGCCCCGTCACCTTCTCCAGATCCTTCCAAGACCCTCCTTCTTGGTTGTGCCGCTTGTAGGCTACTCTATCAAAAAGCGACCCTACCATCCTGATTGTTTGCCATCTGTTCTCCTTAAGCCTTTGTTGGTCCTCATGTCTGAGTGGATAAACTTGGTATTTGAAGCCAGGTCTGGGTTTGAATCTTGTCTTGACCACTCACTAGCCTTGAAGGTGGCAAAACAGGGTAGCCATATGATTGCTTATCTCAGCTGGTGGAATACTTCTGAGAGTGAATTGCACAGGTACAACAAGCATGCACTAGGACCATGACAGGGAGTGGGAACCTGTCCCCCCTTTATTATACACCCACAGGGGCAGCAGCTTTCTAAGATACCTTGTGTTGGGGCTAGTCTAGGTCATGGTCACTTCCCACCTCCTGTGCTGGTCACTGAGGCTCCGCGTTGAGTGAGACTGGGCCCCAGTCCTCTTCTCCCTCACACATGCAGTGGGATGTGGCAGTGTCCGCCTGGGGCCCAGGGGGAGAAGGTGGAGTTGCTGGCCTGAACATCCTCCACTAGGAAGCCCAGCAGGGGAGGGGCCGATGGGATTAACGCCCCAAGGGTCTCTTTCTGCTGAAAGGGGAGGAGGTAGGAGAGAGTGAGCAGGAGGACAGGAGCTGTGTTCACAAACATGCCGGTTGAGGCTGGTTAAGGGAGACTGATGCTGCAGAGAAGCCTGAAGACCAGGCAGGGACCCAGAACCTGGATGGCTGCTCTCCCTGCAGCGGGCCACTTCAGACAAGAAGAGCCTGTGACCTTTTCCATTTCCAGAGGTCCGCTAAAAGCCAGCCAGCCTGGCACCAGTCCCTGACTCAGGGGGCCCAAAGCTGCCCGGCCACCACCCTCTAACACAGCGAGACTCCCTGGGTTTCCAGGTTTATGGAGCGATATTCCCAAGGCCGAGGGCAGGCAGGGGGCTGGCCTCAGTCTGAATTTCAACCTGCCCTGCCTTGGGGGCCGTGCCAAGGCCCAGAGCTCGCTCTGACCCCCATGTCCCAAGGCAGGGCAGACTGAGCCTGTTCTTGGGGAGTTATCAATAGTAGAAGCTACTACCCAAGATTGTGGGGGCCAGAAATGGGAGAGAGGGCAACAGACTCAGCTGACTTCTCCAGTCTTTGGTTGCTGTGAAAGCCTTCAGCCTGGGGGCTGGGAGGCGGGGAGGCTGGAGGCAGGGAGGCTTGGCACTCCTTCAGGAAGCCATGCCTGCTTTCTCTTCGTCAGGTGGCATTTCAGGTCTAAGGAGCTACCTCAGAGGACTCTTGGAGAGGAGAACATACCAGGGAATAAACTTGGGAGGATGAAACTGCTTATTCCTGCTTCTCTGCAGAGCTTATCCCTTTCTCCGCTTTGGCCATCCCCAAACACACTGTTTATTCCCACCTCCATGTCTTAGCATTTGCTCTACCACCTGCCTTAAATGCCTGCCCTTTTTTTGCCAGTCCTTTGAGGCCCAAATTCAGGCCTCTCTCTGGAAAGTCTTTGTGTCTTTTCCAGTCCACGGAGACCTTTTTCTTCTTGGAGTTCGTCCTGTAATGTGTGCCCAAGGGACACCATTCAGGTCCATGGCTTATGCAGCTCCCCACCTTCCACATGAAGATCCCTTCCCTCCAACCAGGCAGCAGCCTGCATCACCAAGGTCACTTCCTCTCCACCAACCCACAGTGGGGAGCAGGGAGCCGACCCAGCACTGGGTGCAGGTGTGCAGGAAGCCCCAGCATCGGAGGGGCCACACATAGACCTGTGGGCTGGGCTTGTCCTTAGATGGTGGCAAGGTGCCCTGTGCAACCGCAGGCTCCAAAGCCTGGAGGTGCCAGATGGTTTTTATTCTATTTGGCATTTTTCACTCACCCAGTTGGCTTGTGGGGGTAGATAGCAAGCACAGTCCCACCACTACCCAGCCATCCTTTCCCAGTTCTCCAAAGGGGTGATTTGTCCTTCTGGCCCTGTGCTTGAATTGCCCCTCTTGTGGTGACAGTGGCATCAAATGGGCCAGCTCTTCTGCCCTGGAGATGGTAGGAAGTTCACAGAGATAAAGAGCAGGCTCGGAGAGTGATGCTCTGGTTTTTAGATTTCAGGGTTTCTTGGCACAATTCAAGGAAGTTAGATTACCCCATATAGGACAAATACATGTATATTCTCATGATTGTCTTATTTTTTTTTCTGGCATTTATCAGCTGCCTCTTATTCATTGCATTGATTTCTTTCCAAGAGACAACTACATTCATTCCAAAATTCTGGTTGGGCCCAAAATGTCAAAGGGCTGGACTCTGCCATGTGCCAAGCCATACGCCTGAATCTTTGATCATTCAACAGGCCATTCTTGAGACGTCCGGCGGGGGTACGGCCAGAATGGCAAGGAGCTCCTGGAGCCCCTCATTTCAGAGTGTGAAATGTGTTCACCAGAGGAGTGCTCAGTGAGGAGCTGTTCTTAGCAGGCCTGCCAGAAGCATTTTCCAGCTTACGTACTTTGGGCCACCTGGGGCTCAGACCATCTGTGTCCTGGTAGCTCACGCTCCCTTCTCTCATGAGAATGGTCCCCTTAAAACTTTAGACAAGTGTCTAAATATGCCAGGCAAGCTAGGAATCCAGGCCTGATCCATCTGGAGTACAGTCTCTCTCTAGACCTCAATTTATAGCAGTAGATAGGGGTGATGGCCATATCCATTTGAAAGGCCAGCCGGAGTGGTGAGTTCGTTCTGTCCATCTCTGTGGCTAGTCCTTCTGGGAATGCCCCCAGAGTCGTCTTCCTTTCAACACTCACATACCCTAGACTAATTAGACAACCATTTGACTGCTTTTGGAAAAGGGGGAGAAAAGCACATTCCAGAGGACACATGCCACTCTTGATATCAAAGTTTCTCTAGTGGAAGGTTACCTTGGTTAGATTTCAGTTGCAGGCTGAAAACACTTCACTCTGCAATGTTGTTAAAAAGCTTAAAAAAAAAATCCTCCTGTGGTATGTTTCTAATTTAAGATTGAAAAAAATATTTCTATTGTGCCATATATAGAGTAACCTAAAACCCAATAAAAGCTCTGAATTAGGGCCGGACAGAAATGGTTTGAATTAAGCTCAGGTAGAGGCAAGGACACCGTATCTGTTGGCTGGGGCTGCTGGCTCTCAGGCCAAAAGGCAGGTTCAAGCCGGGAGAATGGACCTGCCAAGTCTGGAGAGGAACCAGCTCTTCTGTCAGAATCTGATGCTCCTGGCCACTGGCCCATAAGGGCCCTGATACTATTGTCATCTGCCCCAGCCCAGGGAGGGCCTAACTGTTGCTCTTCATGTCATCTTAGTTGCTTTGCAGGTTTCTCACTGGGGCATAGTTTATTTGATTTGTTGGATATTTATTATTTTTTTTTCTTTTCTTGAGGTATCTGCCAGACTGCCTTCGCACCTGCCTTTTGAGAAGCTGCTTATGGCTTGGTCCTCTATCCATGCCATGATTGCACAGTGTTTTGAGCTGAGGCTAGACTTCCTTGCCTCTGGAGTCTGGAAAGCAGCACTAGCTCAGCCAATGCACAGTGAATTAATGCATTTGGACCAGTGAACGAGAAACATGATTTTTTTTTTGTTAGTATAAACAGTGCTGCATGAAACATCTTTCCACCCATCTATCTACTTACCTGTCGCTCATGCTCCTTCTCCCACTCCCTTCTCATGCCATACATTCTCATTGCTCTGTTTGTGTCGCATGACCCAACCCTGACTACCCTCCCCATTCCAACGGCCTGGGGCCAGCCCACAGCTGATTGGATAAGGAAGGTCATCTGACTCCAGAGGACCCAAATCATAGGCTAGATTAAACCAATCAGATTCTCTTGAGATTTGAACTAAGAAACTGAGAAAGGCTGTTTAGACTGGTAGGAGAGCAGTGTCAGGAGCCAAGGGTAGGTTCTGGTTGGCCATGGTGGGGCCGTGTGCAAGCCCGTGAGTGAGCAGAAAAAGCGGGGGTGGGGGGTGGGGGTGGGGGAGGGGAGACACCTTGATGGCCTCAGTGATGTGGAAGATGTGACTTTAGTTCCTGTGAGGCCTGCCTACACTTTCTACCCTCAGATGCCATGTGATATCCCTTTCAAAAACAAAACAAAATAATCCTTCTCTTTTATGCTACCTCCTGACTATGATATGGGCTGCTTCCTTCCACTGTGCAGCTTCCCAGTGGCCCAGGTGATGTTGGGAGTTCTGACTTTCTTGTGGGGCCAGAGGTGGTCCAGTGTGAGCCAGGTGGAGGAGAAGATAGGAGGTGATCTGAACTGTAAACCCCACTCCACCCCACCCAACCTAAGAGATCAATGTGGACATCACTGTTCATTTCTCTGCTCATTTCTGGGGCAGAGGAAAATCTCCCACCTATGTGCCCAGCCCTGTGCCAGAAGTGTCAGTGATGGCTCTCTTCCACCTCCAGGTACCTCACTACTATGACCGTGGCCTCTAGCCCAGACCACTCGCCATGACCACACCCACAGAATTGGCCTCATGTTTGAGGTGGCACAAGGGTCACACAGACCTGGGTCTCAGGCCAGGTTCCTCTGCCTACCTTGGTGGCCTCAGCCAAGGTGAGTCCCCTAATCTTGAGGGCCCTCCCTGTGAGGAAGGCTTCTCAGAACCTGACTCAGCCCCTCGTATCATTTTAAAAGAGATAGCCTGTAGGAAAAGTGGCCAGTACCTCACAGACCCTGCTACCCACCCTGTGTTTTCCTCTCTAGTCTGAGGGATGCTCACGTGACACTGGCCACTCTCTTCCCTTCAGTGGCTCCGTCTGCCCACTCCCCCTTCCCCATCCTGGCCAGTGCTGTTCTGGTGACCTCTCACGTGGGCCCCTGGTTTGGTCTTCCCCTTCCTCGGCCTGGAGTCTGGGTGGGATGTGGGGAGGCAAGTGGACAGGAACTAGAGGCAAGAGGCCTGGTGGGTGAGGGAGGAGGCCCCAACAGCATGAAGCCACAACTTCACTGCCCTGTATCTGGAGATCATCTCTCTGGGGCTCAGCAGGGGGACCTCTGAGGGCAGGACGGCCCCCAGCCTCCACTAGATGGCACTGTTGCAGGTCATTTCTATCCAGGAGCCCTTCTCAGAGTGTGAGTGTGCACGTATGAATCCCTGAGCTGGTTGGGGAGTGTGTGTGTGTGTGTGTGTGTGTGTGTGTGTGTGTGTGTGTGTTGGGCATTCCTGGCTTGGATCTTGCAATGCCTCAGCCCACCCTTTGTTCCTTAGGCTAGGAGTTAACTTCTTCTGAGACATCTTCCAGGGCTCCAATGGGCTCAGGACATGGGTTCCTGACTCTAGGGAGTTACAGAGTGACCAGGGCAGGTCCAGCGCTCCTCATGGCCCACCCATCTGTGGGCGGCTGGTGAGTTCTTCTGAAATTCAAGCCAAGAGGGTGCAGAGCCTCAACAGTCTCCACGCTCTGGGTGGGCAGTCCTGGGGGATTTAGACTAGGGGGCAGGCTTTCAGAATCTTGAATATTTCCAATGCAAATTTTATTTTGTGTTTTAATGCTGGATGGTTGGTAGTAGCTACTGGAGTGCTATGTTGAAAGGCTTCTGAGGCTGGGTTTGGCTCAGGAGGAAAGAATACTGTTGCCAGTCAATGATACCTGCCAGAGGCTTGGGGTAAGAATAGCACTCTTGACAAGTTTTTTTTTTTTTTTTGATGTAAGTTGTCACTTGTCTATGAGGATATGAGGATGCACCTGTTTGTCAAGAGAATCCTAAATATTTAGGACTTTAGAAATGATCTGACTTATTTATTTCATAGATGGAGAAACTGAGGCACACATAGAAAAAATGAGTTACCCCTGGACATATGGTTTGTGGCAGAGAGAAGACTGGAAGGTGGGTCTCTGACCACCCATACCAGTATCTTTCTGACACATCCTTTATTTCCAGTGGATCCAGTTCTGTGTTCAAACAAGTTTGCCAACACCACATTAACCTCTTTTGTCTGGTGTTTTGAGATCTTTAGACACGGCTGCCGAGGGAAAGTTCTAAGTTAAATTTCTTCATGTCTTTGTGCTACTCTAGGTAGATACTGAGTAGGGCAGGTTGTAAGGCTGAATCTTGGGAAATAAGTCTTAAGAGAGAAGAAAGGAAAGAAACTGGGGTTCTGTATATTTGAAAGAGAACACAGGGCAGCAAATTAGACATGGCTTTGGCCAAGGGTAGTAACTCCTATTTAGCCCAAAGAGACGAGCTGAAAGAGCACGAGGGTCTCAGGTGAGATGTGAGTGAGGAAGGATTTGCTCATGGTGGAGGGGGCTGCCTGGTCAGTGTCTCAGGGCTGGGTTCTGCATGGGCTGCCTCATATGCTCATCGGTTGGAGTGGAACCAATAGGAACAGGAGAGTCCCGGGGAGTAGAGCAGGTGCTCAGGAGCTGGAGCCCAGAGCTGTGCGTTCTAGGCCCAGCAGCATCACCAACTTAAGTGTATTGCATGGTGTCCCTTTGCTTCAGTTTTGTCAGCTGGCATATGGAGTTAGCTGTCTGGTACCCCAGGATACAGTGTGAATCAAAGAAATGAGGGTTGTCAGCCTGTGTGGGTATACGAGTTGGTTTGGAATCTCTTGAGGACTCCATGAAGAAAACCACAAGCCCTGTTTAATAGTCTTCGTTTGCATAAATGTGAGGGTGGGAACATGTGTGCATACTGTGAGTGAGAATAGTATTATATTTGGAGGAGTAGCCAGGAGCTGTGCTAGGCACTCTATCTGGATTAACTCTCCAAGAATCCTGGGGGATGGGTACTATCATTATTCCCATGTTCCAGAAGAAGAAGCTGAGGCTGGAGAGGTGAAATCACATGTCCAAGAATATACACTCAGCACGGGGCAGAATGCTTAATGAACTGCCCCTACCTGTAATGAGGCTGGTGCCATCTATAAATTAGTCTGAGAGAGGGCTGGCTTGCGGCACCTATTTCCACTTGTATATATTGTCTGGACTTATCACAGGTATCTTGGAATGAATAAGGGCTTAAATGTTTACCCAGGTAGGGTGGGGGTGTTTGTGTGTGTGTGTGTGTGTGTGTGTGTGTGTGCGTGTGCATGCACACACATACATTTTAGAAAATGATGCCCAAGGTGGAACCCAGAAGGTGGTGGCCCTTCCATGAAAGCAACACCATCCCTGGCATGGTACCCAAGCTGGAGACCAGGCCTCCATCACCTGTGAAGGATTGTTTTGTCAGGATTCTCCAGAGAAGCCAACAGGGGATGGATGTATACATATATTTGTGAACACACACACACACACACACACACACACACACACACACACACATTTTAAGGAATTGGCTCATGTAATTGTGGGGGCATGCAAGTCCAAAATTTGCAGGGTAGGTTGGCAGACGGGACACCTAGAGAAGAATGGTGTTTTAGTTTGAGTCCACAGGGAGTCTGCCCACAGAATTCCCTTTTCTTCAGGGGAGGTCACATTTTTTTTTTTCTTAAGATCTTCAACTGATTGGATAAGGCCCACTTGAATTATGAAAGGTAATCTGCTTCACTCAGAGTCTACTGATTTAAATGTTAACCTTAGCTAAGATATATCTTTGCAGCAACATCCAGACACGTTTGACCAAATATCTGAGTACTGTAGCTCAGGCAATTTGACATGTAAAATTAATCATCACAGGGACTAACTGACCTCTTTCCATTTAGGTCATTGAAAGGCTTCGGAAACATCTTTCTTTGTGAGGGGATTCCCCATGCAGATAAAAATCTGGTAGGTAAAACAGTATGGCTGACTTTCTCCTGTCCAGAGGGAGGGCTGGGGCATACCAGTGCGTCAGGAGGAAGAGCCTCTTCTGGGGCACATACACCATAGAGTCCCCTGGAGCTGGGGCTACTGCCTTGGTTGGTTGGGTAGGAGTTTTGGTTGAACTGTCCCTCTGGATCAGCTGAGTAGCTATTGTGTTCCTAGGGAGCCCCAATGTATTAATGGGAAGCCCAAGGAGACTTCTTGGTATTGGCACGATCTGCAGCTTTTTCTTCTTCCCACAGATGGTTAATGGCAGATGGGATTTCTGGCCCTGAAATGTCTTCTTTCCAGAATATTCTCCAGCCTTTCCTATTGGTGGCTGTGAGTCTGCTGGAGTTCTTAGTGGGTACTAATCTGTGGGCTCTGGTTATACTCTTGTAGGGACTGGCTGGAAGCTCTACAGGAACCTGACCAGAGCCCCTGTAGGCAGGAGGAGATGGCCTAAGGAGTGGTGAATAGCTTTAGCTATGGTGCCTGACTCCAGGGAATAGAGAGCTCCTACAACCTGGCCTGCCCACCCTAGCCAGTATCTTTGGTTCTCTCAGCCTGATAAAGATAGAACTGAGCACACAGATGCCTTGCTTTTGACCTTGTCTTCGTCTGGTGGAGAACAGCATAGCCTACCAGTTGTCTGTTCTAGGGAGAGGCCTACCCCTATGAGCTCGACTCTTGAGGACAGGGCTTTGTTGAATGGGTGACCCTGAGAGCAAAGATGGAAGCATCTAGTGCAACCTGGGGGTTCAGGGAAGGACATTGGAGCAGAAGATGTAGGGACAGTAGTAGTCAGGTGAAGTTGTGCATGTCCGAGTGTATGTGCATCCTTTGCAAAAGTCTTGATGCAAGATTGAGCATGGCTCAACGAAGGCTCTGGTTCAATGTAGTGGGAGGCTAGCATTGTAGAGAGGAGAGGTGGAGGGAGGCAGGACAGAGGGGCAGCCTCTTAAGGATGCAGGGTACAAGACAAAGGAGTTTAGATTCTACCTTATGGGCAGATTTCAGTTTTCTAGAGCTCACAGTGTGGGGCGGATGGGGTGATACTAGAGGCCAGTGGCCACAAGGCCACTGCGGTGGTCACCCAGGTGACTGAAAAGAGGACTGTGGCCAAAGAGGTCTGGTTGAGGGGACAGAGCTGCATGCCATGGACAGGATATGGTGGTTGACTAAGCATGTAGAGCGTGATAAGACGTGAGGAGTCAAGGGTGAGCGAGGCCTGGTCTCTAGCTTGGGTACCAGTTGGAGGAATGGTGCTGTTTTCCTGGCAGGGCTGCCACCTTTTCCAAAGATGTTGGGCTCTCCTTCCCTGGGGTACCCATTCTGCTCTCATGAGTCCCCTTACTTCAATGGCCCATCTCATGAACCTGAGCTTGCCTGGGATTGCAGGGTCTGTGTGAGCCTAGGGGCCTGATTTAGTGGTGAGTGGTTTGGAACTTGGTGCTGGGCAAGTTCAGGTGCGGCTCCACCGCTCTGCCAGGGCACTGGGGCTAGACTCCCGAGGCACTCAGAGCCCTTCTTGACCTCTGGCTCTGGCACCCAAAGAGCTGTTGCATCTCCCCGGAAGCAGCTGGGCTCCTGCTGGGTAGGCTGTTCTCAGAGATTTTCTAAATTGTTACATGGGGCCTGGAGAGTCTTGGGGTTTGGCAGTTGCACGTCAGGAGAATCTGCAGGGAGTGCCTTACTATATGCCTGACCCTGTGCTGGGCTCTGAGTGGGGTGGGGGAGGTACAACAAGTTTAGAATAAACAGGGAGACGGGGCTCTCATGCTGGACACATCAGGAGACCAACAACTGACACCCAGTTATCAGAAATTGATTTGGTTGCCAACTTAGGGAAGGGAGAGGGCAGTGTGGACTAGAGGGTAGGAGGGACAGCTTAAGCTAAGTCTTGTCCTGTGGTCCTAGAAAGGAAAGGAAGGGGGCTGTTGTCCGTGATGGCGGAAGGGGAAGAGCAAAGGTCAGGAGTGAGTGATTGGGAAAGACTGGCTTTTGGAGTGAATGCATATGTGTGTGTGTACACTGCACAGATCAGGCACTGTTTCTTTATATATTCTCTTATGTCTACATGTCCAAATTATACATTTCTGCTTCTAAAGAGGTGGAGGGGAGGCAACAAGGCACATGTTCCTTTTGAATCCCAAGTTGAGGGGGACAGCTTTGGTTTCACACAGGCGGTGGTACAGCCCTTCCCAGGGTGCTGCAGTTGAGAGCAGGGTTGGAGAGTGTGAGGAGCTGCCTCCACCCCAGTTCCATCTCCATCAGGGCTCAGTAACCTGACACTCTCCCCAAGGCCTCTCAGCCCAGCCGGGTAGCAGTCCCTGTCACCATGGCAACCTTCCTGGATCTGGGTATGGTTAGGGGCACTCACAGGGACCTCTGTTCAAGAGGGGCTGAAGTCATTTGGTGGCCAGTCATGATGATCGACACCAGGGAACTGGTTTCCAGTACTGAGTCCACAGGTGGACAGCGGACCAGCAGTTCTGTCATCAGGCATGAGCGGGGCTAACACCCCGCTCATGTCCATAATAGTGTCATGTCGGGGGACAGCAAGGAGGGCCCGCAGTCATTTCTGAGGTGGGAGAAACTGTGGTCCGCCCCTGACAGGGTAGATGGCCCAGCCACCCAAGAGGTTGTGTTGGATCAGATGCAGCCCACTCTGTGCTGTTTCCCATCTGTTTCCTGAGGCCTATTTCCACCTCCCGTCCAGTGTGATAGGCTGCAGCCTGGACTTGTAGAGCTGGCCGGGCCAAGGCTGGGCTCATGGGGCCTCAGAGAGAACCTGTCTTAGGAGGTGGGCCCGAGGAAGGGCTGTGGCATGTCCAACTTGCCTCATAGATAACTTGATTCCTGGATATGAGACTTTTTCCATTTGTCAAACTGGTTTTCACTTCCGGTTCCAGAGTGAAGATAAACCTGGACCAGCTGTCAGCAGGCCACTAGGCTGCCCTCCTCCCTTGAATGGCTGCCTCTGCTTTCCCCCTGGCCACTAGATCCTGAGTCTCACCCGTGCGGTCCTTTTTCCTCACTCTGGCTGGAGTCATCTTCCTAAATACACACTTAAAGCGTGAACCCCTTAATGCTGTAGCCAGACACCTGGTCCTGTGCATGCTCCTACCGCCTGGACCAGGAAGCTGACCTTGGCCTCTCCTCTGTGCTCCTCAAAGCATCGATACACACATCTCTCATTGCTCTGATCAGAAGGTGCTGGGATTATCTGTCTATGCCTCTTTTCGGAGCAAGCACCTTGAGAGCAGGGGCTTAGGTGCAGTTTTCTGAACCTGACCCTGTCATGAACGGGACCAAGCAGGGGTGGGAAGAGGCCCCTATAGCTGGTGATTGCTCAGTGGTCTGAGGAGAGGAACGTTCTACATCTTAGCCTTTCGCCTGACCTGAGACCCCTGGGTAGACCATGCCACCGAGGAGCCAATAACTTTAAAACTCACATTAGAGTAGGAAGGCAGATGGTAATTTCACTAAGCTTCCACACAGAGAACCTACCATATACCAGTACTGATTTCCAATGTTTGCACATCTTGTCTCTAACCCTCACACAGCCCTGTGAGCTATGGGTTATAAAAAACATCCCTCCAGTGAAGAAACTGAGGCCCAGAGAGGTTGACTTGCCCAGAATCCCACAGCTGGTAACTATCGGGGTGGGGATCAGAATTCATGCTGGTCTCATCTCAAAGTCCATTTCTTTCCATGACTCCACTCTGGCCCTTTGTAAGTGTGGCCTGTGGGAACAAGCCCACTCCAGAAAGGTCCATTCTAGCGTGAAGAGCATGTGCTATTTATTTCTTACCCAGTATTCTGTCAGGGTCCCTGGCATGAGCATCAGACAAGTCGTGTAAACTCTTACTGCCGTGAGCCCTGACGTCAGGGCCAGCTCCTCTTCTGTTAGTGTTTCCTAATTGGTATTATCTCAGCAGTTGCTTTAGAGATTTGACTTTGATGAAAAAATTAATTACATAATGAATTACTCTCCGAGGACCAGGCTGTTGTGTCATGGCTCAGCCACGTGTGGGGCAGGGAGCCGGCTGAAGGGGAGTGTTTGGGATGAGTTGACGTGCATCCCCCCACCGTGTGCCTCTGCATTTTTTCGTGGTGACTACAAGATGAATTGGGACTTGAATGGCCCGCGGGGATAACACACTAGTGCCTGCGCCACAGGGAAACATCTGCGCCATTTTGCTCCTAACGGACTAGAGAAAGCTGAGTGCGTAAGAAGCCTTGTTTTGAAATGTGTTTTCAAAATAAAGGGTTTCATAACAACCATGATTGCAGAAACAACTGCTGATGGGAATAACTTCCTGGAAAGCAGAGGCCTCCATGAGAGCTGGGATTTAAAAGGCCAAGCCGAGTTCCAAACCTAATTGAAGTTGAGCACTGCTTTTTGTGCATGTGCTCACACAAGTATGCACGCACACACACACTCACACATTTGTGGGTGCCTCCCTTGGGCTGCAGGCTTTGTTGTTAGTTTCTGATACTCTGCCCAGGACCACCGAGCTTTTGTTTCGAGGTCTGGGGCAAAATAAGAGGCTCAGGGGTACTCCCCATTCTTCCCTATTCCGAAGTCACTGGTCTAAACAGAGTGGCTGGTGGGAGCTCCTTTCGCATTGGTTGCCTAGAGCTGAACTATGCATCTCTGTCCTCTGGTCAGATTGAACCAGAGATGGAGGCTCAGCCAAAGGCAGCATCTCATAGGCTAGCGAGTGGTCTGTGGGGTGGTCTGTTGCAGGATGCTGTCCAATAGAGACTCCAGCATTTGGTATCGCGGCTGCTGGGCCCAATCAGATCCTCTCCTTTGTGGGTAGCAGAGGAGGATAGCCACCAGAAGGCAGGCAGAGAAAAGGTGGAAGTCAAGAGATTCTTAGAAACCCTGAGACAGCAGGATACCTGGTGGCAACAGCTATCGAAAGGACAGCTGGTGGCAACCGGCAGAGACAGAAGAAGACTGGGTCATAAGAATGTCAGAACCCTGGAGCCTCAGTGGCCTCCTGAAGGTAACAACTGTTCCTCATGCCTGAGCACCTACATGTCTCTGCATAGCCTTACAACAAACATGCATTCCTGGAGGTCCTTTGAACCTGTTTAGCTTCTTGCTCCCTAATGGAACCTAGCCAGCCAAGGGTCCACCGGGTTCTTGCCCGTGGAGATGGTTCTGTTGGGCACCACAGACCAGCAAAAAGAGAAGATTCTGCTAAGGGGAATTCCCAGTCTTGGCATTTCACCAGTCTTCATTTCAGCACTTCCTCGGGCTTTTGGGTAGGGGAGGGTGGCTGTGAGACCCTCTACTTCCCAGGCAGGGGGAGGTTGGTGGGGGGTGCTGTGCTGAGACTGGGGACTCTTGGATGTCCAGGGAGACCCTGGTTTCCAGACCAGAAGAGTTTCCCACAGAGGTGGAAGGACACAGTTCTGCTTTGGATTTGGAAGGGGTCTTGGTGCATTTTTCCAATGTTGGTTCAATGAAACTCAAAACTTTTTCCTAATGCTTTCCTCCCTTCATTTTAAAGTCACCCTGTATGCACAAAAAGGCAGTACATGTGCTTTTGATTCCTTTACCCTGAAATCATCACCCTTTCTCCCTTGAGAAATCCCAGGTCTCAGAAACCTTTGGAGACATTTAAGCCCTTTCACCCCCTCTTAAAACCAGGACCCTACATGATGCTAAAAGCAAATGAATGCGGAGGGTTTCAATCAAGGCAAAAAGCATTCTTCCCTGCCTGATCCAGTGTGATCAAGGCCAACCTAGGCAGCAGCCACATTCCCAGGAAACAAGGCCTTGGAGAAATCAGCACATGGTATGAAGACACCGAAGACTGAAAAGAACAGCAGGGGGGTGTCAAGTTGTAAATGATTGTCAGAAGCTGACTTCCATATTGCATCCTTTAGCTGCAACACACTGTCTTCTCTCTCCCCAGGCCTGGGGACTGGAGGCTCACGTCTTGTACAGTGGCCTATATTCTGCCTTGGTAGAGGCTCAGGGGGTGGGAGTGGGGGTCCTCAGGGTCCACCCTTCCTGCCTCTTGTCTCCAGGACGGCAGTGCCTTTCAGGTAACCTGATGGCGATGGTGATGTGGCAGGGGTGATGAGACAGGAAAGCAGAGGTGACCGGCTCTGTGCATGAACTGCCAGAAACTCATTCTGGGCCAGTTCTGTGGGGAGGGGGAGAGGAGCGTGCTGCCTTTACCCAGGCCTAGAAATGGCCGTGCTCCCCTGAGGTAGTGCAGTGCAGAGGTTAAGTGCACAGACTACCTGACTTCAAGTGCTAGCTTTGCCACTTACCGGGTCGGGGACCTTGGGACAGTTGCTTGTGTACCTGTGCCTCAGCTTTACCATCTGTAAGATGGGGATAATAATAGGTCTCCCACGATTGTGGTCTCCCATGATCAAAGGTGTATGAATGTGTGTTTGTCATGCTGTACCTACCTGACATCCAGCAAATGTTCTTCAAATGTTTGCTGTTATCAAGAATGACATGTATACAAATGAAATGATACGGTGTCTTTGATTTGCTTTAAAATAATATGGGAGCTGGAAGTGGGATAGTATACAGATTTAATGGGACTAGCCATGAGCTGACAGTTGTTGAAGCTGGGTGATGGGTACACAGGGGTTCATTATATTATTCTTTCTACTTTTGTTTTTGAAATTTTCCATAATAAAAAGAAAAAAATTCATAATAAAAAGTTATATGCATCTGTATATGTATATTAATATGAGATAATAATTTTATAGCAGAATATAATTAGATATTGCAGTGTGCAAGCTGATTTTAAGTGATATGCTGATGAACTTTTATTTATTTTTTATTTTATTTTATTTTATTTTATTTATTTTTTCCGGAGACCAGGATGCATTTTATTGCCCTGATAGAGCAGAGATACTTCCCCGACCCTGCCACGTCCTTTCACACAGGTGTGCAAAGGGGACCCTCTCACGGCAGAGATCTTTCAGCGTCCCTCCAGGGACAGAACCAGGGGCTTCCCTGGGTGTGGCCTGGGGCCTCAGTCCTGGGTGCTGGCCTTCAGCATTGCTTTGTACTTCCCTGTCAGCTCCTTGGGTAAGGGCACCAGGCCCGGGCAGGGGACCTGTCCTTCCACCTCGCAGATACACTCCCGCAGGCAGTACTTTTGGGGCCCAAAGTGGGCTGGGTGATAAAGCTGCTTTTTCTACTGCTCCTCCTTCTCCAGGGTTTCCTTGTTCTTCCCCAGGATTTTTTTGATGTGCTCCATGATCTCCTTATTGCTCTTGGTCTCCACACCCACGAGGACCTGCTCCCCGGAATCCAAATAGAACCGCAGGAAGGGTGACGGCGTCATGTTCTTAAACATCATAATCTGTACCCAAGGATTTTTAGACTGGATCTGAGGTATGTTGAAAAACACAAACTTCCTGGCGCCCTCGCCCAGCTCCCCGTGCGTGTTGTAGTTCACCGTCATGACCTTCACTGAGTCCTTGAACACTGCGTGTCCCTGGCCCAGGTACTGGAGGATGCGGCGGATCGGGAAGCGGCCCTTCATGGGCATGGTGGCGGAGGGATTGGGCCATGGGCTTAGCCGCGAGGACAGGGACAGACCCAAAGCAGCCGATGCTGCCAGCCCGACGACCTCACACCGCGTCACCTCCTCGCTGGTTTCCACTTTCCGTGCAGACCTATTTATTTATTTTAGAGAGAGAGTGTGCACATGTGTGAGCAGGGGAAGAGCCAGAGGGGGAGGGAGAGAGAGAGAACCTTAAGCAGGCTTCACACCCAGCGCAGAGCCCGATGCTGGGCTTGATCTCACGACCCTGAGATCATGACCTGAACTGAAATCAAGAGTCAGACGCTTACCCTACCCAGCCACCCAGGTGCCCTGGCCAGTGAACTTCTAAATTTTAATAATTATGTATTTAAGATGTAATTAATTATAGCAAGTGGTATGAAATATTACTTTTCAAACTAACGTTAAGTAGGAAAATTGAGTTGATTTGATGAGAGGAAATTAAGATAATGAGAGAAGAGATTGTCTGGATATGGCAAACGTGACGGCAATAGAAATTGAATTGCGGAAGTTTTGGAAACATCGTTAAAATTGTGATGAGGAAGGGCTCATGTTCGTTACTCTGAGTGCACACTGTGTTGGCCTTATGGGACCGATTATCTAGAAGGTTCAGCATGGGGGTCACAGCAACAAGAGACATGAGGGAGATGATTGTGGGCTTTGTTGATGCACAGAACTTGTTTCAGTTCCTGACTCTCTACTTAATTACTTAATGGCTGTGTGACATTGGACAAATGACCTACCTGCTCTGGGCCTTGTTTCTTCATCTGCAAAACTGGGATGTTACATATATCTTAAAATGTCCTTGTGAGAATTAAATGAGGTGCTGCCTGTGGTGCACCTGGCACAGTGCATGGCATGTAACAGGTGCTTAGTAAATGGTAGTGCACTTGGGAAAGAAGTAGAACAGGGAGTGGAGCATAGAGTCCATGTCTGAGCTCTGGGCGTAGCCCTCACAGGTTCATTCAGAACACGTTTACGCCTATCTGAGACACAATTTTAAACACGTGTGTTTTTTGTGTGCCATGCTGTTCTCCTAGTCTGTGGATCCTGAGAAGTGGACAAGAGACAGGTGGGGACATGCTGAGCAGACAGAAGGGGGAGCTTGTCGATTGACACAATCAGCACATTTGTTAGCCACAGGACGTATCATGTGGCTCCTTGTCTTGTTCTGATAACACTGTTGGTTTCTGTCGCTTGAAACAGCTCCCACCCCAGTCAAGCCAAATTTTGCTGTCTATAATTCACAAATAACAGTTTTTATTGAGTGTTTACTGTGTGCCAGGACAGTGCGGAGCATCCACATTCAATTTCTGACTCAGCTGCCCTGACAGCCTTCCAGGCGAGGGATCACTGTTCCCACATCACAGCTGAGGACACTAGGGCTGGAAGGATGAGGTGACCTCCTGACGGCCTCACAGCAGGTGAGTGGCGCGGCCAAGACAGACCAGGTGTGATTTCAGAGTCCACATGCTTGGTCACAGGACTCCACCAGCACTCTCTCCGAGGGCCCCTGGGATCTTCAGGACCTGAACACCCCCTTCTCCTAGGGTATGGTCCCGGTCCTGGCCCAGTAGCATGAGGCGTCAGCAGGTCAGCTCTTGGGGACAGGTGCCTGGGGGCAAGGGTGCCAACCACATGTGGCTGCAGCCTGGCAGAGCTGTGGCTCTTGTCAGTCTGGAGACCCTTTAGACCTTTACACTTAAAAGTGCAAGCTCTGCCCATCTTCAGAGGACGAGTCATGACAAATTGGTCTTGAACATTTGCAGACCGTATTTCTGAAAGATCACAAGGACCTTACCTTTCCGTGTGTGATGGAAGGGTAAGGATGGAAAACATATGCCTTGGTTTCTGCCATGTGTGCCCAGGGTCCCAGAGATAATGTTTGTTTGAGCTTCAAAGTAGTCTGTTCACAGATTGTCCCATAATTTCCCACTAGTACAGCAGTTCTCTGTAGATACCGTAGGCATCTAGCAGTTCCAAAGAGAAAAACAGTAACCCATGGTTTAGAAATGCTAATGTCCATTAATTGAATTCACATAACTTCTAAATGGGACCATCTCCCATACAGAAAAAAATATACTGACTTTTTATTTTTCCAAATATTTTTCATTTCCAAAACCTTGCCACTCTTAAAAAAATGACAGCTTCTTTGTTTGTTTCATGGATATGGTATCCCGTTCAACCCTCCTGAGGACATTAATATACTTTTAGAGCTGCTTCAGATTATCTGTTAATTCTGTTTCCTTAGATGTTGAGTCTGGTGCCTTCCTTTCATATATTGGTGATTCTTCAGCGTATACTTTTTTTTTGCAATCAGCATTTTTTCTTTTTTATTATTATTATGTTATGTTAATCACCATACATTACATCATCAATTTTTGATGTAGTGTTCCATGATTCCTTGTTTGCGTATAACACCCAGTGCTCCATTCAATACGTGCCCTCCTTAAAACCCATCACTGGGCTAACCGATCCCCCCACACCCTTCCCCTCTAAAACCCTCAGTTTGTTTCTCAGAGTCCATAGTCTCTCATGGTTCATCTCCCCCTCTGATTTCCCCCCCTTCATTTTTCCCTTCCTACTATCTTCTTCTTCTTTTTTTTTTAACATATAATGTTTCAGAGGTACAGGTCTGTGATTCATCAGTCTTAGACAATTCACAGCACTCACCATAGCACATACCCTCCCCAATGTCCATCACCCAGCCACCCCATCCCTCCCAACCCCCACCACTCCAGCAACCCTCAGTTTGTTTCCTGAGTTTAAGAATTCCTCGTATCAGTGAGATCATAAGATACTTGTCTTTTTCTGATTGACTTACTTCCCTCTAGTTCCATCCACGTTGTTGCAAATGGCAAGATTTCATTCCTTTTGATGGCTGCATAATATTCCATTGTGTGTATGTGTGTGTGTGTGTGTGTGTGTGTGTGTGTGTGTGTGTATAGATATATATATGTATATATATCTATATATATACCACAGCTTCTTTATCCATTCATCTGTTGATGGACGTCTTGGCTCTTTCCATAGTTTGGCTATTGTGGACATTACTGCTATAAATATTGGGGTGCATGTACCCATTCATATCCCTACATTTGTATCTTTGGGGTAAATTCCCAGTAGTGCTATTGCTGGGTCGTAGGGTAGCTCTATTTTCAACTTTTTGAGGACGCTCCATACTGTTTTCCAGAGTGGCTGCACCAGCTTGCATTCCCACCAGCAGTGGAGGAGGGTTCCCCTTTCTCCACATCCCCGCCAACATCTGTTATTTCCTGACTTGTTAATTTTAGCCATTCCGACTGGTGTGAGGTGGTATCTCATTGAGGTTTTGATTTGGATTTCCCTGATGCTGCGTGATGTTGAGCACTTTTTCATGTGTCTGTTGGCCATTTGGATGTCTTCTTTGGAAAAGTGTCTGTTCATGTCTTCGGCTCATTTCTTGAGGCAATTCTTTGTCTTTAGGGGCAGATTTGGCTTTTAGAAAATCCCAAGGTCAATCCAAGCTGAACAAGTGTATATGTGGGGATAGTTGTGTCAGTTATCAGTTGCCAGAGTACTGCTGCAAAAGAAACAACCAGAAAAACCTCAGGGACCCATAACAGTGGTGGGAGAGACTACTCAGACAGTAGTGGGAGAGACACACGCACATACAATAAACTATTGCTCTAGTGAGTGATAAAGGTCATACAAGAGGGCTAAGTATAGGATACTTTAAGGGGTCAAAAGAGGGGCCTCTCTCCCTGCATGGGAGGGCTTCTCAGCAGAGGTGACATTTGCACCGAGTCTCCAAGAATAACTAGGAATGCACAGACAGAGTGGGGACAGCACAGTTGTCATATGCAGAGGTGTGAGACAGCAAGTCTCACTTAGAAAGGGGCAGGACAATGACAGAGAAGCAGAAAGTTTGGGATTTTGTGGGGAGGGGATATAGAGGTGACGAGATTGGAAGGCTTGGGGGAGGGCAGGTTGGGATGGGAACCCCATGAGAGATGGTGAGGACTCCAGGCAGGGGCACTGGGAATGGAGAGAAGGGACTGATGGGAGGGGAACTGGAGGGGTAGTGGAAAGGGCTGAGGGGCTGATGAGGTGAGGGAGAGGTCAAGGTCAAGACTGCCACCTGGCTTTGGGTAATGTAAAGGTCTGTGCACAAGAAGGCAATGTTGGTCAGTTATGTAATTAGTGTACCAGAAAGAGCAAGGTTGGAGTCAGGAGGACTCGGGTTTGAATCCCGGGTTCACCACTGTGCGCATTTGAGCAAGTTGATTGCCCTCTGTAAGGCTCAATTTCCTCATCTGTAAAACAGAGATGATACATAGAGGTCTCTTTTGAGTGCTAAATTATGTTGTGGGTTTAAAACCCCTGGCATAGAGCCTGGCTCATTTCAGGTGCTAGAGTCAACCCAGATAGGCAGGCAGGCAAGCAAGGAGCCATCTGGGGAGACAGGGATTACTCTTGGGAATGATGGGCACACCTCTATGAGCCCCTGTGAATACCCCTGAGATGCACCCCTGGCTTGGGCTGAGCAAGTGGGCACGTGTGAGGGGTGCCAAGGTCTGGGTGAAGAAGGTAGGTCAACAATTTGAAGGCAGGTGTGTGTGTGTGTGTGTGTGTGTGTGTGTGTGTGTGTGTGTGTGTGTGTGTTTCCTTTGAAATAAACCATCTGAACAGATGTAGTCAAGGGTGGCTACAACATTCTGTGCTTCCAGCAGTCCTCCTTGACCTAGGCTCTTAACTCTATCTTTGAATCCCATTCTCAAACCAGGGAGGTACCTGGGGGTGGATGTTGGTCCTGACCCACGCTAAGGTCAGTGAAAACCACAAGGATCAGTGAGTCCAGTGGGCTGTGAGCACCTGTTGGCTCAGTTACGCACACTTGTGGATAGTCCCTGTCCCTTTTTAGAACCTCAAGCCCTGGGAACAGAAGAACAGCTCAACTGGCTTTGTCTTTGTGAATATGGATAGAACCGGGTGTCTACAGAGGGCCAGCAAGATGGGTTGGCAGGGGGGTGGGTGTAAGGGCTGGAGATGCCCCAAGACAGACAGACAGGCAACCAGATTCAGGATCCAAGATCTCGGGTCATGTAAAGAGGAGCAGCACAAATGCCGGGTGCCAGCATTTCCAACAGAAGTTGTTCTCCTGGTCGGGGTGAGCGCTGCGTGAATTCCTCCAGGGCTGCAGGCTACTGCACTTTCGCCACCACTCCTTCCATCAGGCACCTGCAGACAAGCAGCCCCCCTGGGTACCTGTGCTCAAAGCAGCCACTGATGCAAAGATCAAGATGTGAGGCATTTTAAAAAGCAGTACCCGTCTCTGCTGTGTCCTGGGAAGCCTGAGCACATTTACTGAAGGCAGGAGGTGTCCATACGTATTTATCCAAAGACTGTCAAGCATGTAGTGGGAGCCCTGCTTCATGCATGTGCTCAGTACTTTGGAGGAGGCCTGAAGAAAGACCCCACCTCAGTTTTCAGTGAGCTGGTGGTCTAGCTGGGGGTCAGCAACTCCCATGTCAATTACTAGGTAGGGAACAGAGAACATTAAAGGAGAGATTACGTACTGTTTTCTATTTTCACTCAGCAGGTGTCTTGGATCCCCTTCTCTCTGCTGGCAAGTGCTGGCCATGGCTGTGCCCTCTTGCAGCCCACGGTCTGGTTTAGAGGCAGGGGGATGATTTGGGCTGGAGTAGACAGAAGCCCAAGTGCTTTGTGGGCACAGATGATGCAGCCTCCGAGGATGGCAATCCTTGAGTTGAAGCTTAAAGGCTGAACAGGATTTGGGGCAGGCTGTGGAAAGGCTGGGGGGTGGAGGGAGAGCAGTGATGGGTGCAGGGGTCAGTGGTCTCCCTCACCGAGGCCAACACCATCCCTGATCACTGACCTAGCACCCTCTTCCTCCTGAGAACAGAAACAAGAGTGGGAAGAGAGGCCAGAGTCCCCGGATGGACTGATGGTGGTCACCCCAGCAGGTAGCAAACCACCAGTTTAAGGCAGACTGGGAGGGCAGGGGTGCCAGGCCCCAGGGCTTTGTGGAGCACTTTCCGAGGCTAGAAGGTGGCAAGGCAAGATCCGACAGAGAAGGAAGGGATGTGGCAGCCCCTGGGGGTTCGTGCTGACCAGATGGTTTTGATCGTGGGGGGAGAGGAGAAGAGAGCGGGGTTAAATGCTAGTTCTGTTGCACACTGCCTCGGGAACTGCAGCCAAGTCACCCTGCTTCTCTGAACCTCAGTTTTGTTATTAGAAGTGACTGCTTTTAGGGTTCTCTGAAAAGACTGTCGCAAGAGTTGAATGACGTGGTATACAGGGCACTCAGCCAGGGCCCCTGGTGAGGTGGATGCACACACTTGGTGACTAGCAGAGCCTCACGTGCCATGTGAAGGGCAGTGCCTGTGCCACCATAGGAGACAGTGAAGGGAAGAGCCTGGATGATATCGGTCATGGGTAGTGGAGGGGGGCCTGTAGCCTGGATCCTCATATCCTGTATTGCTAGCTCTGTAGGGAGCGTTAGTGGAGGCAGCTTCTGTTCACCCTCAGTTGTGGGTCAGAGGGGACACTGAGACCCACAGTCCTATCCCTCATTCCTGCTCTACACAAGCTTTGACTCAGAGCAGGGGGTGCTCATATCCCCATCTGACAGGTGGCTGCTTAGTCCCACCTTTCTCCAGCGCCACACTAGCACTTATCCTGTGGTGGGTGGGCCAAGGCCTCTGGTGCCAGGAGTCCACAGTGAGGCTGGGGCCTTTTGGGACTGGGCTGAGGGAAGCTGAAAACCGGGATGAGCCTGGAGCCATGATAACAAGCCATCCCACGTGGGTACCATGGTGTTCCGCTCAGATGGCCTCTCCAGGCCTGACACCCTCATCCCTCAGCTGCTGGGAGTATCACTGCTGATGGCCCACAGCCGTGTCCCCCCTGAGCCCTGCTCTCTACGGTGGGGGCTCTCTATAGCTCCCCCTAGGGACAGTCCGTGGGCCAATGGCTGGCTGGTGTGGGGACACGAAGGCCCAGCCGGCAGGATCAGCTGAGGCCTCAGTTGCAGATTGAACTGTGTGGGGGTCAGCTTCTCCCTCTGCCCAGTCCTGCATTCCCCACTTTCTATTCATGTCTTATTCAGGGGCACCCCCGGTAGGACTTCTGCACACTGTTCTCTGTCTCAGAGTGCTTTTAGGGAGTCCAATCTAAGACAATTGGTACCCAGGATGGTCCTGAGAATGAGGCTCTAAAAGGTGATCACTCACCAGCCAGCCGGCCATAGGGATCCCACTGTGGGTGGGAGGTGAGCCCGGGTGGCCCCTGGTGTGCTACAACTTACCTTGGTGACGTGGGACGAGACGCTGATGGGAGCAGCTGTAGGCTGCTGTGTTGTCTCTGGCACTTCAGGGGCAGAGAGAACTGGCAACTATGAGCCCTGCAGAATGAAGTGGCTGTTGCTGAGCTCATTGATTTGTTGAGGACAGAGAATGGCGGGCTCTGGGTAGCAAATCACCAGTTTGAGGCAGACTGGGAGGGCAGGAGTGCCTGGCTGGCATTGTTTAAGGAAACAGTGAGGGCGGAAGCAGCCAGGGCGGAAGACCAGACTTAAATGGGAGAGTAGCAGGATTTTGGGGGATGCGTTCACAGCTCCAGTGAGCCTCAAGTAACAAGTCTAAGGCACTTGAGATGGGGATGTCTGGGTACATACACCTGAAAATCTGGAACTCCCAGGCAGAGGTAGCCCAATCCCCATTACTGGAAGACAGTAGTCCTCTCTCCACCCCACCACCTGTTTGAAGATCACATGAAGGCCTCAAATAAAACAAGGCAGGCGCTTTGTAAGACAATGCTTATTGCTGAGTGGTATTCCTTGGTGTAGATAATCACAATGTGTTTATCCAGTGACATTTGGGTTGTTTCTGGGTTTTGTCTATTACAAATAAAGCTTCTTTGAACCCTCATATACAAAAAAAAAAAAAAAAGAAATAAAGAAAAAAAAAGACAGTGCTTAACTCCATTGGGATTTATTCTCATTTCCCTTCCTGGCAACCAGACCAATAGCAAGGATCAAATCCCAGAGGAGCAGACTAGGGAGGCACTGGCCTGCTGAGGAGGGCAGGCTCTGCCTAATTTGTTATATGAGTGGAAGGAGTTGGGAGGGTGCACATGGGGTTCGATCAGGTGCTGTATCAAGGGAGGCAGAATATAAAGCTGGAGAGATGAGAGTTTATTGATATAGCAGCACGTACAGGATTTAGCATCCTGGCAAGAACCCCAGGAGGCTGTGTTAATATGCTGCTGGGATAGCTATTGGAAACTTGGCAAAAGGCATGGCCCACACAAAGTGAAGTAGACACGAGACACGGCTGTGGCAGACAGTGGGGAAGGTATCAAAAGGCCTAGAGAGTAGGGTGGATGTACTGTGTCAGGTTGGGAAAAGTCAGCTGCGTCCCACGGGAGGGCCTAGAGGACATTTTATTTACCCAGGTGATAAGGAATGTGTTGAATGGGGTGTCGGCATCACTAAGAAGCTCAGTGGATCAAGACTAACATTAGTAAGAAATGCTGTTACAGTATCAGACTCCCTCGTAGCAATGGGAAGTGAGAGGGTCTCAAATGCAGAGGCCAAATGGCAGTGCTTAAGTCTCAGAAACAAGGTGGGCATAACTATCAAGACTAGCAGTGAAGTCTAAGAGGAGCAGGAGGGTCCCACCTGTGTAATACCACATACAGTGTTGGTTCAAGGACCACAGTCTTCCTTACAAGACAGATGGGCAGCCCACAAGGGGAGGCTGGGTTTCAATGAGGAAGGATTGTGCAACTCGGAAACAATTGTACTCAGTAATAATTATCCCAGACCTTTCCCAAAGTTGCATATGCTCATTTACTCAGGGAACCATGCACTGGAAAAAACACTCAGATTTTTTCCAAAATCTGAAAAAATTTTTAGACTTTTCACTGAGTCTGAACTGACACTGATATCCAGAGACCCAAAGTGCCATCATGGCTTCCCTAGAATGGGAGCATATGAAGTCCATGCATAAATGGGTCTTGGCCCAGATCTAGCTCATACAGGGTCCACTGAACCCATGGATCACCGGATGGTCATTGCCCCAGGCTCCAAATGTACAATTAGAATGGACTTGCTGGGAGTTTGCAGAACCTTCACATTAGTTTCTTGACCTGAGGGGTAAGAATGATTTTAGTGGGAAAAGCCAAGTGGAAAGTTCTTAAACTGCCATCCTCCCCTGTCAAGATGGTACATGAAATGGTAATACCTCATGCTGGGAGGGTTGGCATTCATGCTACACCCAAAGACTTAAAGGATGTCATAACCCTATTTTATTCATCAGTCTGGTATCTATAGCACCTTGTTGAATTCTGATGGACAACAGTGGATTACCCCATACTTAACCAATGGTAAACTGACCTGGCCAAGTAGCTGGCCAACCTAGCCTATTGATACTGGACAGACCTGACTGGGTAACATAAACTCAGACACATCACAGAGCAGCAGGACACCATAATCCCGAGGCAGGGACAGCAGATACTCAGCAGAGGCACCTGGATGTTATAATCTCGAAACACGTAGCACATGCATACCTACAGCAGACCACTTTCAGTGCTTACATGACAAGAAAAATCCCAATTATCTTCACTCACGTGTTAATTCCTAAAAAGGGGCAGAAACAACTCTCGGTCTGTTGGCTTTGACAAAGCTTCCCTATTTCTTTCCTTGCACTTCATTTCCAAGAGTTTACCTACAATTTGTGCTGGATCACATTCCCTGTTTGGCAGTAAAACCTTTTCACTCAGCCACCAAATTTTGGTCTTGAATAGTCTTTATTTTAACACCAAGAAGTAGCCCCACTGCAGCTGCCGAACCCGCAGGTGATATGCACATCAATCCGGCAGTTATGTCCTTTTCCATACCCAGCGTGAAGCAGGAGGAGAATCAGTCTGCGTGGGGCAGACAGCAGTATACAGTTACCGTCTTGCTCCAGGACGATGTCATTTCTCTTACTTTATGTTACAATATAGTGCAAAGGACCTGGACTCTCTGGATATTCTGATGAATGTCACTTTTGTTCAGTAGATTGATGACATGTTAATTGAACTGGATGAGCAAGAAATGGCAGACACATTGGAGGTGTTGGCATGACGTGTGTTCTCTGTGTGTTTGGAGATAAATCCTATGAAGACATAAGGACTTCTTTTCTTCCTCCCCTCCCTCCTTCCCTCCTCCCTTCCTTCTTTCTTTCTTTTTTATTTAAATTCAGTTAATTAACATATAGTATATTATTAGTTTCCTCAGAAGAGTTCAGTGATTCGTCAGTCTTATATAACACCCAGGGCTCATTACATCACGTGCCCTCCTTAATGTCCATCCCCCATCCTCCCACCTCCCCTCCAGCAACCCTCAGTTTGTTTCCTGTGATTAAGAGTCTCTTATGGTTTGTCTCCCTCTCTGGTTTCGTCTGACACAAGGACTTCTATATCTGTGGGTGTTTTATGGATCCAGTGGTCAGAACCATGTCCTTTGGAATAACCCTTCCAAAGGACAATTATTGTATCTTGCACATTCCTGCAAAAGCAGTACAGTGCTTGGTAGTCTTCTGTGGGTTCTAGAGGTAGCAAACACTGCATTTGGGAATACTAGCCTGATCCATTTATGGGGGATAAGGAGAGTTGACAGCTTTTAGGGGGGCTTAGTGTGTGAAAGGGCTTTACAGCAGGCCCAGGCTGCCGTGTAAGGAGCCTGCCAGTTGGAGCACATGAACTGGTAGACCCTCTGGAGCGAGCGGTTGGGCAGCCAGTGACAGAGGCTGCTTGATGCAAAATGGCTAAATCTGCCACTTTGTTGTTTGGTGACTCTTTGGTGGCACCCTGAGCCTGACAGGGATAATGAGCTAGGGCCCATGCCTTGGTAGGCAGCGCTCAGGGCTGATCCCAGATCCCATCAATGCTTTTGTTCAGATCCCCTTGAGAAGTTCACCCAAGTGAAGACAAACTGTTTGCAGCCCTTTGTTAGTGGTTCGAAATACCTCTGTAAGGGAGGTGCAGCAGGGACTTGCATTCCCACTTAGTAGATAAGACAACTGAGGCATAACTGACTTGTAACATAAAGATGTTAAGGGTCTTGTTAAGAGTCATCCAGTAAGTCATTTACTTATCCATTCAGCAGTTATTTACTGAGCACCTTTGGGAACCAACACTCTGACACCAAGATATCTTGGCAAGGAGGACCTGTCCCTGTTCTCAAAGAACGCGGTTGGGAGTGGGTGTAAGAGGAATGGAAACTGGAGTTAACCGGTAAATCCAGCACTGTGGAATAAACGTTAGCAGTGGTGTAAGTGCAAGGTGTCTTCCACAAGTGCTGGGGAACTTGGCAGTGCAGGGGGATAGAGAGAGGAAAGAGAGAAACAGAGCAGACAAGGGGGCCTCGACGCTGTTCGGAGCGGCTGGGAGCCAGGGTGGGGGATCCAGGAGGGGTTGCGAGGACAGTCCTTCAGGTTCCAGACTCCTTCCCTGTCACTAGCTCGTGTTCCCAGGGCAGCTGTCCCCAGAGCTGTCACAGCGGGTGAGGTCCCAGGCCATTTCATTAGGGAGGTTTGTTTCCAGATTCATCCCCTAAGCCCTATTAAGTCTCTTACTTAGTGGGGAAGCAGCAAATCAAGATGACATTTGAAAAGTAGTGGCCCAGCCTGTTCCTGGAGGAACAGCTAAATCCTCACCCATATTAAATACCTTCTCCTCAGCAGCAGCGGCTGGGCCATTTAGGAAAATTAAAAGGAGAAAGATGAACAGAGAGTGGGGAGATTAGAAACAAGTGTAATAGTGTTTCCAGCCCTATGGCAATGAAGAGACCTCACATATGGCCTTTACACTTTATCCTTCTCTTGGCTTATTCAGAGGGCTGGTCATTATGAAAGTGGTTTTGCAAAGAGGTGCTCAGATTTCCAGCTCTCTGTCATTAGGCCAGCCAGTTACCTGGCTGCTGGCTGGCCCAAGCTGGTGTGTCCCGCAGCACACGTGCTGGAGACTTTGCATTGGAAAAATCACCCTGTAGAGAGATTTCTATAAAGCAGCAGAACTCAGGGTTTATCTTGACTCAAGTAAAGCCAATGCACAGCAAAGGAACTGGCCCACAGGGGAAGGAGGGTTTAAACGGTGGTAAATTAAGAGAACAGTGACATACCATTTTTAACCCGTTGGATGAACACAGGTTAAGAAAAGAGAAAACTTGAACACTACCGAGGAGATTGTGAAAAAGGTGTGGTTGTGCCTTGCTGGTGGAAGTATAAAGTGATGTCAGCTTTTTGGAGAGCACTTGGGCTAAATGCATCAAGATTTTAAATATACATTAAGAATTCAAAGAATGTTGGAGTAGTTGGTATAATAATTCTTGTAAAAAATAAGTCCTAAGGAAATATCAGAAATGTGGACAGAATATGAGACAGGAATGTGTTCCTTGCAGTGTAATTTCTAGCATTAAAAAAGACACACCTGAATGCCTCACAATAATAGATTACTTATGTCAAAAATGGTAGATCCATAAGAAGTGGTAGTTAGTTGTTTCAAATGATCTTTATGAAAGATAAGCTTATATGAAAATATTAAGTTAGAAAGGATACAACATATTTTATATACTTTAAGTTTTCAACTCTCCATCTTTCACCGACAGCACCCCCCCCAACACTAACTCTGTCTTCATACACCTCCATTTAACTGACCACTCAGTTAAACTGACTAGTTGGATTACCTGAGACGCTCGCTATTTTTTTCTGTAAACAAAGCAGCTGACACCCAGGGCCCTAGGAAAGATAGTGGTAAACCATGTTCTCATTTCTACTTCCCCAGCTTAACTCTATGCTTACCAAGAGTCTCCTCTGTTTATTATTACCATAATACTCTGCAAAAATTGATTTGATAATATATTATTGAGGATATCTGCTTCTATATTCAAAAGTGTGCTTGACCCATTTGTGTGTGTGTGTGGAGGGGCAGTTGTGTATAAGGGTAAAGGCTAGACTTGTAAAAGGAACTGAGAAGCTTTCTTACTCTGCTCTAATTGGATAGTCTGAGAATAATCTGTTTGCTGAAGGCTGGGCACAATTTGCCTCTGCATAGCATCTTAACAATAGGCTTTTTTTTGGGAGGGGGGTGGGTGGATAGATGGTTGACTATCTTTCCTCTGTCTTCTGTGGTTATTTGTCTCTTAATAACTTTTATATTTTCTTGAGCTGACTTTGCAGTTATAATTTACTGGAAAAACAACACTCTTCATTTAATTTTTATTTTTTAATTATGTTATTTTGTATATTCTCCTATGGTAGAGTATACTCATTGTCAGAAAATGTGATTTTTAAATTCTAATAATAAAATATCTATTTTTAATAAGCATATACTGTGTGTCAAGCACCACGCATGTTCTTATTTATGCATGAGAGCCCAATGGTGTAAGGACTATTATCATCCCTACTTTGCAGATGAAAAAACTCGGGTTGATAAGTGTCCAAGACCATGCAATTTGTAAGTGGTGGAGCTGGGATTGAACCTTCATTTGTCTGATTCTGGGCCTAAGCTCTTATCCACTAGGCTATACTCTTGAAAAAAAAATAGGGACAAATGGACAACAGACAAACCAAATCATGTGCCACAGTGTGATCATCCTGCAGTTTAAGTAATTTGCTCCTGCTCAAGCTCAAGCTCTGGAAATTTTTGCATAGTCTTCCTTAGCCTGTTTCCTGACCAAGAGCTGCTAGGGGCCTGTGCGAGCTGCAATGTTACATGGAAACTTCATGTTTCCACCATTGTCTTTTTTTTTTAATTTAAATTCAATTAGCCAACACATAGTACATCATTAGTTTCAGATGTAGAGTTAAGTAATTCATCAGTTGCATATAATGCCCAGTGCTCATCACATCATGTGCCCTCCTTAATGCCCATCACCCAATTACCCCATCCACCCACCCACCTCCCCTCCAGCAACCCTCATTTTGTTTCCTTTTTTTTTTCTCTCAGTTTGTTTCCTATAGTTAAGAGTCTCTCATGGTTTGTCTCCCTCTCTGATTACTTCCCATTCAGTATTCTCTCCCTTCCCCTATGATCCTCTGTGCTGTTTCTTATATTCCACATAGGAGTGAAACCATATAATAATTGTCTTTCTCTGATTGACTTATTTCGCTCAACATAATACCCTCCAGTTCCATCCACATCTATGCAAATGGTAAGTATTCATTTTTTTCTGATGGCCGAGTAATATTCCATTGTATATACATACCACATCTTCTTCATTCATTCATCTGTCAAAGGACATCTCGGCTCTTTTCATAGTTTGGCTATTGTGGACATTGCTGCTATGAACATTGGGGTTCAGGTGCTGTTTCGGATCAATACATTTGTATCTTTAGGGGCAAACACCTAGGAATGCAATTGCTGGGTCATAAGGTAGCTCTATTTTCAACTTCTTGAGGAACCTCCATACTGTTTTCCAGAGTGGTGGTACCAGTTTACATTCCCACCAACAGTGTAAGAGTGTTCCCTCTTTTCCCCATCCTTGCCAACATTTGTTGTTTCCTGACTTGTTCATTTTAGCCATTCTGATTGGTGTGTGGGGGGGTATCTCATTGTGGTTTTGATTTGTATTTCCCTGATGCCGAATGATGTTGAGCATATTTTCATGTGTCTGTTGGCCATTTGTATGTCTTCTTTGGAGAAGTGTCTGTTCATGTCTTTTGCCCATTTCTTGACTAGATTATTTGTTTTCTGGGTGTTGAGTTTGATTTTATTAATTTGGGTCCTATTTCATTTATTTATGCTCTAAGTTCTTTATAGATTTTGTATACTAGCCCTTTATCTGATATGTATTTGCAAGTATCTTCTCCCATTCCGTAGGTTGCCTTTTAGTTTTGTTGACTGTTTCCTTTGCTGTGCAAAAGCTTTTTATCTTGATGAAGTCCCAATAGTTCATTTTTGCTTTTGTTTCCCTTGCCTTTGGAGACGTGTCTAGCAAGAAGTTGCTCAGCCGAGATCGAAGAGATTGCTGCCTGTGTTCTCCTCTAGGATTTTGATGGATTCCTGTCTCACATTTAGGTCTTTCATCCATTTTGAGACTACTTTGGTGTACAGTTTAAGGAAATGGTCCGGTTTCATTCTTCTGCCTGTGGCTTCCAATTTTCCCAACACCATTTGTTGAAGAGACTGTCCTTTTTCCGTTGGATATTCTTTCCTGTTTTCTCGAAGATTAGTTGACCATAGAGTTGAGGGTCCATTTCTGGGTTCTCTATTCAATTCTCTTGATCTATGTGTCTGGTTTTGTGCCGGTACCATAGTGTCTTGATGATTACAGCTTTGTAATAGAGCTTGAAGTCCGGCATTGTGATGCCACCAGTTTTGGTTTTCTTTTTCAACATTTCTTTAGCTATTTGGGGTCTTTTCTGGTTCCATACAAATTTTAGGGTTGTTTGTTTCAGCCCTGTGAAAAATGTCGATGGTATTTTGATAAGGATTGAACTGAATGTGCAGATTGCTCTGGGTAGCATAGACATTTTAACAATATTTATTCTTCCAATCCATGAGCATGGAATGTTTTTCCAATTCTTTGTGTCTTCCTCAGTTTCTTTCATAAGTGTTCCGTAGTTTTTAGAGTACAGATACTTTATCTCTTTGGTTAGGTTTATTCCTAGGTATCTTATGATTTTTGGTGCAATTGGAAATAGGATCGATTCCTTAATTTTTCTTTCTTCTGTCTCATTGTTAGTGTACAGAAATGCAACTGATTTCTGTGCATTGATTTTATATCTTGCCACACTGCTGAATTCCTGTATGAGTTCTAGCAATTTGGGGTGGAGTCTTTTGGGTTTTCCACATTAAGTACCATATCGTCTGCAAACAGTGAGAGTTTGACTTCTTCTTTGCTGGTTTGAATGCCTTTTATTTCTTTTTGTTGTCTGACTGCTGAGGCTAGGACTTCTAGTACTGTGTTGAACAACAGTGGTGAGAGTGGACATCCCTGTCATGTTCCTGACCTTAGGGGAAAAGCTCTCAGTTTTTCCCCATTGAGAATGGTATTTACTGTGGGCTTTTCATATATGGCTTTTATGATATTGAGGTATGTTCCCTATCCCTGCACTGTGGAGAATTTTAATCAAGAAAGGATGCTGTATTTTGTCAAATGCTTTTTCTGCATCTGTTGAGAGGATCATATGGTTCTTTTCCTTTCATTTATTAATGTGATTTATCATGTTGATTGATTTGTGGATATTGAACCACCCTTGCAGCCCAGGAATAAATCCCACTTGGTCATGGTGAATAATCCTTTTAATGTACTGTTGGATCCTACTGGCCAGTATCTTGGTGAGTATTTTGGCATCCATGTTCATCAGGGATATTAGTCTGTAATTCTCCTTTTTGGTGGGGTCTTTGGTTTTGGGATCAAGGTAATGCTGGCCTCAAAGAATGAGTTTGGAAGTTTTCCTTCCCTTTCTGTTTTTTGAAACGGCTTCAGAAAAATAGGTATTAGTTCTTTTTTAAATGTCTGGTAGAATTCCCCTGGGAAGCCATCTAGCCCTGGACTCTTGTTTGTTGGGAGATTTTTGATTACTGCCTCAATTTCCTTGCTGGTTATGGGTCTATTCAGATTTTCTGTTTCTTTCTGTTTCAGTTTTGGTAGTTTATAAGTTTCTAGGGATACATCCATTTCTTCCAGATTGCCTGACTTGTTGGCATCTAGTTGCTCATAATATGTTCTCAAAATTGTTTGTATTTCCCTGGTGTTGTTCATGATCTCTCCTCTTTCATTCATGATTTTATTAATTTGGGTCCTTTCTCTTTTCTTTTTGATAAGTCTGGTTAGGGGTTTATTGATCTTATCAATTCTTTCAAAGAACCAGCTTCTAGTTTAGTTGATCTGTTCTACTGTTCTTTTGGTTTCTATTTCATTTATTTATGCTCTAATTTTTTATTATTTCTCGTCTCCTGCTTGGTTTAAGCTTTATTTGCTGTCCACCTTTTAAGGCAAAATTTATTCTATGTAGGTGGTTATTTCCTAGAGAAATGAAACTCACTCCTGAAAGCACCAAAATTTTTAGTGATTCTCATGGAAATTTTTGACATTTTTGAAAATATTTTTTATAACTCTTAGTTTTCTTTTCACAGTTGAGAATACAGTTTAATCCTCTATTGTTTAAATTGAAATTTTAATGAGATAATTATAGATTTACATGCAGTTTTAAGAAATAATATGGAGTGTAGGATAGCTCTATTTTTAACTTTTTGAGGACACTCCATACTGTTTTCCAGAGTGGCTTTACCAGTTTGCATTCCCACCAACAGTGTAAGAGGGTTCCTCTTTCTCTACATCCTCGCCAATACCTGTTGTTTCCTGAGTAGTTAATTTTAGCCATTCTTTCTGTCTCTATGAATATGTCTATTCTGAACATTTCATATGAATGGGATTAGATAGTTAAAAAAAATAATATGAAGCAATCCCTTGTATACTTTGTCCAGTTTCCCCTAGTGGTAATATTTTGGAAAATTACAGTATAGTATCATGAATGGGATATTAACATTTATACAATCCATCAATATTATTCAGAGTTCCCAGTTTTATTTATATTCATTGTGTGTATGTATTAAGTTCTATACAATTTATCACCTGAGTAGGTTTGTGTTTCCACCTGGACAATTCTCAGAAGCAAAATGAAGTTATGAAAACAGTGTTTTTGTAAAGTCCTGGGCCCAGTATTTGCAGAGTACACATATTCAAGAACAGATAAGAAACATGTAAAAATCATATACACTGAGATTGAAAGCAAGTCTGAAAAATTTTAAAGGATGGAATGTTTTTTTGACTACAATGCAATTAAGCTAGAAACCAATAAAAAGGATAACTATATTTAGAAATAAGCAATATTATTATACACAAAGTAAAATACACGATGGAAATTAAACAAAATATCATGAACTGAATGATAAAAATACTTTATCCAAAACTTGTGGAAGGCAGTTAAACATATAATCATAGAGAAATTTATATCCTTAAGAGCATATAAAGACTGAAATTATGCACTTAGCATCTGTCTAAAGAAATTAGGAACATAGCATCATCAACAGCGGTGACAAAATAAGCCCAATGAAGTAGAAGGAAAAACTTGTAAGGATAAGAGTAGACATTTATGAAAGAGAAGCCAAATATGAAATAGAAGGGATCAGCAAAGCCAAATTTGGTTTATTGAAGAGACTGACAAATTCATAATGTCCCAGTTTTTAAGGAGTTGTAAATAAACAATGTTAGGAATGAAAAAGAGGGCATCAACTTCAGAGCCACAGACATTGGGGGACAAAAAGAAAGAGGATGTCATGGACAACGGTGTGATAAAATATTTCGAAGTTTAAGTAGAATGAACAAATTTTTGTAAAAACACAACTTTTCCAAATGGATATAAGAAATAGAAATTCTAATAGTTCTGTAATTATTTTAAAAATTGGTGGTATCCAAGATCTATAAAGAACTTGTCAAACTCAACACCCAAAAAACAAATAATCAAGTCAAAAAATGGGCAGAAGACATGAACAGACACTTCTCCAAAGCAGACATCCAAATGGCCAACAGACACAGGAAAAAGTGCTCAACGTCGCTCGGCATCAGGGAAATCCAAATCAAAACCTTCATGAGATACCACCTTACACCAGTCAGAATGGCAAAAATGGACAGGGAAAGAAACAAACATTGGAGAGGTTGTGGAGAAAGGGGAGCCCTCTTACACTGTTGGTGGGAATGCAAGTTGGTGCAGCCACTTTGGAAAACAGTGTGGAGGTGCCCCAGAAATTTTAAAAATAGAGCTACCCTTTGACCCAGCAATTGCACTCCTGGGTATTTACCCCAAAGACACAGATGTGGTGAAAAGAAGGGCCATATGCACCCCAATGTTCATAGCAGCAATGTCCACAATAGCCGAACTGTGGAAAGAGCCGAGATGCCCTTCAACAGATGAATGGATAAAGAAGATGTGGTCCATATATACAAAGGAATATTACTCAGCCATCAGAAAGGATGAATACCCAACTTTTACATCAACATGGATGGGACTGGAGGAGATTACGCTAAGTGAAGTAAGTCAAGCAGAGAAAGTCAATTATATGGTTTCACTTACTTGTGGCACATAAGGAAGAGCATGGAGGACGTTAGGAGAAGGAAGGGAAAAATGAAGGGGGGGAAATTGGAGGGAGAGATGAACCATGAGAGACTAAGAACTCTGAGAAACAAACAGGGTTTTAGAGGGGAGGCGGGGGATGGGTTAGCCTGGTGATGGGTATTAAGGCACGTACTGCATGGAGCACTGGGTGTTATATGAAAACAATGGATCGTGGATCACTACATCAAAAACTAATGATGTATTGTATGGTGACTAACATAACATAATAAAATTTTAAAAATTAAAAAAATATATAAAAATAATAAAAATTGAATAAAGAATATATTTGAATAAAAAATAATTCCACAAAGGAGACATCATGGGCAACTTCTACCAAACATTTATGTAATTACACTAATCTTACCCAAGCTCTTCCAGAAAATAGAAGAAGGGATTCCCCAAATTGTTTTAATGAGCCTATTATAACCTTGATGGTAAAACCTGACACAACATGAAATGAAAACAATAGCCTGATTCCACTAATAAACATAATTTTAAAAATATAAACATAACTACTAGAAAAATGAATCCAGGAACATAGAACAAGCATCTTGAGAGAGTTGGGTTTATTCCAAGTTTTAAATTTGAAAATCAGTCAGTATAATTCACGAAATGAACAGAAAGGGGAAAAACCATATGATCACCTCAGTAGAGACAGAAAAAGCATTTGAAAAGTTTCATTTGTGATAGAAAAAATTATCAGCAAACTAGGCATAGACAGGAACTCAATCTGTTAAGAGACATCTACACAAATTCTACAATCAACACTGTACTTTGTGGAGAAATATTGAAGACTTTTACCCTTCTCCAAAGATCAGGAATGAGGCAATGATGTCCACTGTCCTTACTTCTATTCAGCATTGTCCTGGAAGTCCAGCAGAGCAGTAGGGTAAGAAAAGAAATAGAACTAATGAAAGGAATAAACAAAACTCTCAGTATTTAAAGATGATAAGATTGTATATGTAGAACATCCAAAAGAATCTGCAGATAAAATATTAGACTTAATAAGAGTTTAGCTTTGGCCACAAAGACAATGCACAAAAAATAATCCTGTTTCTATATACCAGCAACAAGCAGAAAATAAAAATGTAAAAAGATGCCACTTTAAATATACCAACAAATAT